>NC_073640.1:53644318-53947348 GCF_029407905.1 Bubalus kerabau
AGTCTAAAGACTTGGAATTCAAGTCTCTAATTCTAAAGTGCTAAGGTTCTAGACACGGAAGTTCTAAGGCCTACATTCTAAGGCTCTGACATGCTGTGGCTCTAGATTTTTCTGGTTCTGAGATTCTTCATAAAGCCCATGAAATTTTAGGTTACAAAGCTCTAAGATTCTATTTCTAGAATCTAAGGCTCTGTGATTTTAGATTTTTGTTTTTCTAGGGTTCTAAGTCCTGAGGGTGTAAGATACTAGATCCTACAATTCTAAAAATCCTACAGTTCTAGACATGGAGGTTCTAAGGTCTTATGTTCTAAAATTTGAAGTTCTGAGCCTCTTAGAGTATAACTTTTCTGGTTTTAAGACTCCAGATCATAAGCCGCAAGATTTGATCTTCTCAAGTTCTAAGATTCTAATGATGGTCAGTGACAGAGTCTAAGGCTTTATGATCCTCGAAATCCTTGTTATGAGACTGTGGATCCTGAAGATCTAAAATGCTAGCATCTGCAATTCAAAAGTTCTACTAGTCTAAAGATGGAGGTTCTAAGGTCTAATGTTCTAAGATGTGATGTTCTAAGGCTTAGTCTAAGAACCTAGAGTCTCTGTGTCTAAGATTCCAGATCATATGCTTCAAGATTCTAGATTATTAAACTCTAAGATTCTAATGTTGTTCTGTTCTGTGTTCCAAGGCATTCTAGATCCTATTGGTCCAAGATTCTGGATCCTCAGCATCTATGGTATAGATAGTCCACAGTTAGTGGTGACAAACTGGATGCCAAAGTTCTAATCATTTTTAATTTCGGACACCTTTAAGTTCTATGCTGCATCTTCTCTTTCCAGGATTTTAGTTAAGGGTCTAGGAATTCATGGTTCTAAGTTTTACGATTCTGGGTTCCAAGATCCACATGTTATAAGATTCTAAAGGTCTAGAATTCCAAAGTAAAATTCTGAGGTTCTAACCTTATAGTTTTATCCTGTGTGACCCTTCCCTTCTTAGCCACCTCTGCTTCCTCTTCCTTTCATGTGGGGGTGTGCCCCCTCAAACCTGTGCAATGCAATAAAGATGCCTCCTTTCCCCAGAGGACATGCCTCCTTTCCCCAGAGGACAATATCCCTCCTTTGGGGGCCATATTGCTCCCCTGAGCCAGTCCTTTATGCCTCCTGAACAGAGTGTGAACCCTGGCACCTCCAGTGGGGCTCAGATCACATAAAACTTTGTAACCATGCTTCTGTCTCCTCTTGTCTCCACTTGGCTGTCATATGGCCCTTTTCCCAGGCAACTCAGGTTCTGTAAAAAGGAGGGTTTGGTGGGGGTCTTGGAGTTCTCCCCTCACTAAAGAGGGTGAGGGGTGATGTGAACAGATACAAAGACAAAAGGACAGGCAAACAAAGAAAAGCGGACTTGCCAGACTCGACGAAAAGAAGCACATAGATATTCACAAGGTCACACAGAGATCCTCTCTATTTCCCAAAGTAACAGACTCCTTAATTAACGGACAAACTCAAGCACTCTTGGTCACAAATACAGAGATACAAATTCAGACAGAGAAACACAAAATTACAGAAACATGTTTACAAATATGCACTGGCAGGTGGTCAACCAAGAATAGGAAGAAACCTGAGTAACTAGAGTAAAACAGATACAAATACAAATACTCAGACATATAGAGTACCTATGGTTTTTCCAGTGGTCATGTATGGATGTGAAAGTTGGACTGTGAAGAAAGCTGAGCACTGAAGAATTGATGCTTTTGAACTGTGGTGTTGGAGAAGACTCGTGAGAGTCCCTTGGACTGCAAGGAGATCCAACCAGTCCATTCTGAAGGAGATCAGCCCTGGGATTTCTTTGGAAGGAATGATGCTAAAGCTGAAACTCCAGTACTTGGGCCACCTCATGCGAAGAGTTGACTCATTGGAAAAGACTGATGCTGGGAGGGATTGGGGGCAGGAGGAGAAGGAGACGACAGAGGATGAGATGCCTGGATGGCATCACTGACTCGATGGACGAGAGTCTGAGTGAACTCCGGGAGTTGGTGATGGACACAGGGAGGCCTGGCGTGCTGCGATTCATGGGGTCGCAAAGAGTCGGGCACGATTGAACAACTGAACTGAGGGGGCTTCCCAGATGGCACAGTGGTAAAGAATTGCCTGCCAATGCAGGAGGAGCAAGAGATGCGAGTTCGATCCCTGGGTCGGAAAGATCTCTTGAATAAGGAAATGCAAGCCAGTCCAGTATTCTTGCCTGAAGAATGCCATGTACAGAAGGAGCATGGGAGGCTACAGTCCATGGGGTGGCAAAGAGTTGGACATGACTGAGCACACACACACAGACACAGAGTACTTAAAGGGGACTCACAGACCCAAACGTTCAGAGTCACATAGAAACACAAGCACAGAGTACCTCCGATAACCACGGGCCCACAAAAGGATTCCTGCCAAGACAAGACCACGCACGGTGTTTTGCACGAATCGCAGGCTAAGTTCCTGGGTGTGTCTAGCAGCAGACGGAGGAACCCTTGGCAGCGCCCGGACGCCCCCCAGTGGTAGGTCCTGAGAATGAAAAACAGTTCAATCCGGGCCACAAACTTTTTTAGAACAAATCATTGTGGGAAGCTGGGAGGAGAGAGGAAGTCGGACGTGGGCGAGGGGCGGGGTGTCTGGACTGGAACCTACGGGCCCACGTGAGTGTCTGTCCCGCTTCTGAGTGGGTGCTGTGTGTCTAGGTTGCCGTGGTGTAAGCTTGTAGTGTAACTGTCCTGTGTCTATATCATTTGATGCTGCCTGCTTGTGCCAACCTTAATGGGCACACCTACATCGCAGTTTGGTGTACTATCCCCTGAATGGATGCATCTGATCCTACACACGCCATTTGTTTATCTATGTTGTGTGTGCGCCTTTGTCTAAGTAGAGGTTGTGTATGGCTTTCGTGGGTTTTAGATATGGCTCCGTGGGCAGCGGGCATTTGCATTGCGTATCTCGATAGTGTACCTTCCGGAAGTTTTGTGTCTTTTGAGTTAGGCGACAGGGTTAGACGTTGTAAAACTGTGACGTTTAACAGAGCCTTAACTACGGACCTGTGTGTTTGAGTTTATCATATTGACGCCAAACAGGCGGATCTACCGAACAGTAATTTATAGAGGATTTGGGTACAGACCCCTGAACTTGAGGTCTTTCCAGAGGGAAAGGCTCTATGATCGCGTGCAGAGCGTCCATTCACGTAAGATACCAACCATAAAGACAGCTCAGCTACGATCGTGGAAGGAGGCGCTCGATGAAATGTACTATCAAAGAGAAGAGGGTGCGATTCTCCATTATAACTTTTCTCCCGCTGTTAGTCTAGCTTTTATTTTCGAACTTTCAGGACTCTGAAGTCAAAGGGTTACTTTTCTTACAGGCAACTGAGTTTCTTCCAGATTAAGAATAATTTATCTACTTAATCTCGATTTCATATACTTCCTCTACAGCGAAATTTGTAAGGCCGTCCGTAACCAGAATGGCCAATCTGTTTAGGTTTTCCTAAAACGCTGCAACTATACTAGCTTTAGTCAGATAAGTCAGTAACTGAGATTGGTGGACAGATTGTTTTGAAACCGCCCTAACGGCAAGGGGCAGGTCCTTAGTGAATTCATCTCTTTCCGGTTTCTTAAAGGCAATCGTGAAAGGGGGTGGGGGGGGGGGGGGGTCTGCCGACTCTCCATTTGATTGGTTCTGGTGGTTTTACCCGCTTGGACTCCTCTAGGGGCGGGAGATTTAGACCAATCAAGATATGTGTTACAGAGACACTAGTTTGATGAAAGGACCGCGCAGGGAAGGCCGTGCGGCGCTCATTCTGAGACCCCATCACTGATTGGCCCAAATCTTTACTCTCTTTCCCTCATTTGACCCTACGGGAGCGGGCGCGCGGGCACTACCCAATCACTGCGCGCCCCTCCTCCCTCCTTTTCCCGCCCTCCCGTTTCGGTCCCGGCATCGACGTAGGCCAACGCTTCCTCCCCGGCAGCTCCTAAGCCCTTTCATTGCTGTTCTTTTGAAAGACGCGCTCTGATTGGTTGAGCCCTTGGGCCCGCGCCCGTTGCTCCTATGAGGTGGCCAATTGGCAACCGTGTTGCATCGGGCCAGGCCACGGAGGAGGGGGGAGGTGGCGGCGGCGGCCATTTTGAGCCGCCGCCGCCATTGGAGTGGGGGCCCCCCCCTTTCCCCCTTCGCCTGCTGACAGGAAAGGTTTAAGGGGGACAGAGCCCTGGGAGGCCGGGCCGGGCTCGGGGGCCACCCCGGGGGCCCGGGCCATGGATGTGCGCCGTCTGAAGGTGAACGAACTTCGCGAGGAGCTGCAGCGCCGCGGCCTGGACACTCGCGGCCTCAAGGCCGAGCTTGCTGAGCGGCTGCAGGCGGCGCTGGAGGCCGAGGAGCCCGACGACGAGCGGGAGCTCGAGGCCGACGACGAACCGGGGCGACCCGGGCACAACAACGAGGAGGTCGAGACCGAGGGGGGCTCCGAGCTGGAGGGGACCGCGCAGCCACCGCCGCCCGGGCTGCAGCCGCACCCGGAGCCCGGCGGCTACTCGGGGCCGGACGGACATTGTGAGAGTGCGCGGGGCGGGGGCCGGGGAGCCCGGACTCCGGGCCGAGGAAGGGCTGTGGGACGCGGGAGTCCGGCGCCTGAGGTCGGGGAGACGGTCTGAGGATCGGGGGATACCGCTCCCCGCCGCTGAAAAGGATCGGGGGACAAGGCCCGCGGGACGACCGGAGGGTGGATCCTGGCATTCGGCGCAGGGAAGATACTGGAGTGGGGGCTCTCGGTTTCGGAGATGAGGAAGGTCCGGGGTGGGGGTGTAGAGGATTCCCGAGCCTGCGGCTCAGAAACCGGAAACTGTGGTTTTTAGAACCGAAGACAGTCGGAAGAACAAGGGGATCTCTTTTAGGAGACTGAGATCTTAAAGATGGTGATCTTAAGATTTGGAGTTGGGTAGGCTTGGGAGCCGTGTTTTCAGGGCTGGGACCGTTTTGAGGATGGAGGATCCTGGAGTTTGCTGCTGGATGGGGTACCGGGGAATTCTCATGTTTGTTATTGGGATGGGTTGGTAAGATGGAGTTCCGGTATCTGGCCAGGGAGGGTCTGACGGACTGTGCGTTCTAGTGGTTGACTGGGGAGCTTTTAGGGGATGCGAGAGACCACCATGTGTACCATGGGGGACCCAATCAGTGTGAGGACGGCCTGGGGGAGGGTCTCAGATCCAGGGCTGAAAGGCCAGCCTTGAGGCATGAGCAACCTGGGCATTTGATGCTGGCCATCTGGGGCCCTTTTGGCTGACTTCTAGAGAAGATACATGGAACATCGATGTCCAGCAGCTGGTGGGGGAGAGAAGGCTACTTCACTGGGTGAAGTACCTGAAGGTCTGGAGCTAGGAAGGCACTGGGGACATATAACGCAGTGGCTCCTGCTGAATGGTCTTAGATTAACAGGATGGAGAAAAAGAGTAGCTGAGGGTGGGTGGGGTAGATAACAGGTTGGTGGAGTTTGAAGTTGAGGGATTATCTAGGGGTAGAGGATCATGCCCAAGAAAAGAGTGTGTAGCTGGTGTGTTATATATAGGGAAGGGAAGAGTGTGTATGATGTGGAGGGTGAAAGAATGCTTGTTGACTTGGCAGGGGGCCTCAGGGTGAAGGGGGGGATTGTTTCTGGGGCTGAGCATCTCCATGAGAGGGCTCCTCTGTCCTCAGAAGCAGGGTTTTTGTGTGTGTGTGCCTAGGGATTGGAGAGGCCTCAAGGGGTGGTTGAGAACCTCTGCATCAGACACTGAAGGAGAGGGGATGGAGTAGATCTGTGACTTTCTGAAGGGAAGAGACCCTGGTATGCGAGGAAGTAAATCAAGTTAAAAGCGGGTGGCTTTCTAGCAGGACAGGAGGACATGGTGATTGGAAAAGTTGGAGAGTAAGTAGAAAGAACTCTGGCATCCAGAGATTGTATTATTTACCTGAAAAAGAGGGTACCCTGTGCTGTGGGACTGAAGAAATGAGGAAAGCAAGAGGATCAGGGAAGAGACTAGATTTGGGGTTGGCATAGGGTATTTATGTGTTTTCCTAGAGCAGGGCAATCTGAGGGTAGATTTGGGGTGGAGGGTGGTTGTCTAGGACTCAGATGCTGGGAGGAGTACTTCCCATTGCAGAAACCTGTCAAGGAAGGAGGAGTGGCCCTGTACCTGCCTAGGGCAGGCAAGACCCTGGCAGGAATGCCAGTGGCTGGAAATGCCTCCAAAGAAAAGTGATATGCTTTACGGCACAGGCTCTAGACTCAGATTTTTGTCTTGGGCAAGTCACCTCACCTCTGAGCTCTGGCTTCCTTGTGTGTAAAATTGGGATATAATAATAGTGCCCCCCTCCCCGCTTGGGGATGAATGAGATTACATGTGTAAGGGGCTTAGCACTGGGCCTGCCTGTTATTAGGAGGTAAATGTTTTAGAGAACAGAGAAGGGCCCCAGAATCATAAGCTTCTCTGGGCGAGGCTTCCTCTGTGAGCACAGGAGAGATTCTCGGAAAGAAAGATATGAGGCTTTTGTGGCAAGAACAACACTGTGCTTAGGGCCTGGAAGAAATGCAATGGTATGAAAGGGCCCCCTGTGTTCTAATTAAGGAGTTATTCTGTGTCTTCCTTTCTCTCCTACCCATTACAGCAAAATCCTTTGAGCCCCTTTTATGCCCCCCTCCAACCCTTCCTTCAGCCCTGGTAAACAGACCTGTAGCGAACCACGTGATCTGTGTGACTTTCCTCCCTTTGGGCCGCACCTGGTTTGTGCCCAGATACGTTTGTCCTCTGAGAAAGGATCCAGTCAGTTAGCAAGCAGCAGAATAGTCTCTCCTTCCCCGTAGTTCCGCCTCACTGGTCCTGGCACAGCCACTAGTAGGGCCCTGGAGGCATCTTGCAGAGCCTGCCCCTGGGGTGGAGAACCTGCTTGCTACTCAACCTAGGTTTCCAATGTTCTCTCTGGGTTTGGCTACAGGGTTCTCCTTGAAGGAGTTTCAGGTTTTAGTCCCATCTCTGAGCTTTCTCATGTGTCGCCCAAACTCCAGGAATGTTTTCTCCATTCTCATCACTGGGTTATCGTCACTACTGTGTATCCTTTGAGTCCAGGCTTATCTGTTACTTTCTGGGTCCCTGATCTCAGCCCCTGGTACTTCTTCAGAGCCCTTAACACAATACAATTTTTGTACTTTCAGATTTGTTTAATGTGTGTCTGTCTGACTAAGCTGAAACTTGTTCTTAGTTACATCCTAGCATGTGGTGTATAGTATGTACTCTACTCCATGAATAGTTGATATTGTTTTTTTCTTTTTTGGCTGCACTGCACAACTTGTGGAATCTTAGTTCCCCAACCAGGGATTAAACCCTGGCCCCAGCAGTGAAAGCACTAAATCATAACCACAGGAAATTCCCTGATATTATTATTCTTGCCACCCTTCAGTTGAGTTCCTCCTGGACCCACAAAAACACCTTCCTGAAACACTTCCTGCCTAACTCCAAATATTTTAGGGCTTATCCCTAATGAGTCTGAAGGCCACTATTATCATGACTCCTGTTTTCTTAACAGGTCCTTTCCTTCCTCCCCCATTTCCTCTTCAACTGAGATGGTTATCCCTTACCTTTACAGCTATTGTAGGGTGGAAGAAATTCATAAGGAGAGTTGGCTATGCAAGTGGGAATAGTGAATTGGGTTGGACAGAGGACTGGTTTGTGCTCTGAACAATTTTTAAGGTTGTAACCTAAAGGCAACTCCCTAAGCTTTATACTATGTCAGAGAACAGCTGGGCTGGTAATTTTTAAACTGTGTTCATGGAGTTGCCCCCCACCCCAGTGGGGACTTAGAGGGGAGGTCAAGTTGGACCCCTTCTCCAACTTTCCCATCTCCTTGCTCCAAACAGCATTTCTGCTTCATTTGGTTTTATGTGTTAGGATTCTGTAGAACCTAGTCACAGATAGATCTCTAACTTTTGAGGGGCAAGAGGACCTGTCCTCAGGCAGCTGGGGCCCCTGACTGCCCAGGTGGGTTTCCATCTGAAGGTGTTTTCACATCTTTTAGCCTCTGGAAGACTGATTGTCCACAGTGGGGATGGCATCGTTTTGTATTTAAAAGCTACCTCTAGTCCCAAGAAATACCCTTCTAACTGGCCATTTTTTGTTTTAAGATGTCATGGACAATATTACCATGCAGAACCAATTCTATGAGACGCAGGTCATCAAGCAAGAGAACGAGTCAGGCTACGAGAGGAGACCACTGGAAATGGACCAGCAGCAGCAGGCCTATCGCCCAGGTAGGAAAGCGCATGTGATACATCTCTTTTGAAGGAGAGGTAATCTATGTGTGGGTGGCCTTTACCTTTTGCCTACTGCCTGTCTTCCCAGAAACTTTGTATCTTCCTTTTAAGCAATACTTTGGGCTTGGTCACTCTGGCAAGATCTTTTTGAAGGGAAGAACTTAGTCTCTCTCACTTTCAAGTATTAGGATAGGGGAGTCTTCAAGGTATCTGTCATCAGATGTTAGTACCAACATCTTGGAGAGCTTAGACCTGGAGGCCAATATCTGAGTCTTACTTAGAATCTTAGAATGTTGAAGCTAGAAAGGACCTTCGAAATCTAGTCTAGTATTTGCCATGTTCTGAAGAATATTGTTCCAGGAGATATTGCTAAGGACTTTTCAGAGAAGAGTTCCTTGGCTAAATGCATCTGAAAAATGCGGCATGTACCTTGCCACCTCTGGGAGAGTCACTGTGCTCATTAAAAATGCTGAGGAGTCCTGGATTGGGAAAAACTCTGTGTCACATTGTTTAAACCCAGCATTTCCCAAATATGTAAATGTGTCTTTGTAGAACAAAGTTTTCTACAGTAGAAGCTTGGAAAGCACAATTATAATGTAGATCTCTCCCCATTTTACAGATGGGTGAGGTTGAGGGCTTAGGGTTGGATCCCGGAAATTAAATTGGCTTCTGGGCCACTGCTCTTGGTTGATACGCAGCATTCCTTACCTAGTATTTGGGAAGCGGGGTCCTACTGTTGAGTAACGACAGAGCCAGGACTGACTCCCAGTCTTGTGCTCCTTTCACTGTGCTGTGGTCTCAGTGCCTTTTTGTAGTCAGTCTAGTTGGTTCTGTTTGATTCCATTCTGGTTCACCCACAAAGTAAAATCCCCAAACATTTCTTGAGAGTGGCTCAGGATTTTAATGAATGTAGGTTACAAACTGTAGATTTGTGTCAGGCTCTGTGAGACTTGTGGGATCATTTGGCCCAAGGAGACTGTTTTCTGTGCAGACATTTATCAGGGCCTCCCATGAGCCCAGTACTGTGATGGGAACCAAGGAAGCTCTGTCCATGTGGCTGAGCACCATCTCTGCCCTAGTGAACGAGGAGCCTTCTCTGAGATTTTGTCTGTGTGCCAGAGCCAGGGAGTGCTCCAAGGTGGTGTTGAGTTGAATGCTGAAGTGTGTAGATGTGATGTGAGTGACCCACAGTATCCATAGATGAGGTGAGTCTGAACCCACAGTTTGGTCTCAGCAGGCACAGATTCTTGGAATCTGCCTGAGCCTGGGGCATTCCTGTGGTCCACAGAGTGTTATCCCATCCTGACTTCCTGTTTGTGGGGTGATTTAATAAGGCCATCCCACCTGTGGGCTGGCTTACATGCAGACCCTCCCTTCTGGAGCACTTCTGGGCTTTGTAATAGTGATTAAAGCCCATGGAGTTAGGTGGGGGACCACAGCACTGCTGAACTGACTTTCCCCTCCATTGCTAGACCGAAGAAGCTCCGTAAGAATTGAAGTGAAGAGATTCTCTGGGAGAAGAAATTATGGAATGCACAATTGTGAAATGGTAGAAGGCTTTTAGGGCTCCCTCCTACTTGGTGCATGCAATGGTAGCTCCCAATTTTCCCAACTTTACTTTGCCTTTGGCAAGGTAGCCCAGGCAGTCATTCGCCTTTGAGTAGGGCCTTAGAGAGCTTCTCCTTGTTTAGTGCTGAAGTCCCCTCTCCTCTGCACGAAGCCTGAGAATTATCTGACTGACATCTCTCACCCTATCAACTGCTGGTGCTACTGGGCCTGGATGGTCATCCCCAGCCTCACTTTATTCTAGCCCTGTCCTCCAGTACAGCGTTTTCGGTTCCCTCAGCAGGCTTCCACTGAACCTCGCAAGAGCCTGTGCCCAGACCTTCATCACCATAGTCAGGATCCTGCCATTATCTCCTGAAGTAGAGGGGACCATAAAAGTGATAACTGAAGAGTTTCTGAGTGTCTTAACCATCTGGATTTGTCCTGACTGTAGAAGTGAAGACAGAGATGAAGCAAGAAGCACCCACCAGCTTCCTCCCACCCGAAGCATCTCAACACAAACCAGACAGACAACAATTCCAGAGTCGCAAGAGGCCTTATGAAGAAAACCGGGGACGGGGGTACTTTGAGCACCGAGAGGATAGGAGGTGGGTCTGTGAGGCAGTGGTCATCCTTTTTCCAATAGGTCTCAGTGTCTGTAACCCAGTTCCCCCCGGGGTCTTTTTACTAGCCAAGAGGGCAGAGCTGAGGTCTCTCTGCCCTCTCACTCTCCCCCAGTTCTTCCTATACCCACTACAGATTGAACTTTGCTAAACTTCTGATCCTTCCCTCAGTTTCTCCCTTCCCATTACTTGAAGGATGAAGTTCAAACACCTTGCCATTCACATGTGAGATGCCAGCCTGCCTTTTTAGTCCTTTGCCCCACTGCCCTGCATATGACCTGACCTGAGCATATGGTAGACTAAGGTCATCCAGACTGTCTCAGGGAGGACCCTACACATTAGACTGCACACTTCTACCTTATTCCCATATGTTGGAAACCACCAGTATTTTCACATAGTCCCTTTTAGTATTTTGGTTGGAATAAATTTCGTTCATAATTTAGGACACTTTTAAAAGAGAAGAAGACAAAAATGGGTCATTTCAAATCCTTTCAGATGTGGAGTTTTAGGAAGCCTGGAATAAGGACAGATTATAATAACAGGTTTATCCAAATTCTTACAGATTGCCCTTCCTGGCCCAGTACCCTCTGGGCTACTGTAACCTCCCATCAGTAGCAGAGTTCAGTGTGAAGGCAGTGCTCAGCATGTAGAGGGGTGGATCAGAATCTGAGGGTGTGAGAGCGTGGTATTTTTCAAAAAGTTCTCTAAATGATTCTCATGGCCCTCTTCAGCAGAGCACACCCTTTCCAGTCCCTGACCCCGCCCTGGTAGTTAATAGTCATTGCTCTCATTGCAAGGATGTAGGGTTCCAGAGTTCTTTTTGCTAACCTCTGTGGGAGGAACTTGAAATCCAGGAAGCAGCTTGGAGGCCACTTGTAAATTCCAGCAGAAACTTGAGGTCCCTTCCCTTGTTCTCCTGTGACTGATACCTCTTTATGATGCAGGGGGCGATCTCCTCAGCCTCCGGCTGAAGAGGATGAAGATGACTTCGATGACACCCTTGTGGCCATTGACACATGTGAGTCCTTGGAGTGCCTGTTTGATACTGTCTTCAGTCAGTGTAAGGAAACTGCCTTTACCTTCACAAAATCCCCACCCGGCACCGTCCAGAGCAGTTAGTTCAGACGTGAGAACTAGCAGAGCCCTGGAGTCAGGGTGCTGGTTTGGAGACAGAAGACTTACTTCAGCTCTATCTGTGAGATTCAGTCAAGTCATTCTACTTCTCCAAGCTTCTCTTCAGAGAGGAAGAATCCTGCTCTTATACCTCAGGGGACTTTCAGTGACATTCATCAGAGAGCAAGTTGGAAAACCCTGAACACCCTGTAAAGTTGTCATCTAATCAAGAAGGGAACCTGAGTGCTGCTGGGGAAACTTAACTCTTTGACGGCCATTTCCCCAGTTTCCATTTGCTGCTCACGTTCCTGGTGAAACCAATGCTGCCTTGTCTCCTCAGGCATTAACCTGGCCTGCCCTGCTCTCTGTCCCCCAGTTCAGTTTTGTTTCCTCTAGATAAGTGACTTCCCCCTTGACTGTGCATCTAAATACTTGGGGGAACGAATGTAGAGGTCCTGTCCCTCCTCAGGCCTCCTCAGATAAACTCTTAAGTGGTAGGGCCTGTGAATCTGAATTTTTGAACACACCCAGAAGCCCAGTCAAGTCTGAGGACTGCACTTTTCAACAGAGCAGAAAATTAACAGCAGTTCATTCGTGTACTTGTTTACATAGCTCGTGTTTATAAACCAATGGCTACATGCTTTAAAAGAGGTAAAGACATCTCGTATACAGTCCCTTTTATCACAGGATCTTAAGGATTCAGAGTAAAACGGAGTGTTAATTTTTTAAGTATTGGGTGGCAGTGGTTCATGAAGCAGCATCTGATTAAATGCCAAATGTACAGACCATGACACTCAGCCTTTAGAGAAAGGAGAGAGCCTACTGGACGAGACAGACAGGAAGGACTTTCCCAGAGACATGGGTGGCTCCTGGCAGAGTGGGGAGAGTCTGAGCAGCAGAGTCCTGGGCCGACGCGAGGAGCTGGGAGCCTGTGGCGCACCTGACCGTGGTCCTGGATGGCGGGAGTGGATCAGGGTCAGCTGTTGGTGCCGCTCTTGGCGGGAGCCTGACTGATATCCCACACTGATAGAGTTAGCATGGGAGATGGTTGAAGTTTATGGTGTTGGGAGTTAATCTTTTCTAAATTCTAAAATCACTTGAGACTCTAACCTTTTAAATTTTAGAATCACTTGAAAGGATATTGACCCTCTCCCTAGCAAGTGTGCATGCTATCACTTCAGTTGTGTCCAACTTTTTGTGACCCTATGGACTGTAGCCCACCAGGCTCCTCTGTCCATGGGATTCTCCAAGCTAGAATACTGGAGTGGATTGCCATGCCCTCCGCCAGGGGATCTTCCAGACCCAGAGATCGAACCCACCTCTCTTATGTCTCCTGCGCTGGCAGGCGGGTTCTTTACCACTAGCCCCATTAGAGAGGCATGTGTGTATTATTTGCAGGAGCCCCCGTGACAGCCATCCTTGGACCCTGGCCAGGTGAAGAACCCTAGTTCCTCTGCGGAGTGGCAGCTTTCATCCTGTGCAGTCCAGTTTGCAGTATTGCAGGGCCTTTGTGCTAAAAGAGAGAATGGTTAGGTGGTGTGGCTGGCTTCTCGTGAACCTGTCCCCACACCATGTCAGCTTGTGTACTTTTGGTTAACACTCTTAGGAAACTTACCTCTGCCTGTCCCTCTGCTGCTGCTGCTGCTGCTAAGTCGCTTCAGTTGTGTCCAACTCTGTGCGACCCCATAGATGGCAGCCCACCAGGCTCCCCCCATCCCTGGGATTCTCCAGGCAAGAGTACTCGAGTGGGGTGCCACTGCCTTCTCCGGCCTGTCCCTCTGGGGACCATTAAAACATCAGCCAACTACAGGCTTTTTCCTCCACAGACAACTGCGACCTCCACTTCAAGGTGGCCCGAGACCGGAGTAGTGGCTACCCGCTCACGATTGAAGGCTTTGCATACCTGTGGTCAGGAGCCCGTGCCAGCTACGGGGTCAGAAGGGGCCGTGTGTGCTTTGAGATGAAGGTAAGTGGGAGCAGTAGAGGGATGGGGACAGAAAGCAGGTCCATCCTTGATCAGAGCCATGATTGCAAAAGAAATTTGATTGAACATGCATTTTATGTTCAGGCCAAAGAAAAAGTAAAATGAATTCAAGAGAACTGTCATTGCTAAATATTATATGGGGAAAACAAGGCGACCATATGTTGCTTCATTAAGCGGATTTTTTCCTTGATGGGGTTTGACCTAGGTGCTGTATAGCCAGCCATTCGAGGGTGACATGTTTGTAGAGCTGGGGAGAGGAGTTATTTGGAAAAACAGTGAACTGGAAAGAATTGGCCCTGGCCAGTTAAAGGGAGGCCAGGTGAGAGTAGGGCAAAGTAGGGTTCTGCTATCCGGATATCCTCTACCATTATCCCTCCACAGTTCCACATCAAAGTGTATTTATGAAAGTAATACCTGGTCATGTTTAGTAAAAGGTCAGAGAGCACAGAAGAGTAAAAACCAGAGTTATACTCACATCCTCCCAGCCCCATCCTACCCTCTAGAGATACTTTATGTGTTAACAGTTTCTTGTGTATCCTTTGTATATCCAAACTTATTTATGATAGCTAATATCTGTAGAATACCTTGCATGTGCTAGGTGCAGTGCCAAGTTCTTTCCATGGATATCTCCATAAATCTTCACAGTCTCATCACAAAATATGTACTGTTGTCCCCCATTTTTCCGAGGTGGAAACTAAGACCAAGGGTTATCATATTTGACTAAGACACTTGATTCTAAGTCGCACGTTGTTTTGTGTGCATAGAGAAGCTGCCAGTTACACTAACATAGTGCTTTCAGACATCAGTTGTAAGACAGACACTGACTCTGGAGACGTTAAAATGTGAAAATCGTGTGTCCAAAAGTCAATTACTAGTGTAACTTTCTAAAAGCCACAAACTAATAAGATAAATATTGGTTATTAGATAATTAACTGCTAATTAAAAGTGAAGTCAGAAGATGCCTTTTCTTTTTTCTGCTCCTGTTACTTAATACTATATATCTTGAACGTTTTTCCGTACCAGTGTATTAGCCCTGCTTCATTCATTTTAACCGCTGTATCATTCTGTGGCGTGGATGTGCCTTAATGTGACTGGTATTTTGCAGGTGGTTTTTTCTTTCTTCCTATTCCCCTCTCTTCCTTCCTTCCTTTTCAACATGAAGACCACCACACTGCATTTTGTGTGTGTGTGTATGTCTCTAGGATAGACTGAAAGTTGAATTGGTTGGTTATAGAGCATGTGCATTTGCTGTTAATAATAAGACTGTTAAATTGCCCTCTAAAGACATTACATCAATTTATGTGTTCACACCAAATGTTGTGAGAGTCCCTGTTTGCCTTGTCGGTCAGTTCAGTCGCTCAGTCGTGTCCGACTCTTTGCAACCCCATGAATCGCAGCACGCCAAGCTTCCCTGTCCATCACCAACTCCCGGAGTTCACTCATACTGAAGTCCGTGATGCCATCCAGCTATCTCATCCTCTGTCGTCCCCTTCTTATCCTGCCCCCAATCCCTTCCAGCATCAGAGTCTTTTCCAATGAGTCAACTCTTCGCATGAGGTGGCCAAAGTACTGGAGTTTCAGCTTTAGCATCATTCCTTCCAAAGAAATCCCAGGGCTAATCTCCTTCAGGATGGACTGGTTGGATCTCTTTGCAGTCCAAGTATTAAAGCTAAAAAATAACTATTTTTAAAATTCCCATCTCTGTGGCCCTGAACTCTCCTGAGCCCTCTGGAGGCCCTGGTTTTGGTATAGCTGGCCCTTCAGACAACTCAGATACATGTTCCCCAGCCACAGAACCCATTCCTGTTTTTTTTAACATCTGTGCACATCCCACCTGTATTGCCTCCTAAACTGTCAGCCTCCAGAGAATCAATTCTGAGCCTTCTTTTTCTTTGTCCCAGATCAATGAAGAAATCTCTGTGAAGCACCTTCCGTCTACAGAGCCCGACCCACACGTGGTCCGCATTGGTTGGTCCCTGGACTCTTGCAGCACTCAGCTAGGTAAGGGAGGTCAGCCAAGCAATCCAGAGAGTAGCGCGGGTGCCTTGATCCCTGGATTCTCAGGCTTCCTCAGCTTCTCTCTCCCGCATTGGACCCAGAACAGAACTGCCCTGGGGTGGAATAGACACAGGGATTAGGTTTGTGGGGCTGCCTAGCTTCAGACTTATAGGATTCAACTGGAAGGACCACAGTCATACAGCAACTTTTCTACAAAAAATTTATCTTTCATCTTTAAGAACAGGGTCCAAAGTTCTCTTCAGAAAACTGTTCCCTTTAAAAAAAAAAAAAAAGACCGGTTGTCTCCTGTTCTCAAACCATGGTGAAAGTAATAAGGTCCTCAAGTTCCATTGAGTTCTGTCTGGAATCTTCTGTCCAGAGCCTAACCCAGAGTAAAAGAGAAAGACAAGTGGGGCCAGGGCTGGCTGGTGGAAAGAGGCAGGGAGGGGCTGTCTTGAGAGGTTTTGAATTTTCACAGATTCCCGAGGCTCTAATGACCTTCTGGCCCCAGGTGACTGATTTCAGTGACCGATGGTGAGACTTTCTTTCTTGATCATGTAAACATTCTGATTGTGAAAATAATGTCTGCTCCGTGTGAAAATTCAGGCCATTACAGAGAAGGGGAAATGAAAATCTTTCTAAACCTGTGGGATAATGACTAGTGCCAACATTTTCATCTACATTCTTTGAGACAGTTTCTTTGTCCTTTGTGTATCTCAAATCGGATACGTTATAGAACTTTTTTGTAGCCTGACTCTTTTTTCCCATCTAATGTTGGTGGTTATATTTTGTAAATAAGTATAGATTTTTTGACCACTGTGTAATTTTTCATTTTATAATTGTATTACCTATTTATAAATTTTTGTGGGTCATTTACGTTGATTGTAAATTTTTACAGTAAAACACTTGAGCTCTCCTTGTATGTAATTAGTCTGAGCCTTAAAAGTAGAATTGGTAGGTTAAAAGCAGTGTACAGTTTTCATTTTGATGTGTATTAGCAGTTTTATTTAAGATTCATATGTCATCTCCTTTTATCTTTGTTTCAGTTTTGAGATGTAAATGGAGAACAGTTGATACAGATAAAGATACAAAGCCCAGAACAGTCAAGCAGATGTCCAGGTTACACAGCTGATTCAGGCTAGAGCTGGGCCTGGAATTCATGCTTGTTGGCGCCTGCTTTACTGGCAGAACTTAGGTTTCTGGCCTGATATCTCTGTAACTCAGATGTCAGCCAGGGCCCTTGGGGTCTCAGTCATCTTGCTTCAGAACCCAGTTGTGTAGCCTGAGGAAATCGGTACCTTTCCTATGGGTTAGACCTCATGGTCTGCAGAAGCAAAACCCCTTTACTGATTTCTGACCAGAACTCATTGACACCAAAAACAGACACTGTTAGGAGACTTAACTGAATGTTGAATGTCACAAGGAAGAAATGTGCCTTAGTGTACAGCCTTCCTCCATCCCAGCTTCTCTCTTTCCTCCTCCCTTTTTTCCCCAGTTCTCCCTTTCTGTTCAAAGCAGTTCAGGTCAGCTCCGACTCTTGGACTTAATACCTAAAGCCATCAAACCCTCAGAAACTCTGCATGATGAAGGGCTTCCTTTCAATGGAAGCTTTCTTACCTCCTCCCCCAAAAGCACCTGATTAGTAAAACAGGCAAAGAAAATGTTTCTTTAATTTGTTTTAATTTAAAACTTTGTAATAGCCATAAAGGTCATTGTGACCATCACAGGTCTAACCTGCCTTTGCCTGTTTCTTCCCTCAGGCGAAGAGCCTTTCTCCTATGGCTACGGAGGCACTGGGAAGAAGTCCACCAATAGCCGCTTTGAAAACTATGGAGACAAGTTTGCAGAGAATGATGTAATTGGCTGCTTTGCGGTGAGTGCTGGCAGCCCGTGGGAGTTAGCAGAACCAAATGTTGGTCCTTTGAGGTCAACCTGCAACATCTTTTTCAGAATACCTCTGTCCGTCGTCTGCCCTTTGTCCAGCCGCTCTCATCATACCTCTGTTTCTCTTTGACACACTGAAATGTTTGTGGTCATTTTGTGCAAAATTCTGCCATTATTCCCCCTCTGGTCTTTTGTGCAAAGTTTTTGGATGGCATCCTGAAGATGTTTGGGGATGTCAGACGTGCACAACTTCTAGATACCAGAGTGCCATTTCCTAAGCAAACTAAGGAATTACTTTCCTTTGCTGTGGAATAGTCTGCATGCACAGGTACTCAGTTGTGTCCGAATCTTTTCAACCCCATGGACTGCAGCCCACCAGGCTCCTCCATCCATGGGATTTTCCAGGCAAGAGTACTGGAGTGGGGTGCCATTGCCTTCTCCGGGTGGAAGCAAAACAGAACAAGGTAGAAGAAACCTGAACTGCTGCTGAACTTTAGTTCCCAAGAGCAGTAACCAGCACTCACAAAGGTATAGAGTGTGACTGATGGTTCTGGGGCCAGAATCCCTAGGCACAGACCCTGCTTTTCAACTCACAGCCCTGGACAGCCTGCCCTCCCTGTGTTTCAGTTTCCTCTCAGTGAGAATTCTCACACCTACCTCAGAATTTAATGTGGTGTCATTAAGGTAAACCATTAGAAGCACTTACAACAATGTCTGGCAGAGAATGAATGCTCAGGAAATGCTCTTTAACACTATGATCATTGGAAGTTAAATGTTTGTAAAAATATGCCATGAAGCCCCAGGGAGAGTGGTTAACCAGGTGGATGCTTCCTCTTGGCCTTCTTCCTGCTTCCTTCTTCCTTCTCTCCCTCATATTTATACACAGGGTACTCTTTTTTCTTTCTTTCTTTTTTTCTCCCCTCTTTGAAAGAATTTCCAATTTAAAGAAAAGCCATAGAATTCTCATAGAACCTTGTCCCGATTCTAATGTTTGCTTTAACATTTTTCTTAAATATATGTATGTGTATGTATATGATTTTTATCTGATCTATTTGAGAGTAAGATGCCTACTTTGTCTTTATTCCTTAATACTTTAGTATGCATTTCTTAAGAATAAAGCTATTCTCTTAACCACAGTAATCAAATTTAATGTTGATTTAATGCTATTATCTACTCCACAGTCCATGGTTAAGTTTTGTCAGCTGTCCCAACAATATCCTTTAGAGCAGTTTGGTTTGTAGTTCAGGATCCAGTCTAGGATCACTGATTGCATTTTCTTGTCATGTCTTTTTAGTCTAAAACAGTTTCTCAGTCGTCTTTTGTCAGTCATGACCTCATTATCTTTTTAATAAAAAGCATGTTTTCTTGCTTCCCTAGTGGCTCAGAGGATAAAACGTCTGCCTGCAATGCACGAGACCTGGGTTCGATCCCTGAGTTGGGAAGATCCCCTGGAGAAGGAAATGGCAACCCACTCCAGTATTCTTGCCTAGAGAATCCCATGGACAGAGGAGCCTGATGGGCTACAGTCCACGTGGTCACAAAGAGTCGGACACGACTGAGCGACTTCACACACACACACACACACGTTTTCTTGAATAAAAATTAACCATGTTTATATTATGCACACTGTTCCAAACCTCGCATTTTTTTTTTCAATTTAACAGTAAATCCCAGCTATCTTTCCCCTGTCTGCACAGAAAGTATAAATCTAGCTCAATTTAAAACACTGTTGGATAGTTAATAAATTCTTATGGATTTTAAAAGTATCCAGACATACAGAAAGGTATACAGTATAAAGTCTTCTTCAGACCCTTCCCCTCCACCCATGGTTCACATATGCCCTCCCGTACACATGAGCCCACTGGTACTCAACATTTCTTTATCAGAATACAGGAAAGGTGCTTGTTATTTTTCTTTTCTACACAAAAGGTAGCATATTACACATGTTATTCTGTATCTGTCTTTGTTTAACTATATATCTTAGAGGTTTTTTTAATATCATTACCTAGAGGACTTCTTTGTTCTTTTATATAGTCTGCAGTCATTGTGTTGATCTACCATATTTATATAATCAGTCCTCTCTTAATAGACACTTGGTTAATTTCTCATCATTTTACTTAGTGGCTTCCTCGTATTCTAATGTAGGTGTCAGTTTCCCCTGGTGGACCTGAAAGTTATTTCTTGGAACAGTTGATGCTGCAGTGATAGGTTATCATTTCCCACTGACCAGAGTATCTTGGAAGGCTTTTCATGTTCACATTCATGGACGTCCTGTGTGATTTAGTCTCCCACTTCCCCATTGGAGCACATTTAGTGGTGCTGGCGTGAACAGTTTGCACATTCTTGAGTTCTTGTGGGCATACAGTTGTAGAATATATGCTACTGAAAGTATGAATTCTGAGTCAGAGGTATAGTTTTAATTTTTGATAGCTACTGTCAAGACTGGACTCCAACTCCAGAGAGGTTGTAGCAGTTTAATGTGTCATCAGCACGTGAGTGTGTTCCCCAAGCTCTCTCATTCGGGCGTGACATTCTGAGTGTGTGGCACTTGGGAACTTTGGGCCTTGACTCTTGCTTCAACCAGTTCATCTTTACTTCTGTTTTTTAAGATTCTGTGTTCAGTTTCCTTTGTTTAAAGGATCGGTTCAGTTTAGTTGCTCAGTCACGTCTGACTCTGCGACCCCATGGATTGCAGCACGCCAGGCCTCCCTGTCAATCGCCAACTCCCGGAGTTTACTCAAATGAGTCAGTTCTTCACATCAGGTGGCCAAAGTATTGGAGTTTCAGCTTCAGCATCAGTCCTTCTAATGAATATTCAGGACTGATCTCCTTTAGAATGGACTGGTTGGATCTCTAGTTGCAGTCCAAGGGACTCTCAAGAGTCTTCTCCAACACCACAGTTCAAAATTTTGCATCAGTTCTTCGGCCCTCAGCTTTCTTTATAGTCCAACTCTCACATCCATACATGACTACTGGAAAAACCATAGCCTTGACTAGATGGACCTTTGTTGGCAAAGTAATGTCTCTGCTTTTGAATATGCTGTCTAGGTTGGTCATAACTTTTCTTCCAGGGGGCAAGTGTCTTTTAATTTCATGGCTGCAGTCACCATCTGCAGTGATTTTGGAGCCCCAAAAAATAAAGTCTGACACTGTTTCCACTGTTTCCCCATCTATTTGCCATGAAGTGATGGCATCTCTTTAAAAGATTCAGAGCGAAGGGTTAAGAAGGGGTGTGAAAGATGAGTGACCTGAAGGGGAACTGGTGGGGAGGACATTGGTGTCAGAGCTTGAGTTCTCAGCACTCACAAAGCAGGGCCAGATGACCTTCCAGGTGGAGAGGACAGGATAGCTCACTTCAGCAGACCGTAAGGAGTGAAATATTCGGCACCTTGGGGACAGTACAAAGAGGTGTGAGAGGCGAGGCTGTGAAAACACACACTTTGAACAGCACCAGGCTAGGACTTTGGGTCCTGAGGCCCTAGAGTGGCACCCAGGGACATTTTAGCAGAGGTGACACAATTATGCTTGCCTCCTTGACTGTTGGCCCTGTTGTGCTGGATTTGTCAGTTGAGGGTGCTGGTTTCCGTACAGGGAGGTAAGTTCCTGTAGTGAAGCTGGTGGACATAAGAAAGGTTAGCCTCTGCCATGTTCATTTCCACAACAGAGCAAAAGTGACCTGGGCGATTCTTGCTCAGGTGAGAAGATATGGGAGGGACCATCCTGCAGGGATTGAGGCAGGATTTAGTCCAGCAGAAGTCTGTGTGTCTGCCCTGCGTGATCTCTACCTGTATGGGCGCTTACAGACACACAGGACCACGTAGAACTATGCCCTGTGACCACTGAGGAGGGTGGCGAGAAGGCTCCTTGCGGGAAGGGGGCTTTCACAGCTGCTCAAAGGCAAGTCCCAAGGTGGTCTCTGCATGCAGGAGGGGAAGGAATACCACTCAGCCTTTGCTCCCATCTGCTTACGACCCCAAAGGTTAGTTATTAACCTTTGCTCTGCAGCTGAGTGATCTTTGTGAAACACAGTTTTGACCAGGCAGTTCTGCTCTTAGGAACAAGTCAGGGGCTCTGCTCTGCTGCCATCAGCAGGAATCTAAACTTCCCCGCCCCCATGCTCCAGTCTAGAGCAGTGTCTGGCATCTGGGAGTGAGACCACCCACTCGTGCTCTCACTGTGGGAAATACATTAACCTGTTTAGTCCTTAGCACAATTCTGCTGTATTGTGGAATCTTTTTTGATAAGGAAACTGAAGATGTAGTAAATGGTAGAACTAAAGCTGTCTGCCTTCCAAAACAGGATCTTAACACTAAACCTCAGCTGATCAGTCAGGACTCAGTGAATTGTTGAATTAATGAATATGGTCCCTTGCAGCTGTCTGGCTGTACCTGAAGTCACCACCTCCCAGTTCTTTATGCTTCAGCCAGTCTGACCCTGTGTCCTCTCACTGCCAGATTTGTACGTAAGAACTTCTCTTTAGGACTATCTTCTCTCACCCCAAACTTGGCTCGTTCCCATTTATTGTTAAGGACTTGGCTTACAGGTTCCTCCTCAGAGAATCTTGATCCTGCATGGGTGTTCTCACTGAATTAGGATAATGTCCTTGTCTGGTTCCCCACTAGGCTCTGAACTCTTATCAGGCTCAGATGACTAGAATATGCATCAAGAAGAGCAGTAACTCAGGGAGCACGTGTTGAACATATAAATGGATGCACTTGTGGAGCCAGGCTTGACTTAACAGGCCCTGCTGTGAATTTCTTTCCATCCATTATCTTGTGGGAGTTGAGAATGGACAGGACAGCTTCCACTCCATCTCAGGCTAGGCACAAGATTCAAATACTTGGAACTTCCTAAAGTTACACACTTCACATCCACTTCTGGGTTATGGCCAAAGAGGGCCTTGGGCTGCATATGGTCTGAGCCATTCCTTGGGGCTGGCGGACACATTCATATGTTGAGGAGGGCTGCACTTGAATCTGGGGTGCAAGCTGTTTCCACCCCTTACATCTGCTCCCTGACTCATGGTTCCTGGTACCTTACGCATTGGAGCATTGGAATTTACCTTTCTTTGGCTTTTTTCCCCTAGGACTTTGAATGTGGAAATGACGTGGAACTTTCCTTCACCAAAAATGGGAAGTGGATGGGCATTGCCTTCCGAATCCAGAAGGAAGCCTTAGGGGGTCAGGCCCTCTACCCCCACGTCCTGGTGAAGAACTGCGCAGTGGAGTTCAACTTCGGGCAGCGGGCAGAGCCTTACTGTTCCGTCCTCCCAGGCTTCACCTTCATCCAGCACCTTCCCCTGAGTGAGCGCATCCGGGGCACCGTCGGACCAAAGAGCAAGGCAGAGTGTGAGGTGAGGGACCTGGAAGCCTGCCTGGGTGGCCGCCTCTGCAGAGCCACGCTGCTGCCTAGACAGGAGGCCTGCCTGCAGCTGAGTGTGGAGGAGCGTCCTAGATTTGGGGAGAGGGAGGGGTGTGGGCGTGGCTTAGACCAAAGAGGGCTGGACTATTATAACTAAATACCAGAAAGATCCCAGAAGTTGCCACACTGTTCCTTGAATGAGGTCAGAATCTTGAGAAAGGAGGCCTTCTAGCAGAAAAAGGGTGCGAAGGCACTTTCTGGTGAGCAGGTTCTTGGAGGAGGTTTTGTGGCTCCACACTCCTGCCCAAGCCTGTCTGAGAACAAAAATGGCACCTGGGCTTGGAGCTGATTTGGCTGCAAAAGCTGTACTCCTGGTCTTAATTCTCAAATAATTTTTTTTTTTCTGGTGTATAAGTGATTTTGCGTTTATTTTAGAAAATTAAGAAGTATAAAGGAGAGTTTCCCATAATTCCACCATCTACAATTGTTTCCTTTTAAGAGTTTTGAAGTTTATCCTACGCTTTTTTCTGTATTAGGTATCAGTTAAACACATGTTTTATTGTTGAGATCTTACAGTATAAGTAAGCATTTTGATACCCTGCCCTTTCACTTAACATTTTTTGGTGAGCTGTTATCTTAACCACGTGAACACCTCTGTGAAATTTGTTGTTAGTAGCCTCAAACTATTTTTCTTTCCTTGGGCATTTCACTTGCATCCAGTGTTTGCCAGATTTTAAAGGTACTAATTAGAAATGATGCTTGTCCTTGCACATACAGTCTGTCCCCATCTGAGACTCCAGGAATGTTGTACCACTCCTTGTGCCTATTCCGTGGGCCTTTTCCTGTCAGATACCCCTGAATCCTGCCTAAACAGAAATGTTAATATTCATGATAACAGCAGGCCCTCTGCTGAAAGTCTCACAACCCTCATCTCTTTCACTCCCAACAGCAATACTGTGAGGTAGACACTGTTACTGCTTCCATTTCCCAGAGGTGGCTGTGAGGTTTAGAGTCACCCTCACGGTCCCCAGCGAGGGGTGATACCAGGCTGCCGTGGTACACACTGTTCACAGCGCCCCTCTTGGTCCTGTTCTCATAGATTCTAATGATGGTGGGCCTGCCCGCTGCTGGCAAAACCACGTGGGCCATCAAACATGCAGCCTCCAACCCCTCCAAGAAGTACAACATCCTGGGAACCAATGCCATCATGGATAAGATGCGGGTAAGCGCAGCCCCTCTTTACCCTCCCCCCCCACCAACCCCCCGCCTGCTGCCTAGCAAACAGGACCCCCAGCCACCCCTCACCACTCCCTGCCCACAGGTAATGGGCCTACGTCGTCAGCGAAATTACGCCGGCCGCTGGGATGTCCTGATCCAGCAGGCCACTCAGTGCCTCAACCGTCTCATCCAGATTGCTGCCCGCAAGAAGCGCAACTATATCCTAGATCAGGTACTTCCTGGTGACCATCAACCCCCAGGAGAGGGAACGGGCCTTTTGGGTACCTGGGAAGTCCTCTCTGGTTCTTTTTTTCCCCCCATAATGCTCTTGGCCTACAGTATTGGTCAGAGGTCAGCTATACATGGTGGCACAGTCCCAGACTCTTAACACAACTTTCTGAGTCCAGTCTGCTGGGGGGTTGGGGGGCAGCAATCCAGACCTGGCTCAAGCCCGCAGCAGCCCAAAGAACATCAGGTGAGAGCAGTTGTGTGAAATGGAAAGGCTTAGATTTCTGAGCCAAACAGTCCTGGACTTGAATCCCAGCTCTGCCACTCGCTAGCTGCATGCCTGTGGGCAGCGGCCTTTATCCTTTGATTGTTGAGTCTCCTGATCTGGAAAACAGAGCTCAAAATGGTGCCCACACACCTAACATGGAGACTGACATGTAGTAGCTGGAGATTGTTGTTAATCTACAGAGTGGATCTGTCCCAGCCTCTCTCAGCATGCTTTTATGACTGTCAGGTACATGTATATGTCATGTATTTTCTACCTGCATTTCAGTGAAGAGCAGGGTTCTTCACATTAAAAGTATGACCGGCCCAAAAGGTTAAAGTTCCTTGTTAGTATCCCGTGAGACATCATCCTTGACGTTTGTCCTGAAGCCTTTCTCAAGTAGCAGGTTTTGTATAAGTGTGCAGATACAAAAACTAAGTAGCACTGCTGAGCTGGCAGCCTCATCTAGAGTGCCTTCCATGAGTGTGGCCCTGGGTGTTTGGTTAACATGAGTTTAAAGGGCTCCTGCCGAGGTTGGAGCTGGCTTTAGTGACTGACTGATCAGAAAGTGGGTGAAAAGAATTCCTGGTGGTCCAGTGATTAGGACTCCGCATTCCCACTGTAGGAGGCCCCTGGGTTCAATTCCTGGTAGAGGAACTAAGATCCCACAAGCCATGTGGAGCAGTGTTAGATAGATGGATCTATTATTCATCCAACTAACTCACAACCTTTTAGAAAGAAAAGAAAGAAAGGTGGTTCGAAACTCCAAGGGATCAAGGTACTTTTGCATAGGAGAGAGCATCTTACAGAAAACAAGCCAGAGCTGCTGGGTTGGTAAATAGTGGAGATTCGGGGAGGGTGGCACGTTCCATATAGTGTGCCCTTTGCGTCTGTTCCATCAAGTTGTTCCTGCAGTATATCCTTTTATAATACACTGGTAATCTAGTGTTCAGAGTTGAAAAATTTATTCCTTAATATCCAACCTTTGAAAGGAATACACAGAACTGAAGACAAAAATAAAAGACTACTAGTTGGTGATGGTTCTTCATGACAGATAAACAGTTGCCAGTTAGATACTGAGAGTAGAAATCTGGTTTGCTGATGAAACAGTTACACTAGGAAACTGAAAGTCAGCCAGACTGCAGGGCTGCTGCCAACTCTTCTGTCGTGGGGGGGTACAGGATTTACACCGGGCTCTGCTTTTCTGGGAGGCGGACATGGAAAAGGCGTACTTTTTAATTTTTTTGTAAGGTGGGTGGTTTTTTTTTTTTAGTTCTCTTTTGGCCACACTGTGCGGGGTGGTGGGGGGGTGGGGTGGGGTGGGTCTTAGTTCCCCAAGCAGGGGAACACACACACACACACACAGTGGAAATGTGGAGTCTCAACCACTGGACCACCAAGGAGTTCCCTGGAAAGGTGTACTTTTGTCTAGTGACTGATGCTGCAACCCTGGGATTAAGCCCTAAAGACTGACATTTGTGAAGACAGATATGATCCCATAATACTAGATTTTGATAAAACAACTAATTGGGCTGATGTTTAGACTGCATTTATGGGGGAGGGGTGGTTGGGCACAGGGTAGTCCAAGAGCCACTCAGGGTTGCTGCCCCAGCTCAGCCCCATCAATAATGTGTACAGCCAGCCTTCTTCCCCTTTGAAGACTTTGTTTAAATTAACCCTGGCCTCACCTTGTCCCATTTCTTGTCAGGGCATTTTGGAATTGTAGGCCATACCTTGAGAATTATTTTTTTGGATACCACAAGTATTCCCTGCCTCCCTTTTTCTCAGTTTGCTAGTTAAATCAGCTGTGAAACCCATTTCACATATAGGGCCTGGTGGAGAATGTTTATAATCTTAGGGTAGATTGTCTTAACATCTCCGTCCAACATTGCAAAATGGGCTTTCTCTGAAGGTCAGGCCCCCAGCCCCTCAGCCAGGCACAGAACTGCTGAGCACTGTAAAGACTCACTGTTGGCCCTCTCAGCTTATGTCGACTCGCTCAGGACAGGGTCCAGGGCTTTTCCAGGTGCCATTGTGGTCTCCAGGGCTGCTGGCCTCCTGGTGAAGGAACATATAGGTCAGGCCAAGTGCTCCAGGCCAACAGCAAGGCAACAGAATGCAAACTCTGAAGGTGGGGGGTGGGGAGGAGGGTTCTCTGGCTAACCACAGATTGGAGGATTGACTTGGGGCCCCAAACCAGAGGTTACTGAGGCCTGGAAAGAGGTCTGAAGCCAGTTGTTTGACCTGTTTTGGCTTAAACATCAAAAAGGGTATACCAGAAAAGCCTGTGTGGGTAGATGTGTGTGTAGAAGATTCAGAGCAGGCCCCAGGCCAGACCCTGGCATTTCCTCCCCCACCAGCCTTAGCAGTGAAGGGTAGGTCGATGTGCAGCTGACTCCTCAGTTAGATGGGGCTCCCAGAGCCAGGATTGGGACTTCAGGAAGAGTCCCTGCAGCCCCTGGATCTCAGCCCAGCACTGTCTTTTTCCTCCTCTGGTTTTTCCTGAGTGGTCTGACCTCCCCATGTTTGGCTTTTCTGGGTTTCCTGTTACCTAGTTTGACCCCAGAAATGCCCCTTCTTGAGAGGGGAGTGTGCCTGCAGAAGCCAGGAAAGGCCAGGTTTCGAGGTGGGGGGTGTCTTTTGCCTTGGTTCCATGGTGACCTGAGTGTCCTCTTCCGATCCTGTGGGTGTCAGAGCTGTGGAACAGCTGAGGAGAAAAAGCAGCAGTAGGCCACATTGCTTCAAGTGGCTCTTTTAGGTCCTCTGTTGCCAGTGGGAATCTTCTGGAATGGGAGACCGCCTGGCCTGTCCCTGGCCTACCAGATGCAGAGCAGGAGCTGGCCTCAGTGAGGCAGCAGACCAGCCCTCCTGGAGGCTTCTCAGAAGGCCCCTCAGGGCCATAAGTGAGGGCCCAGGCCACTCCCAGAGTTGAGGTCTGAGGCTAGGAGTTCTCTTAGGAATCCAGCAGCCCAGAGCCAGGCCAGGCAAATGACCAGAGTCTACAGTATGACAGCATCATTAACCTTGCCTCAGCTCGAGGTGGTTGTACCTCCTGGGCATCCCCGTGGGCAGGTGCCATGCCTTTTCCTGAAACAGAGACCCAGGGCTACTGTGGGGACCCAGAGTAAACTGCCTCTTGTGGACAGGCATTGGAGAAAAGGGTGTTTTTTCTATCCTCCCAGAACCTCAGCCCATTCCATTGTTGACACTCTCGCCAGTTCTGTGTCTGCACATGTGGTTCATTCTACTGGGTTTACCTCATGCTGAACCCAGAGTGAACTCTTCGGTCAACAGCTTTAAGCTTGCTTCTGTGGGATTCACACATGTTTCTCCTGCTGCCAGCCTGACCCTGTTGAGTTATGGAAGGGGGACAGTTGACAGGAGACAGTGTCTCTTAGAGATTTTAGGCTGTGAGCAGCCTGCTGTGTCCCCTCCTGCCTGCCCCAGACTGCCACACACCACAACTACCCAGGCAGCTGCTCGGAGAAACCCAACCCCTGTCCTTTGGCCCACATCACAGAGGAAGGGGAGTAGCCAGGAGGCAGGGACCACAGACAGCCCAGACCTCCTTCAAGTCAGCATCTTCAAGCAGGGTGGGACTGAGAGAAGCAGGAATGAGGCAGCAGGAGCCCACACAGCTGGAAAAGCTGACCTAGCTGTTGTGTTGGTCTCCTAGCAACAGCCACCAGCAGCCCCCAGTGACCACAGCAGTGCCGGGCCAGCCCAGGGGCTCTGACCTCACTGTGTTTGCTGTGGCAACAGCCACCAACAGCTAACTCCCGTCCCTCTAGGAAAGCCAAGTATTTGCATTTTTGCTGGTGTGGCTTAGATGCTCTTCTTCCTTTCCCCAAGCCAAGGAGTGAGGGGAGGGAGGTGCAGTCTTCAAACTGTCACCACAAGGGTTCTCAGCATCTCAGCTCTGAAGTGTCTGAGGAGCCATCCCTCGCTGTCTAGCCACTTTCCAGGACAGAGGCCAGCTGTTGAGGAGTCCCGTCTGCTCTTCCCTGTACCTCCCATCAAGAAGCTGTGGGGACTGGCCCCTGTGGACAGCAATGCTTCTCTGTCTCCTCATCAGGACATGGACAGGGTGGGTCTGCTTCATAGAAAACCTCCAAGAGGCGTTTATCCACGTCCTTGAGGTTCAGAGGAATCAGAATAGGATCACTGATCATTTATTATGGGCAAGCAAACAGTGGAATCAGTTGTCCACTGTCCATCAGTTGTCCACAGAATGTCTGGGGCCACACTCACCCCTGGCACCTGCCCATCTGGGTTGTGTGCCAGGAGGAAGCTTCATTATTTAGCTGGAAGTCAAATTCTATCTTCCTATGACCAGACGCCACCTAATTCGCTTTTAGGAATGGAGCCTAGGAAGAGCAGCAAGGAGAAGGACTTGACTTTTCCTTTGTAACCAGTGTGCTTTTTTCACCATTTATGTGGCTCAGGGCACAGATGACTGCATGTGTACGCCTTCACTTCCACCCCCAATGAAGGTTGAGACATTTTCCCTGGGGAACAAGGAAGACCCTCTAAATGCTGTGTGTGTCAGAGCCACGGGGTTGGGTTGGTTTAGAGAACAGCTACACCCACCGACCAGATCTCCCAACAGGTGTGCACTGCGGTCCCTGGTCTCTGGCTAACCCACATCCCAGCTTCTGTTCCTCGTGTTTTTTGAATAGACTCTCTCGTGTTTCATCTTCTCCTCAAACTTTCCTTGATGCTCCCTATTGGGAAGCCTCTCCCAGGACAGCATCAGTCCTGCTGGCCCCAATTTCAGACTTCTTTCCCTGCCAAACATTTCCACATCTGCAAATTCCCACCAGAGCCAGGGGGAGGGTAATGGGATCTCCGTCTTTCAGATGCAGAAATTTGAGACTCAGACTGATTAGGTGGCTTGTCTACATCCTCACAAATAGAGGGCACAGCCGTGATTTCAACCTCGAGGCTCTTCCCCAGAGCCTAGATTTCTACCCTGACTCGCCGTTCCTGTCCTTCTGATGGGAAATCACCGTAGCTTGACTTTCGCCTGGTCCGGGTTGTGAGAAGAGCCAGTGTAGCCCACCCAGTGATGGCCACTAACCATCAGCCATCACGCCAACCATGACCTCCGTTTGTTGAGTGTCGGCTGTGAGCCAGACCCTGGACTACGCAAGGGCTTTACTTTCCTGAGCTCCTTCAGTCTTAGTAGTGATCATATGATTTTCCTCTAATTTCCCCCTTTCAGGGTTTGAGACTTGGTAGATAGACTGAGGCTCTGAGAGGAAGTCACTCACTCAGGGCCCTGTGGTGTGACTTGACCAGGTCACGTTAGATCCGGGGTGTGCCAAGCCTCTGCCCTGCACCACTGGCGTCTGTCTGGGCAGCTTCCATCCTGGAGGCCACAACGGAGCCCCTACTCCAGAGATCCCCACACATGGTCAGTTGCTTTGTGGTCCTTTTTCCGGTCAGTCTTCACCAAGTCCAGGAGAGAGGCTTTTCTCCCGCATTTCATGGATGAAGCAATAACACAGACTGGCCATGGTCAGTAGTAGCCACACTGGAACTCGATGCTGGGCTTTTTCCACCCTGCTAGGCTGCATCTTTGTCTGTCTGTGCATGCAGGCCTCTTTACAGATTTGTTCCCCTCTGTGGCTTCTCCCTTGATTACCTTTCAGGGCCACTGAAAGTTGTTTAAATGCAGTATTCCTTATCACTCCAGTTCTGTTGTGTGTCAGGATGTGAAAAGGACACCCGTATGTGTGTCTGGGCCCCACTTCCAGAGACTGGGGTTCAGGAAGACCCCTATAGGGGGTTTCCAGCTGCTGTCTTTTTCAGTGGTGTCCAAGTGATTCAGGTACATAGGCTGAGTCCTTGGACTGCTGGGGTTTGATAGATCTGGGCCCCAGCCCCAAAGGGCCCAGCATGTGGGAGGTACGCAGTGAATGGAAGCTGTTGTGCTCTCAATCAGGTGTGGCCTAGAGAATCACTCTCTGCCAGCACCAGCTCAGGACGCACCTGACCATCACCCAGAAGAAGCAAAGAGAAAGTTACTAGCAAAACTGCACTTGCGAACAGCACAAGCTATTGGCTTGCCAAGCACCCTAATTTAGAAGCCTGTGGGTGCAGCTGGTGTTTCAGAGCAGGACTAAGGGGATAAAAGAAACAGTGTTGATGAAAATGATCTACACAACTGTCAAAGGGGCTGGTTAATTATGGCATCTGTTCTACAAATAATAAGGGAGAACACCAGGGAATTCCCTGGCAGTCAGTGGTTAGGACTTGGCGCTTTTGCTTCCTAGGGCCGGGGTTCAGTCCCTGGTTGGAGAACTAAGATCATTCAAGCTGCACAGCATGGCCAAAAAAAGGGAGAGCAACAGCACAGAAAAATGATAAATGTTGAGTGAAAAAAAGGCTTCCGAAGAGTGTGTGTTGTTTGATTTCATTGGTTTTAAGAAGCACACAGATACTTCTAAAAATACATAAGAAATTCAATACAGGTTATCTCTGGGAAGTAGGAATAGCAGCAGTAGGTGGATGAAAGGCTTCTTACTCTACACTTTACACCTTGTACTCTGAATTTTTTTTACAGTAAGCATATGCTACTTTTAGAATAGGGGCCAAGAGAGCTGTAATGTACAATACCAAGGACAAATAGGATTAAAAAGCAAAGCCCAGAAATTAGGAATCTCCTGTCCTGTGACTGTCAGCAGCCACTTTCCCAAGTCACTTCGTTTTCTGAGGGTAGATTCAAGAATCTTAGAAGTGAAGAAGGAGCAGTTTCCTGAGTTTATCTGCTTAGGAGAACTGGTATCCTTTTCTCACTCCCTGGCCACATATTACCCTGCAGAGGAAAAACCAACTTGTAATGTGCCACCTCTTGCCTCTTCCGATCCCTACCCCTAGACAAATGTTTATGGGTCAGCCCAGAGACGAAAAATGAGACCATTTGAAGGCTTCCAGCGCAAAGCTATTGTAATTTGTCCCACTGATGAGGACCTGAAAGACCGAACAATAAAGCGAACTGACGAAGAAGGGAAGGATGTCCCAGATCACGCGGTCTTAGAAATGAAAGGTAGGAGACAAGCGGTTCCCAGGGGGACATTGCTGCAAGGCCCTTAAGGGGAAAAGTGTCTTATCCCGTTTTTCCCACCCCAGCTCCTTGAGTATTCTTTTTTTGAATTTGTTCTTTCTTTGCTTCTGCTTTGTCCCTTGCCTGTGTAGTACAGCTGTGACTGAAAGAGCCGCCCATATCCCTGTGGGGGCAGGCTTTTCAGATTAGGTGGGGCTGGGGCAGGATGTGGGAGAGGGTGTGTGGGAACAGATGCTGGAGACCTGCATGGTCTTCTGCCTCTGGCACCCACTGGGTGGGCTGGCTGAGCAAGCCTCAGTGAGGCTTCTCCATAATAAACGAGGATGGTGATTCCCCTTGACTGGCTTGTTCCTGGGTATCAAACAGTGGTTTGGTGGAGTTTAGTCACCTTTTCAGAAAAAGGAGAAGAGGGTCATTGTTAGCCCCTTATTGTTGTCAGGGAGGCAGAGCTTGGGACTCTCTCTCTCTCCTCTGTTGCTCACACTGTGGTCCCCTACTCCTCCTCCCTTCTGGCAGACCAGTGTCCTGGGGGTGAAGGAGACTAACCCTCGGAAGGTGCTGACCGCCTTTCCTCTCCCTCTGGCACCCTCCCTTCCTCCTAGCCAACTTCACGTTGCCTGATGTCGGGGACTTCCTGGACGAGGTGCTGTTCATTGAGCTGCAGCGAGAGGAAGCAGACAAGCTGGTGAGGCAGTACAACGAGGAGGGCCGCAGGGCTGGACCGCCGCCTGAAAAGCGCTTTGACAACCGAGGCGGGGGTGGCTTCCGGGGCCGCGGGGGTGGCGGTGGTTTCCAGCGCTATGACAACCGAGGTCCCCCAGGGGGCAACCGAGGAGGCTTCCAAAATCGAGGAGGAGGCAGCGGTGGAGGCGGCAACTACCGAGGAGGTGAGACATTTCACACTGAACTCTCCCGCTTGTGGTTCTGGGGTCAGGGTTGACTGCTTCCTCAGTAAGCAGGTGACATTTCCTTGGCACCAGCTGTTGGCTGAGCCCTGGTAGAGAACTGAGATAAATCAAAGTCTGGGGCCTCAGAGAAACTCCCACTGTCATCTCTTCCCTCCCCACCCCACCCCCCACCAACATTACCCCTGAAGGCCTTGCCCATTTGTGTGTCACATTGCTATTATTTTTGTGAGTCTTTCCCACCCCTCATCTGACCATGAGCTCCTTGAGAAGAAGGGCCAATCCTGGGTCCCATCTCAGGACCTGGCACAAGGCAAATATTAGGACTGTTTTTGCTTCTAAAACAAATGGAGAAACGGGCTTGGAGAGATTAATTTGCTCAATTCACCCAGGTGAATCCATAGTTGGTATCAAGTGATGGATCCAAAGCCCAAGTTCTTAGTCACAAAGTTATGCTATGTCTGAAGTGTATGGTCATGATTTTAATAAGCATGCCCTACTGTGTTTCAGTCTTGTGTTGGATGATTTAGGGGACAGAGCCATGACCCAGACACTGTCACCCTTTGGTGACAGTCCAGAAGGATGCTGGGCTGAATGGGAAACCCCAGGGGTACAGTGAGCTCCAGTGATTCAGCCTGCAAAGGAGCAGGGCTCAGGAAAGGCCCCCAGAAGTGCTAATGCCTAAGCTAAGGTTCTGAAGCCACCAGGAGGGGGCTGGGGAAAGGGTTCGGGGCCAAAGACTCGCGGAGAGGCTGGCTCATTTGGCCAAGCACTTAGATGTTGGAGACACAGTAGAAACCAAGACGGCCCTGGTTCCAAGCCCATAGCCCAATGGGCAGGACAAACCTGTCAGCAGGCCTTGATGACTGGGTGCTCCCAGGGCTCTGGGGAAGGCCAGAGGGGTGCTTGATTTGTTCACTGGACCTTCTCTGTGCATGGTCATGCTGGAGCCACAGCAGTCCCCAAGACAGCCCGACGCCTGAGGGTCTCAACCAGTCAGAACAGTGGGGACTCTTACTTGCTTCTCCAATGCAGGTTTCAACCGCAGTGGAGGTGGTGGCTACAACCAGAACCGCTGGGGTAACAACAACCGGGACAACAACAACTCCAACAACCGAGGCAGCTACAACCGGGCTCCCCAGCAACAGCCTCCACCACAGCAGCCACCACCACCACAGCCGCCACCACAGCAGCCTCCACCGCCGCCCACCTACAGCCCTGCTAGGAACCCCCCAGGGGCCAGCGGCTACAACAAGAACAGCAACATCCCCGGCTCAGGCGCCAATACCAGCACCCCTCCTGTCAGCAGCTACAGCCCTCCACAGGTGAGACGAGGAGCGTGTGTGTGTGGTACAGGTGAGAGGATGAACGTGCGCACGCGCGTGCGTGTGTGTGTGTGTGTGTGTGTGGTACAGGTGAGAGGAGGTGGGGCCATGGGTCCTCACTCTTAGCTCCAGCTCTGCCCTTTCTTCTTTGTTGCCAGTGCTTTCAGCTGGAACAGACCCTAGATATTCCCAGATCCTCCCAGACTCAGAGTAAATTGGGAACCTGCCTGTTCTGTCACCCGCGGGGCCATCTGTGTTGTCACGAGCAAGTGCATTTCTCTTGGCTGTATTGTCATTGGCCTCACTGAATTCCCAAGAGAGCACTGCATTGGAGTTACCTCTTGCCCAGGCTAGAAGGGGTGACCCTTTGTCTTTAGGATGTGGAGACAGACCTTGAGGTTGGTGAGGACTTGACCTCTGCCCTGAGAGCTTCACTGCTAAGCAGCTCCAGCTCAGTTCAAGTTCTCAGAGAGCCAGTTCTCGGCTCTGGTGTGCACGGGCCCTGTAACCAGCAGTCCCCGTTGACTGTGCACCTTCCACTCGCCACGCCTGGAGGCAGCTGCCAGGGGACACAGGTGTATGGTCTAGTCCCAGTCTAACCAGAATATTTCCTAGAACAGGAGTTGAACAGATGCAAATTCAAGCCCCAGCCTCACAACCTTCTGGTTTTGTGACCTTGGACAAACAGCTTTACCTCTCAGAACCTTGTTTTCCTCATAAAGACCTAGAGATGTTAGTAGAACTCACTTCCAAGGTTTGCTGTGAGGGAAAGATAACGTTATAGCTTTGCAGGTAAGGCTCTGGAAATAGGCGGACCTGGAGGCAAGTCACGACTTTTTGCCCGTGTGACTTGGGCCCTGTTGATTTCACCTCCCTGGCCTCCCCTTCTTTCTCTATAAAATAAAGCCAATGGAACCTACCTCAGAGAGTTGATCGGGGGTCAGATGAGTTAAGGATACAGCCTGGACATGGGGAGCACTTAGGAATTGCCACTGCTCTTTTCCTTAGCTGGTCTTCCTGTAACAAATACCACCATTTATTGTGCTCAATGGAGTGTGCACATAAGCTTACTGAATACGCAAGGCAGTCCAAAGGGGTAGTCCTGTTGTAATTCTCATTTTACAGGGGCAGGGGGTGGGGAAACGCCTAGGTTTTCAAGAGATGCTGTGTGCCTTGCTCCCGAGAGTCTCAGGCCTGGGATTAGAGTCCAGGATAGAGCTCTGCATCCTTCCCTGTCCTGCCAGGTCACAGAGCTGACCCACCCCCTTCTTAGCCCTCGAACAACCTCCCCCATGGACATTCCTTTGTGGGCCCACTGCTTATAAAGGCCCTTCCTCCATCCCAGCTGAGCTGGCTGTTTCACAGAGACCTGGTTTTCTTTTCCCTTCCACTTTCAGCCGAGTTTCAGCCAGCCACCTCCCTACAACCAGGGAGGGTACAGCCAGGGCTACACAGCCCCACCACCTCCGCCTCCGCCACCACCTGCCTACAACTATGGGAGCTATGGCGGCTACAATCCAGCCCCTTACACCCCACCACCGCCCCCAGCGGCACAGACCTACCCTCAGCCCAGCTATAACCAGTATCAACAGGTAAGTGCCAGAAGCAGGGAAGGTAGAATGGGGCCCCACATGGATGTGTATTCCCAGACTCATGTCCCTGCTTATCCCTAAGAAGATGGGCAGTCTTTTGGTGTCCATCGAGTATAGCCATTCTATTTGGTGACCACTGCCACACTGGCTGCTAAGTGTAGGAACTGCCATTCTAGTTCCTCTCCCCAGCGCAGCAAGCAAAGGGGGCCACAAACCCTGCTTCAGCACCATGGCCAGTGTCCATTCTGATTGGTTGGTGCTGGGCCATCGTACCTATTTTTGAGTATTTTGATTGTGGTGTAACACACACACATCTAGCTATACTTGAAAGGGCAGTAGGTTGGCAAGCCAGGAGACCTGGGCTTCAGTCTCTAACTGCCCACCCATGCTACATCAGGTCATTCACTTGTCCTCCCAAAGTACCTTGGTTTCTCTGTCAGGAGACCTATTGTTGACTGACGTCACTGTACCATGGTGGGGGGTGATCGGGGAGGAGCCAGATGTGGGTCTGTATGAACATGTCGTGTTCTTGGTTTCTCTCTCCCCAGTACGCCCAGCAGTGGAACCAGTACTATCAGAACCAGGGCCAGTGGCCGCCATACTACGGGAACTATGACTACGGGAGCTACTCCGGGAACACACAGGGGGGCACAAGCACACAGTAGCCATGTGTCCTGGAGGCCCCTGCCGGCTTCCTCCACCAGCGCCCACCTCAGCCCTCCTCATCCATCCCTACCGGGTCCCGTGGTGCTGGGGGATGGGTCCTCCCAGGGCTGCCTCCCCTCTGAGGGGCTCTTCCCCCACACAGGGCCGGGCATTTCCTCTGGATTCAAACAGGCAACAATGACCTTTTATTTTCTGTTCGTCCCCCTACCCTCCTCTTCCTCCCTTCCTCCTTTTTGACTAAAGACCCCCATCCCTTGCCTTGGTCGTACAGTGAGGCTACAGGGCTGAGGGGAGGGCCCCTTCCTGTCCTCTCCTCCCAGCCCTGCTCTAGCCCCTCAGCTTCCCAGACTCTCATGCAGTTGGTTGTAAATTCTTCCAGGAGCTGTTTTACTGTCTACTTTTCAGGATTTAAAACAAAAAAAAAAATCAAAAACTTAAAAAAACACAAGTTTTAAAAAGCAAAATGCAGAGGGAGGAAGCAGTGACAGATATTTTTTTGGTAATTATGCTTTTTTTTTTTTTTTTTTTAATTTTTAGAACTTGTCCGTTTTTACTGTGGGTCGGCTGTTGATATTTCATCAGGATAACCATTTCTTTGCTGAGTTCAGGTGACAGAGGAAGAACCACACCCTCAAAACACACACAAAACAAAACCACAGAATCATCTTTAACCTAACTTTTTATACAATGTCTCAGTTTCCCATAACTTTGCACACAAGCTTCTGTGTTGAGTTGAATTGTACCTGCTTTTTGTATTTGGAGAGAGTGTGACTATTGAACTTGAAACCTTTTATTCTGGGCGTCTTGGTAGTTTCTGGTGGGATTAAGCGGGTGAGAGGGAAGAAGGGAGTTGGGGGGCTCCTACCCTTCAGAACATGAAGTTTCTCCCACTGCTCTTCTTCAGAGGTCTCCCAGTGCCAGACCTAAAGGTTTTTCCTACAGTGATCCTCTGATTATTTTTACTTCCCCTTGACCCATATGTTTTAACAGAACTTTTAACAAACTGCACTTATTAAGAAATGTGTTTGCCCTGTTTTGTTTTTGTTTTTGTTTTGTTTTCAATAAATGACATGGCACCTCCTAGCAGGAAGGAAGCAGGGTTTCAACGCTGAAGTGTTACTGCAGTTGGCCTTTACTTGGGGTGGGGGCCTTTACAAGGGGACATTATTTACTCATTCATTAAATACTTACTGTGGGATTTGTGTTCAGTTCAGTCGCTCAGTCGTATCCGACTCTTTGCGACCCCATGAACCGCAGCACACCAGGCCTCCCTGTCCATCACCAACTCCCAGAGTCCACCCAAACCCACGTACTATGTGGGTGATGCCATCCAACCATCTCATCCTGTGTCGTCCCCTTCTCCTGCCCTCAATCTTTCCCAGCATCGGTCTTTTCAAATGAGTCAGCTCTTCGCATCAGGTGGCCAAAGTATTGGGAGTTTCAGCTTCAACATCAGTCCTTCCAGTGAACACCCAGGACTGATCGCCTTTAGGATGGACTGGTGGGATTTGTGTGCCTTTCCCCATTTTTGGTGCTGGGTGTGCCCCCTTAAACCTGGGGCCCTCAGTTTAAAATCCACTAGTTCACTTTTAAAGTGGTTCTCTGGTTTCTGCACCTTTCAGTCCACCCACAGCCCCCATTCCCTCCCAGAATTTGTGAATAGGATGTAACAGGTCCCTCAGCAGACAGCAAGGTAGGGTCGGTGTTTGGGAACTAGGGCTGGACTGTTGGGGTCACCCCTGGGTGTGACTGCCCATCTACATTAGGTCTGGCCTGGGTGCTAGACTTAAGATGGTTTCTGACTGCTCCTGGATCCAGGCTAGTGGGGTTCTAGGAATTAATGTATCCAGCTAGTAAGTGTCAGTTTTTGCTCTCTTATCCACCCACTCTGGACAGTGTTAAGGACACAGCATGATCTAGGTGGTCTTGGACCCTGCCCTCAAGGTGGTCTTAGTCCAGAAGTGACACAGACCTCTCGTGGAATGGTAACAGCATCAAGATCAGCTGTGAGAGCATGGGATGGGTGTAGGGTGTGGTGAGGGCTTCCTGAAGAAGGGGAAAATTTTTTTTTAAGTGGGAATGATCTGGGATAAAAGATTGCATCCCCACAGCCTGTCCTTCTTCCCTGGCAACTTGAGTCATTTCTTCATTCCCTCTGGGCATGCTGTGCTTCTGGCCCCTTGTGAGGGACAAGGCTGGGACACAGGAGGAGCCAGTTCAGCCCACCTCTTCTCTCACAGAACTATCTCAGAGCCTTCTGAAGGGGACATGGGCTACAAAAAAGGGAAGAGGAAGGTTGACTACCTTTGAGGTCAAATGTGAGGCATCTGACATGAGATGGAGCCAAGGTTGATGCCTAACTGGGCTACAAGTGATCCTAGAGTGGCCTCCCTGCTGAGAGGGCCTCAAGCCCTCTAGGCTGGTAAATCCCCCTTGCTGCAGGTCCATGTGTTGGGCAATAGTGCCCTCTGCTGGCCTCTTGGCAACATCTAAGTGTGGTCTCCATCTATTCCAAGCAGCAACTCAGCCACTTTGCTCCAGATCCCTTATCCTGGGAGTGCAAATAGGAAGTTACTCTGCTTTCAGCCATAATATCAGGGTTACTGCATCAGCCTCCTCACAGATCTCGCTGTCCTCCAGTCCCTTACCCTGATGCCCTCACCCTCTTTTAGCTCTCCACAGGATAAAGGAGCTCAAGCTACTTAATTCAGCTTACATGGCACACATGCTTGGGCCTGGTGACCTCATTGGCTTTATCTTTTGCCACTCCCCTTTCAAACTTCAGATCACTAGGGTGTTCAGGGAGAGTCACAAATCCCTTTTAGGCTCTAAATGCCATGAAATTCTGCCTTGGAAATGCATGTGTATTTTGAACTTTGCATAGGTTCATGAGATTCTCTGATCCTTGCAGTCTGGTCAGGGCCAAGTTAGAACTTTCATACTCCTGGTGGCTCAGATGGTAAAGCGTCTGCCTGCAATGTGGGAGACCCAGGTTCAATCCCTGGGTTGGGAAGATCCCCTGGAGAAGGAAATAGCAACCCACTCCAGCACTCTTGCCTGGAAAATTCCATGGACTGAGGAGCCTGGCTCCTCAGTCCATGGGGTCGCAAAGAGTCGGACATGACTGAGCGGCTTTACTTTTCACTTCACTCCTTGACCATACTGAAGTCCTTGAAGCAAACAGAACCATGGATACCCGCCTTCCCTTCCAGGGCTTTGCCTTGCCCCCTTCCTACATAAGACCCTTCTCTTCCTCCCTCTTATCCTAATTCCTGCTCATCTTTCAGGTCTCAGGGTATCGTTTACTCCCAGAAAGAAACCTTCCCTGGGCCCTCCAGACTGGGACGGACAGCTCCCTTAGCTGAACCTGTGGGTCCATCAGCCCTGCCCATTTGGTCACTGGTAGCACTTGAATGCCAGTCCTTACCTATCACCTAGGGCAAATCAAGACCAAGGTTTTCTCTCCACACCTGCAGGTTCTTCAGGTCCTGGAAACAGAGTGGGACATTCAGTCTCTGATCTCACCACCAATCATGCTAACCAGGGACTGGGTGTGATGACAGGCATGCTACAAGACTTAGCAAATATTGTTTGAGGTGGTGAAGAGGATAGGTCTAAACCAGAGCCCAAGTACTCAAAGGTCATGAAGGGTGGTGATACATCCATTCCCAAATTAAGCATGCTGGGCTCTGGGGTCAGTAGCGCACAGGTTGAACAGTGCTTCCCTCCTGATACCCCACAATTTCGAAGCAGTTCGGGTTGGCGGGGGTGGCCCGGAAGAGCCTATCTGGCCCTGGCGCCCTTTTCCTGCCCGGCTCAAGTGAGCGGGGTCGGACAGCAGCACGCGTGCGCATAGGAAGGGCCTCCTTCGTCCCGGAACTTTGGTTCCTAATGCCGTGGAGCACCCGGTCCCAGTCATGTACTCAGCCGGAAGTGGCCTCTAAGGACCTGCGTCCGGAATTGGTGTTAGGATCTCGCCACGGCGGGTAACAAGTCGAAAACAATCGGGATGGAGGCCGTAGCGACCGCGGCGAGGGAACCTGGTGAAGGTGAGGTCCTGGCCGCGCGGAGGCGGCAGGAGGGTGGGGCTGCAGTGTCACTGTGAAATGTTTCCCCTTGAAGGTGAAGGAGGGACTCTATAAAAGAGGGCACCTGTGTTCGGCCTTACCTGTCCGCTTCAGGCTGACCTCTTTTATCCCATCGCCTCCCCCGAAATTAACCTCTTCCAGCTGTTTCCGTGGCCCGGGCTAACCCGTTTCCTTACCAGGCTAACTCGAGCTAGCAAACTTGTCCCTGTCCCGGGCTAACTCTCCCATTATTTCAGCCAACCTTGCTTTCTCATGTTACCTCCTTCCCTTGACTCCTCCCCTCACACGCAAACTCTTATTTGCTAACGCCTCCCGCATTTCACTCTAATTCCCTTTCCCCGAAAGTCCACAGTCCCGTGTGCTTACTCAGGGTCGTTAATCCATTTCTGTGCTCTCTTTTGTGTTTTCAGCCTCTTTATTTCTCCTGATGCCTCTCCCGTCAGTACCTAAAATGCTTTTGTTTTGCTCATCCAAATACTGTCCTGGTGCTTCAGGGTATGTGGGGTGAGGTGCGGTTAGGAGGTTGGTTGGTTGAAACATCACAGGCCAAGAATTGGCCATTGTTGAAGCTGGATAATGGGTATATTGGGGGGGAGGGGGGTGTCATTGTACTACTTCTGTGCATGTTTGAAATATTCCATAATAATAAAAAAAAGTTTTAACCTAAAAAGCTATCCCTCGATTCCATGCCACCTTCCAGATACCATTTAATCTTCTCCAAGGAGTCATTTACATTTGCCTCCTCTTCCCAGCCACTGCTGTCTGGCTTTTTTACCTTCAGAAACTGCACTGATTAGGGTCCCCAGTGACCTCCCTGTGTAGTTTGTTTTTGTTTTTACTTTTTAAGAAAGATTTATGTATTTATTTATTTATGGCTGGGGTGGCTCTTTGTTGCTGCATGCAGGCTTTCTCTAGTTGTAGAGAGCCAAGGGCTACTCTTTGTTCCGATGCGTGGGCTTCTCACTGTGGTGGCTTCTTTTGTTGCAGAGCACAGGCTCAGTAGTCCTGACCTACGGGTTTATTTGCTCCAAGGCATGTGGGATCTTCCCGGACCAGGGATCGAACCGATGTCCCTTGCATTGCAAGGTGGATTCTCAACCATTTTACCACCAAGGAAGCCCTACTCTGTAGTTAAACCACATGGCCAGGTTCAGGGTTTTTTTCTTATTAAACTACTTGCAGAATTTGATGCCATTGATCCCTCTGTCTTTACTGAATGTTTTTCTGTGGTTTCTGTGACACCATTCTTTCTGATTTCCTTCCTATCTCTCAGGCTCCTCCTGCTCAGCCAGCGTTAGTTTCCCATGGCTGCTGTAGCAAATGACCACAAACTGAGTGGCTTAAAACAACAGAAATTTCTTCTCTCACGGTTCTGGAGGCCAGGAGTCTGAAATCAGTATCACTGAGTTGACATCAAAGTGTCAGCAGGGCCGAGGAGGCTCTAAGGGAGAACACATTCCTCACCTCTCCTAGCTTCTGGTGGCTCCTTGCATTCCTTGGTTTGTTCCCACATCACTCCAATCTCTGCTGCTGACTTCACCTTGCCTTCTCCTCTGGGTGCATCAAATCTCCCTTTGACAGGACACTTGTAATGGTATTTAGGGCCCACCAGGATAATCCAAGAGAATCCCCCTGTTTCAAGGTCCATACCTTAATCACATCTGCAAAGACCTTCTGAGTTTTGTGGGATTTTTTGGCCATGTAAGGTTAACATTCTCGGGTTCCAGGAATTAAGATGTGGCTATATTGGGGGGCCATTTTTAGCCTCTCACAGCCTCCTTCCCATGCAGTCATGGCTCTTTCTTAGTCCCTTCTCTCTTTTCATCCCTCACACACTCTCCTGTACCCTCCCCATGACTTATTTCCTTCAGCTCTACTGCTTTCCTTGTCTCTGATGACTTCTGTAACTGTCCCCAGAGCAACACTTCTCTCCTAAGAAGTCTCCAGCCCCAGGTACCAGCAGTCTCATAAATGCCTTCCCTTGGGTGTCTCCTGGGCCTGTCATACCATCCATGTCCCAAATTGGTCTCAACATCTTCCCCCAAACGTGCTCCTCATCCATGCCTGTGTGTCAGGGACAGTTTGACCAGTTTACTGGCCAGAGGCCTGGACCTTAACTGAATGCCTTCCTCACCTTCCAGCCCTTCAATCCCATGACTTGTCCTAGTCAGCCTCTCAAGCATCTTTTTAATCTGTCCTCGCTTCCACAGCCCCTTACATGGTCCAGCCCAGTCTTCTCTTGCCTCAGTGATTAAAACACTCCCTGAAGCCCATTGCACCTATAATCACCACCCTCTTTCTCTTCCCCATCCAAGTCAAGCTACCTAAAGGAGTTGTCTCTACTTCCCCTCTTCACTTATTTCCTGCTTGCAGTAGCCTTGCTCCAGTTCCCGCCACTTTTGAGAAACAGCTCTCACCAAGGCTTGCCCAGCCCTCAGCTTTTCTGTTTCCAGTGCCTGTACTGGCTTTGACCTTGTCTGTCTTCTCCCATCAGACCAGGTGCTCCTTGGGAGCTGATTTGGATCCCTCAGTGGATCCTCAGCATTGCCCAGCTCGGGCCCAGCATAGATTTAGAGTTGCTGAAAAGTGGTTAGATGGATGTGTGTGAGTAGGAGAGAAGGATGAATGAATGAGTGAACGAGTTAGTGAATGTATTGATGATTTCATGAACAAGGGAAAAGGCAAAATTGAGTGAATCAGTGAATGAAGTGGTCAAGGACTAAGGAAACACACCAGGCAAACTTCTCTCTCCGGGCCTTTGCACTGGCTCTTTCCTCTGCCACTTCCCACAGAAATCTCATGGCTCAGTCCCTGATGACCTCAGGTTTCTACTGAAATGTCACTTTTTTGGCAAGACCTTCACTGACTGTCCACTTGAAACTGCAGCCTGACCCCCATACCCTCCTCCTTCCCTCTTAATTTTCCTGCACAGCTCTTGGAACCACCTAACACTATTATTTTCACTAATTATGTTTCCATTTGTCTGCCTTCCCCACTGAACTGTCAATCTCTTGCTTAGGGTGGTCTCTCTAGGCCTAGAACAGTGCCCAGAATATAGCAGGTGCTCGCTAAATGTGAAACGAGTGAGTGAGTGAGCACTCAGTCCCTGCCACCCACTCTCTATCCCCTCTCCCATCCCTGGAGTGACTGATCTCCCCTCTCCCCACAGGCTGCACAGAGCCCAGTCCTGGGCACTGGGGGGAGCTGAGCTGGACGCCGGTCCTGCCCAGACCCCAGGACAAGGCGGAAGCAGCAGAGGGAACGCCAAGGGCCTTAGACGCGGACCCCCCTGAGGTGGAGGACCCGGCGGTGAGTGCCATGCTGCACGCGGTGGCTGCCAGCCGCCTGCCCGTGTGCAGCCAGCAGCAGGGTGAGCCTGACCTGACGGAGCCGGAGAAGGTGGCCATCCTGGGCCAGCTGTACCACGAGAAGCCGTTGGTGTTCCTGGAGCGCTTCCGCACAGGCCTCCGGGAGGAGCATCTGGCCTGCTTTGGACACTTGCGTGGTGACCACCGCGCAGACTTCTACTGTGCTGAGGTGGCCCGGCAAGGCACAACCCGACCCCGCACGCTGCGCACCCGCCTGCGTAACCGCCGCTACGCTGCCCTGCGTGAGCTCATCCAAGGTGTGGGGGCACACGGACTGAGGGGGAGGGGAGACTGCGGCACAGGAAGTAGAAACGGGTGCGAGAGCAGAAATGGACGGAGATCCTGGAGAGACGGAGACAGAAATGTAAGGGGACAGGGCGCGATAGGGAGAGACAAGCAGGGTCTCGGGGAGAGAATGGCACAGGCAGTGAGAAGGGCTGGAATCTTGCAGATGACAGAAGTGCCATTTCAGACCAGTGGGTCAAGGACACAGTGTCCAGCACTGTGATAACTGGTCATCCCTCAGGAAAACCAGGTCCCTACCTCATACTGTACAAAGAGGCATTGCCAGAAACCTCGGGGAATATGTTCAGGAAAGGCCTCTTGAAACACACACACATGTGAAAAGCATGGAGAAAAACATCAGTGGGACTTCCCTGGCGTCCAGTGGTTAAGACTTCACCTTCCAGTCCAGGGGGTACGGATTCATCCCCTGGTCAGGCAGCTAAGATCCCACGTGCCTCAGGACCAATAATCCGAAATACAAAACAGAAGCAGTATTGTCACAAGATTCAATTAAGACTTTAAAAATGGTCCACCTCAAAAAATCTTTTAAACAAAACAGGAAAGAAAATATTAGTACCTTTTTCTCTTTTCTTTAATTTTTAAATTTTTTAAAAATGTTTGTGTAACATTGGTACCTTTTTGACCATGATGTAATTACAAGCAGCTTTGTGACCGAAGACACCAGAACTAAAAGATGTTAAAAGATGAGAGCAAATGAAGGAGAGGGTGAGTTAAGATTCTAGTCAGAGAGAAGGCACAGGCTATAGAGAAGGGGAACTGGGGAGGGACACAGTGACAGATGAGGCACAGGGATGAAGAGCTGAGGAAGAGTGAGTGAATGAAGGAAGTGGGCTGAGATGGTAGAAACTGAGGAAGCAACTGAGGAAGCAGGAGAGAGAGAGAGACGGGGGCAGACAGGGGCAGAGGAGGGGAGGGAGAAACCGAGACCCAGAGAGAGAGTGTGTGCCGGTGAGAGAGAGAAACCGACTGTGGTGGGAAACACCGGAAACAGAGACATGGGGGTAAGAGGGGGGACAAGACGGAGCCCAAGACAGGGCTCTTGAGGGCAGGGCTGAGCAGGCAGAACCGTTATCTAAGAGACAGAACTGCCTCTACAGGGGCAGACAGCCAGGGGAGGTGCAAAGGCCCTGAGACTGAGGGGCAGGGAAGCCCGGCCCACCTAAGGGGTGAGGTGTGGGGTTTGGAAGACCAACAGGGATGCCCACGCCTGGGCAGGTACCCTGCGAGACCTGATCCCGTGCACACGCACGCCCGCTCCATGCAGATATATTCTTAACGTGCCCAGCAGTGCAGGCGTGTCCAGGCAACAGCCAGAAGGAGGCTCAGCAGACAGGCATGCATGGTCTACACACTGGCTCCCGTGTGCATCCTGCTCACAATGCCCTGCTCACCAGCTCTGAGACACAGGGGCCCAAGCAGTGTGCTGATGTGTGCACGCACACATGGGGTGCAAATTCTTGCCAGTACAGCTGCACAGGGGCCCTAGGCCATCAGGGCCTCGGGCCAGAATGTCCAGCAACCTGACTGCACCCGACAAACTTGCGACATGTGAGTCCATATGTAGATACAGGCCTGGTCACGTTCACGTGCTCACACACGTTCGTGAGTGCCCGTGGTCACGACCTCAGACATCTGTGCATGTTTTACTGCATTCCTGAATTGGACAGTCACACACTTGTGTGTCTACAGCTTCCGGTCAGCATGGTTCCATGCCTGGGTGGACACAGGTCTGCCCAGATGCTCACCCCTACCCAGCCCCTTGCCTCACCCGCCGACCCTGACCCCCCGCCCACCCTGTCTCCTCCGTGCAGGGGGCGAGTACTTCAGCGACGAGCAGATGCGCTTCCGTGCCCCACTCCTGTATGAGCAGTACATTGGGCAGTACCTGACCCAGGAGGAGCTCAGCGCCCGCACCCCGGCCCACCGGCCACCCAAGCCTGGCCCCCCTGGCACACCCACCTGCCCGCTCTCCGACCTGCTGCTCCAGTCCTACCAGGAGCGGGAGCTGCAGCAGCGTCTGCTCCAGCAGCAGGAGGAGGAGGAGGCCTGCCTGGAGGAGGAGGACGAGGAGGAGGATGAAGATGAGGAAGGTGAGGCCAGCGGCCAGGGGGCCCCAGCGTCGGCACACCCAGCCCCAGCCTGTGTGCCTTGGCTCCTTGGCGGCAGCGCCTGCAGGAACAGACGGCACATCCTCCCCTGCTGCCCTGAGCCCCCCAGCCCTTCCATCCTCTCCAGCATCCCTGTCCCCCTCCTTGAAGGACATCCCTCACCTCCAGGCCTTCGCTCATGCTGTTCCCTCCGCCTGGAGGGCCCTCCCTTGACCGCCCTCCTTCAGGTGTCAGGTCCACCCTGTTCTGCGGCCTCCAAAACACCGCATTGTCACGGGTTTGATGTATGCCCTGGGAAGGTAGGGACGGGGCCATCGCAGTCACTGCCCTGTTCCCAGGGCCACCCAGCATGAGGGACGCAGCTCTCTGTGCACCCCTCACACACCCCCACCCTGGGCGTCTCCCCTACAGACCAGAGACCTGGCAAAGACTCGGAGGCCTGGGTCCCTGACTCGGAGGAGAGGCTGATCCTGCGGGAAGAGTTCACCAGCCGCATGCACCAGCGCTTCCTGGATGGCAAGGATGGGGACTTTGACTACAGGTGCTCCCCTGCCCTCGCCTCTGGTCCCCCAGCCTGGCACCCCACAGGGCAGGGGCCCTGGGTTCACCCAGCCCAGGGGTGATCAGAGGTCAGTGGGTGACCCTGGAGTAGCTTTGTCCATCTCTGAGCCTCTGTCCCTTCCCCTGAAAGAGGGATTTGAGCAGGGCTGACATTCAGCTCCACGTTGATAGACCACCGAAACATTCCTGTCCAGGTAGATGGTATGGCGGCCTGATTGAAGTGTCCCCAGGACCGCAGACCTCCTCATGCTGCAGGAAGTCATCACTGGCAGGGTGATGCCTGGTGTGGAGGGGCCTGTGCTGGGCGCCCGTGCCGTGCTGGTTGTTCATTTCTCCAGTACAACCCCAGAGATAAGATTCCCAGGCCACCTGGGTGAAAAGAGATTTTGCATCAAGGAAAAGGACACAGGCGAGTGAAGTATCAGAGTGAAAAGATAGATGCTTTTGTCAACTGTGGCAGCCTCGCCTTGTGGTCCAAAACATCAGGTATGGCAGCAGAGGGCCCACCCCCCACAACACGTGAACAAGCAGCCCCTCGGGTCTCATCAGTAGAATGGCGGTCCTCATTGCCTCAGCCACGCCAGCCCCTGGTACTAGAGCATCTCTGGTCCAGTCTGGGATCCCCAGCTCCAGAGGCAATTCTGGCTAATCCACTTCGACATTTATCACTCTCAGGGTTCCACACAAAGCAGTGAGTGGGGTGCCTGGGCACTCGGTAAGGACACCACTGCCATCATAAAGCCAGGTGCCCACGAGGAAGTCAGACCCAGTATGGGGAGTGGTGTGGGCCGAAGCCTGTCCCATCTCGGGGGGTGGGGGAGCTGCTGGCCTGCATTCACCACTAGGTTCTCAGCGCAGCCATGTCCAGACTCTGGGGATCAAGCAGCAAACAAAACCAGTGGAAGGGTTCTCTGTCCAAGGGCATCCCACTCCAGTGAGGAAGGCAAAAAAACAATCTAGTGAGGGAGCCAGGGAGAAAAAGCAGCGGGGTGGGTGATGAGGTGGCCAGGAGAGGCTGAGCAGGTGACATTTGAGCAGAGACTTGCAGCAGGGGAGGAGTAGGCCATGCGAAAGCCTGGGGGAAGAGCATTCCCGGCAGGGTGGGTGAGGGGTGAGGAGGGAGGCAGGCGGTCTCATCAGAGGGGAGGGGGCTGGACCGGACAAGGCTTCCTGCACCGGAGAGCGTGAGCAGGCCTGGGAGGGTCCTCCTCACAGCTGGACCCCTGGCCGCCTGAGGACAAGGTTTCTCCCTGTCAGCACTGTGGACCTTTTGGTCCAGATAATCCTTTGTGCAGACTGTCCTGCGTGCAATGGGCATTGAACAGCCTGCCTGGCCTGTACCTCCTGAACACCAGCAGCAGCCCCCCTCCAAGTTGTAACAACCAAAATGTCCCCAGTTACAACGAATGTTCCCTGGGGTGGGGGTGGGGGGCAGAATCTTCCTGGTTGGGAAGCAGCCTCCGGGGAGTGTGGGCCCATGGGTCACCGCATCTTCCAGCTTTTTAAGAGGAAACCAGAAGTTGTCTTATAAGATCTTTCTTTGGCAAGTGTTACTTTTTGTGTGAAGCCCTCAGAGACCCAGCCTAACCCAACTGTAAGTTAGCTCCAACTTAGAGCTGCCAGCACATGGCCTTTCATTTCGGGGGGCACCCCGGGCCCCAGCTCCTCCACCGGGTGAGAATTGGGGAGGCCCAAGTGCAGGCAGAGCCCATCCCTGACAGCCCCTCCCCCTGCAGCACAGTGGATGACAACCCCGACTTTGACAACCTGGACATCGTGACCCGGGACGAGGAGGAGAGGTACTTCGACGAGGAGGAGCCCGAGGACGCGCCCAGCCCAGAGCTGGATGGGGACTGACGGCTGCGGCCGCCTCCCGCCCGCACGAGGCCGCTGATGACAGGCCAGCTCAGGGACTTTCTCTAAGCAGAAGCAGGGCGGTTGCCCGGTACCATCAAGCCTGGCGGTGGTCTCCATGCCCTCACCCCAACTTTGCCTGGGCATCCTCCCACCCCCTTTCTCTCTGCCTTTCTAGCTCCTGCTGTCTCTGTCTCTCCCCACCTCCCTATTTCTCCTTTCTGCCTTTCTCTTTCTTCCCCTCCTTCTGTGCCTTGGCCCCTGTCCCCACAACGGCCCGAGATGAACATCCTCCCCTGGACCTAGGCCAGGGGGCCCTCTGTGGCTGGAACTGGCCCGGTTGACCTCAGAGCAGTGCTCCACCACTCTGCCCCCGCCAATCCTGCCCTGACTCTCCTGCACTCTGCAATGGGGTCTCAGGCTCGCAGGTGCACCTCCTTGCCTGTACCTACTGTCTCCTGTGGATTCAGCTCTCGGGATCCATGGCCACACATTCCCATCTCTTTCAGCCTTTGTGCTGGTTCTGTCCCTCTCTGCCTTTATCTCTGGGTTTCAGGATCCCTGCCCCCTCCCCAGGCCCTGAGCATCCCCCATCCTGGCTGCTGAGTAACCCAGCCTCGCTGTGGACATTGGGGAGACCCTGGGAGTGGCCACCTGCTCTCACCTCTCCCTCAGGGCTCAGGTTTGGGAATGGTGGGCAGGAGCAACGTGGGACCATGGGCCTGCCAGGTTGGGTAGGGTGGACTCTTCCCCTCCCAGCATCCCTCTCCCAGCCACAATTTTCCCTTCCTTCCTTCCTTCACTTCCTCCACCTCCCTCTCCCTCTCCTGTTTACACTCCCCGAATACGCACAGGCTGTTATCATGGGTCCTGAGTCATCCCACATATACACACAGTCGGCCCCAGCCTCCCTGCCCCCAGCCAGCCACAGAGCCAGCCCCGCGGAGCCCCCTGCCGCCCTGGGCTAATGGGAGCCAGATGGCCGCCTGGTGACTCAGCAGCCGGCCTGTGGGAACCCAGGCGTCCTGCCTTCCCATGGCCCCGCACTCAGCTCATGCTCCCCCAGCAGACATACACAGAAGAGGCTGGCTGCTAGCGGGGGGAGGACACAGGCCATGCGTTGGAGAAGAGGGGTGTGGGGACCCCTCACTCCCGTGAGCCAGGCCATGGCCTGGCCTGAAAGCCCTCTCAAAACTGCCTCCTCCAGCATGCGGCCCAGGGTGAAGGGCGATCCCAAGGACTCCTGGGGTCACAGCACTTTGACCCCCAGGGCTTGGCTCTGCCCTCTGGGTCAACTGGAATTAGAGCCAGACACAGAAATTGAAAGCTGGATGGAGGCTGGAGTTGAGGGGGTGCTCGATTGAATAAGGAAGCTTCCAGTTCCTGAGCAGTTCGGTCCTGTGCCAGGCCCTAGCCAGGTGCCTGATGCTGCACTGAACCTCCAGACAGCCCCAGGAAGCAGGGGCTCCGTCCCATTCCATGTGTGGGCCATGGGTGGCCCAGAAAGGAGATGTCACATATTCAAGGCCAAGTCTTAGAGACCACCGCGCCTGGCCTGCCTGTCCACTCTCAGGGCCACGTGGCATGGACGGATACACCCATTTCTCAAGGGTACTGACTGAAGGAGAGTCAGCTGCTGAGGCCGCTAACAGTGGATAACGCCTTTGGGGCCCTCCTGGTATGCTAGGCACTGCCCTTCCTCTCCAGAGACATGTGGAATCTTCTAGTGTTTAGTCAGTACCTGAATCACTGAACCATCACAGAGATCCTGTGCAGTACATACTCTCAGCACTGACACTGCATCTCGGAGGAGGCGCAAGGCCCTCCGTGTCAGCCAGACCCACAGCTTGCAAAGATGAAGAAGAGAGGGGGATGTTTGTCTCAGGTGCTTGTGTTCATGCCCTTGAGTTGTGAGGGGTCTTTCATACCACAAATATCAGCCCTGGATGACCTGTGCGTTTTTCATTTGATCATTAAATTTGTGATATACTGTGCCATACATAAATTTGTTACATAATTTTTTAAGTGATGAGAGACAGCATTTTGAGTCAGAATTAGGGTTAGTCAGATGGCGGAGCAGGAGCGTGTGTATCCGAGAGACAGAGGTGGAGCCTGGAGACACACCCCCATCAGAGCCTCTGAGACACGGAGGTGCCCAGAGAAGCGCCTACCCCTCTGCTCCCGCTCCTGGGGTTGGGGTGGGCGGAAAGGCTGAGTCAGGGAGGGGACAGCCCCTCCAAGGGCATCCGGCCCCCACCCCCGTGTCTCCGGTCTGTCCTCCCGTTCGGGCTCTGCTGGCAGCCAGCTCCCCTCACACACACACACATCTGACACCTCTGTGTGTCCCGCCAGAGCCAAACCTGTCCCAGCCCCTCTCCTCACTGTCCCCTCCTTCCTCTGCTCCTCCCCTCACTCCGTCTTCTCTCTGGGGGGCTGTCTCTGCAGCTCTGTCAGCATCTCCCTGCCACTTTTCATCTCCCCTCTCTCAGCCCCTTCTCTTTCTGCCGCTTTGCCCTCCACCTTTCTCTCTCTCCATGTCGTTCCCTCCCTCTCAGTCTCTACTTCCCCATACCTTTCTGTCGCAGCTCCCCGCCCCAGCTGCTCCTCTTGGCTTCACCCTCATTTTTTCCTACCCCTCTCTGCTGTCTCCTGGCTCACCCCCCTCGTCCCCACTGTTGGTCTCTCTCCCAGATCCTGGGAAGCCCAACGGGAATGTGCGGGTCAGGGCTTCACTGGTGGCCCCTGGGAGCCCAGGATGAGGGGGTCACCACCTCGCCCCCACCCAGAAAGGGGGCGGGAAGGGGCAGCGAGGCTGTGGCCTGTCTGGCCAGAAGGAAGTGACTCTGCTGTGGCCTGGTCACCCCCCGCCCCCAAGGACCTGCCGGGCTGCTACCGCCCCCGGGCTGGGGCCGAGTAAACACAGCCGCCGGCAGCTCAAGATATTTATACCGAGGTCCGGGCGTGGGTCCAGTGCCCACCACAGCCCCTGCCCTGCCCTGCCCGCCACAGCCAGCCCCGAGCCAACGTGGCACCAGCCTGCAAGGGGACGCGGCCGCAGACACAGCCAGCCTCCACTCGGCACGGAGGCCGCCAGGCGTGTCGCTTGGGACGCCAGCGGCTTCACTGGGGACACAGGATGCTCCCCTGCCCTGGAGACACCAGAGCACAAATGCAGCCCCACACATGCAGCTGCCCGTGAACGTGAGCACACACTCCACTGAAAACTCCAAAGCGACAGCACAAAATAGAGACCCACGCAGCTGTTCACACACTGAAGTCATCAGCCCACATGTGGGGACACAATGTAGACACCACCTGCTCACAGACACCACAGAGGCTGAGAACACTGGTCCCGGAGACCGACACGCACACACACCGCGAGGACAGCAAGCATGTGGCAGACACACCCCACAGACACAAACATGCTCAGAATACCAGCAACACACACTGATCACGAAACAATGTAACCCAGAAGCCACTCGCCCACAGACACACTGGGAACTGTTACACACACATACTGAAAACAGCCTCAGTAGGAAACACCACACACACACTATACCTCCTGGAAACACACTTTTCTCACAGACCTTAAATACACTTCTACTCAAACTTAAGCTAAGAATGTATAAATTTACACCTAGAGAAGAGCAAGGGTGTCGAGAAAAAAATCCAGAGAAATAACACACCCCAGGGACACAACAAATTTACATACACAGACTAACCGAGTCACATGGTGTCAGGACACAGAAACCAGAGTGCACACCGGCTTGTACAGCAGCAACACAAAGCAGGTGCAAACGCCACGAATGCAGCACAGTCACACACACACACATTCACATTAAAAACACGAAAGACACCAACACACTGGATGTCCAGAGATCGAGGCAGAAGGGGATTTGCTTTCCCTCCGCCTCACCGCCCCCCTCCCTTTCTCCCTCTCTCGCTGACCCCGTCCCAGGTCCCAGGCACGTCTGGGGGAGGGGGCAGGAAGGCCTGGGCTGGCCTCCCTCGGCCCTGCTTCCTGCCCCGTGGGGGCCGGACGGGAAGCTGGGGCTCCAGCCGGAACCCAGGCTCCCCCCACGACTTCCCTCCCTGCCCCGGCTGCCCGCGGAGGCGGGGGAGGGGAGCGGCGGGCCCCCCCGAACCCCCGGGTTCGCCTCTGCGGCTGGCTGGGGGCCGGTCCTGCGAGGTCCGGACCGAGCCCAGCCTCCCCGCGGGGGCCCGGTGCGGGAGCGGCCGCGCGGGGGCCGCCCCCGCGGCCCGGAAGGTGCTGAGCCCGCAGCTTTCCCTGCCCCCGGCGCCCGGGCAGGTGGGCGGGGTGTGGCCCGAGGGCGGGGCCGGGGCTCGGAGGCCGCGGGAGCGCGCGGCCCGGTGTGCGGCTGGGACTTGTCCCGGGCCCAGGCGCGAGCCGGGCGTGTGAGGGCCGCGGCCCCGGGGGTGTGTCTGGGTGTGGGGGACTCTCCGTCTGGGGCCCGGGGTGTGACAGCGCGTCTGGGTATGACGGGGCGGCCGCCATCCGGAGGGCCGTGGGGGGACTCCCCGGGCTGAGCGTGTGGAGCGGCAGCTGTCAGGCCGAGCAGGCACGACCGCCCTCCCGGCCGGCAGTCTGCGCGGTCCTGACGTGTCAGGTCTCCGTGTGTGGGACGCGCCTGGGTGGGGCCGTGACGTGTCAGGCCGTGTGCGTGCACGCTGTGCCTGTGGGTGACGGTGACCCCTTGGAGGATGTTTGTGTAACTGCTGGTGGGTCGCAACCGGAGTCTCTTGTTTCATTTCCTGACCGGCTCGGATGCTGCGAGTAGTGTGTGCGTGACACTCCTCTTCCTGTCTGTCTGCTGTGCGGTGGTTGTGACCAGGACCCCACAGGAAAAACTTGGGTCACTGCGTCTTGCCGTGTCCCCGTTGAAGTCTCTGCTTATGGTGTGTCCCAGCGGAACTCCAAGCCTGGACTGTGTGCATGGAATGGGGCAGTGTGTCGCACTGGCACCAGCTCTCCCAGCCAATGCCTCGTGGGTCCTGCAGGTGTTTGTGTGCGTGTCCATTGTGGCACTCAGGCGACTGGGACGCTGTGGGACCTTTACCCGTATCTGAACCTCTGTGTGAATGTGAATGTGTGCATACATATGCCACATCCTCGTGGGGCTGCAGTGACGACTCGTTGTATCCTCGCGTCCTTGCCGGCACCTCCACACCAGAGGCTGCTAACAATGGTGACACTTCCTTGAACAGAGACCTCCTCTGGTCCCCCATCTCACGCCTGGCCCTTTATGGCTCCCAGACCTGGGGCAAGAGTAGTGACCACATGTCTACCGCTGGTCTGGGCTAGAGGGGGCAGATGCTGGGACTCATACATCCTGACCTAGAGCCGCTGTCCCCCGCCCCCAAAAAAGGAAGCTCAGCACTCACACCATCCTCCCCCAGGGGGGTCACTGAGCCAAACAGGTTAAGGAGAAGGGCAAGGGAGAGACAGGAACTGAAACCAGGGAGGAAGAGGGGAAACAGAGGCCAGAGAAAGAGGAAGCAGGGGAGAGTTCACCAGCAAAACCCCAGCAGATGGGAACAAACAGAGCAAAGGGAAACCCACCCCAGCTCAAGGTGCTGTCATTTCTCTCCTGGACAATCGGTCTCCCTGTACTCACCCTCACCCCGCTTCACTCTGCTCTCATCCATCAGCCAGAAGGAACCTCTGAGCAGGTCAAATCACATCCCTCTTCTGTTCAAAACCCTGTCATGGTGCCTGCCTCCCTCAGAGAACAGGTTCTCACAGGTTCCTTGATTGGGGTCTGGAAGGTGGGACCAGTGCAGAACTCGTGTGCATAAACCCTCAACTCCAGCTGCCTGGATTCGAATCCCAGCTTTGCCATTTGCTAGCTGTGTGACCTTAACAAGTCACTTAACCTCTCTGTGCCTCAGTATTCCCATCTGTGGAATGGGGAGCAAATGATCCCTGTAGCAGGAGTTGTCAGGCTTTTCCTATCAAGGGTCAGATAGTAAAGGTTTTTGACTTTGCAGTTTCTACTCAACTGTGCCCTTGTAGCACTAAAACAGCCACAGACAGTACAGTAGGGAACAACCATGGCTGTGGTCCAGTAAAACTTGATTTACAGAAATAGGCAGCCCGTCAGAATTTGCCTCCGGAGATAGTTTGCCAACCCCTGCTTTCTTGAGCTGTGGGGAGAATGCCCTGAGCTAGAAGCTCCATACCTGGCGTGGAGAATTGTTTTTATTACTCTCTGGCCTGTGAGTGTTGCTTTCTGACTCAGATCTTAACACCCTTCCCTATGCCCCTCCCTTCTAACCGCACTGGCCTCTTTCCTGTGTAGCTTACCCCAAGTTCATCTTCACTTCCAGGCCTTTGCTTTTGTCCTCCTACCAAGAACACGCTCCCCCATCCTCCCCCAAGCTGCCATTTTGGCTTCCTTTAAGTCCCAAATGCCACCTCCTCCAAGAAGCCTTCCCTCCTCCCCAAAGCCATCTCTAGCCCATCCTGCTTTCCTATTTTTGCACAACGCTACTATGTCTGTCTCCTCCCCAGAAAGTAGGTTCTTGGTGGGCAGGAACAATTCCTTAACCTCTCTGGGCTTCGGTTTTCTTAAAGTGGGTATTATCAATCTCTTTATCTCAGAGCTTTGTTATGGTGGTTTAAAAAGTTAATTACTATAAGACACTTAAAATAGGGTCCAAGGTGCTCAATCAAAAAACCTAACAATAAATAAATCTAAATGTTCATTAGGAGTAAGGAACATAACAAGCGCAAAGGAAGTTTGTGTGTGAAAAGGGGCAAATGAATGGTGGACAAAGACAGGAGGAGGCAGATGCAGGGGAGGGAGGGGGGTAAGAGAAGTCAGAAGGGAGAACGCCGTGACGCGCCCAACGACACAGAGACCCAATCCTCTCGCCACCTTTAATGGACCCCAGGTGGGCTTGATGGGAGTGGGGTGGGGGTGCTGTGTCCTTAAATACAGTCCTGGTGAGGCGGGCGGGGGCGGGGCCGGGCCTGCCGGGTGGGCGGGGCCTATGGGGGCGGGGGCTGTTGGGGTGGGGCGGGGCCTCAGCTGCACTTGCAGGAGCGCACGATCATGTTGGACAACTGCTCCACCTTGGGCTTGCGGCCCACGTAGTACACGATGGGCAGGGGCTCCAGCGCCTGAGGCACGCAGCACGGCGCCGCCGACGCGCCCGGGTTGTGCTGGTTGTACAGGGCCAGGACCTGCGGGGCGGGTGCGCGGGGTCAGGGTCGGGGGTCGTGGGGAGGATGCCGCCACCCTGCCAGCCTCTCTCCCCATCAGCCTCTCTCCCCATCTGCCTCTCTCTTATCTCATTCCGTGTCTTTCTGGTTCTCTGCCTCTCCCCATGTTCCACTCTTGGCCTGTATCTCACTGTCCTTCTTCTCCTTCCATCTTCCGAATTCTCTACCCTCCTACCTTTTTCTCTCTCATTCTGTCTCCTTTTCATTCTCCTTCCATCTCCCCACCTCTTCCCTCGCCCAAGTTGGGATTAAGTCACTTTAGCCGTGTCCGACTCTGTGACCCCATGGACTGTAGCCTGCCAGGCTCCTCTGTCCATGGGGTTTCCCAGGCAAAAATACTGGAGTGGGCCGCCATTTCCTTCTCCAGGGGATCTTCCTGACCCAGGGATTGAACCCACATCTGTCTCTTATGTCTCCTGCACTGGCAGGTGGGTTCTTTACCACTAGGTCTCCGCATATCTCTGTCTCCCACTCCCTTGAGTCTCTAACTTTACAGACCCTGCCTCGAGCTTTGCTCCCATCCCATTATCACCTCCCCTCTAACCTTCCTCTCCCCTGTATTTCTGACTACCATCTTGCCAATTCATCTGATTTGACTTCTCTTTCTCCCTCTCTTCCCTCGGTTTCTGCTACCCCCATCCCACCCCCAGCTGGGGAGCAGGGGGTGTCAGGCTTCAGACGCACCTTGCTGTACTGTGTGTCCAGGCTCCAGATGTAAGGGCAGGGCCCCAGGCAGAAATTGGCGTGGTACCCCTTGGGTTCGTGAATCCACTTCCAGCCCAGGTCCTTCCGGAAGTCAATGTAGAGCTGACGAACACAGCAGTTCTTTTCTGTGGAGCTGCAGGCGGGAGGGAAAAACACTGTCAGGAGAGCAGAAGGCTGCCCCTCCTCCCCTGGAGTGTGTGTGTTTCACCCTGGTTGCCCTCCAGCATGGTATCCAACTTGGTCTCCCTTGCACCCTCTGTGGTAATAACAGCAATAATAGTAGTGATCATCGCTAACACTGATAAAGCACTTCCTCTAGTCCAGCACTGCACTAAGGGCATCCTCATAAGCATTATCTCAGGCAGCGCTCAAAACACACCTGTAAGGCACCAAATGAGGAGTTCCCAGGGAGACATCCAGTAGTTAAGACTCCAAGCTTCAATACAACAAAAAAAGAAACAAAAAACAAGCAAACAAAAAAAGACTCCAAGCTTCCACTGTAGGGCGCGTGGATTCGATCCCTGGTCAAGGAAGTTCCACGTTGCATGCTGCACAGTGCAGCCAAAAAAAAAAAACCAAGCCTAAAGAAGCCAAATGACTGTCCACAGGGGACAGCTACCCAGATCACACCACATCTATACACTGCAACATAAACAACACAGTGCAGGTCCATGTGTACTGATATGTTCTAAGTGTGCAACAAATGTTTACTGAACTACTGCGTGTTGGGCTGGGGTCTACTGTGGACTCAGTACAAATGAAACAGACAAATCCCTACCTTCTGGGGCCACATACTAGAGACTGTCATGTTGCCCCTCTGCTCTGAACAAGCCCAATGCCCAAGTCCTCGCCACAAGCTCAAGGAGCCACCAGATCTAGCTGATCTCAACTCCCTCCCCACTCCCCCTCTCTCACTGTCCTCTGGCCACTTTAGCATCCTTGCTGTTCCTGAGTCCCAGTCCAGGACCTTTGCACGTGCTGTTCCTTCTGCCTGGCTTGCTATTCCCACAGATACCCTCTCTGGCTCTCTTTCTTCACTCCATTTATACATGTGCTCAAACATCCTTCACTTTGGGGAGTCTTCCCTCCTACAACACTGCCTGGCATGCAGTAGGTGCTCAATAAATATCAGTTAAACAAATGACGTCATTGCCTCAGAGACCTTCCTGGATGATTCTACCTAAAACACCAATCTAAAAAATTGTTAATTCCTAGGGATTTTCTGGGCAGTCCATTGGTAAAGACCCTGTGCTTCCAATGTAGGGGGCATGGGTTCGATCCCTGGTCAGGAAAGATCTCACATGCCATGAGGCACAGCGAAGAAAAAAAAAAAAAAGGATAGTTAATTCCATTTAGCGTAATAACGGCATTTCAGTTCTGCAAGGAAATATAAAAATGTCTGCAACTGAAAGGGGGCAAATCTTAATGCCTGTTGATCTAGATGAGTGTGTATGGGGTTCATTTTACCATCTTGGTTATACATTTAAATGTTTCCATAATAAAAAGTTTAAATCAGACTAGGAAAAACAAATCATCAAAACGATTTCTTTCTTTCCTCTTCCTTGGATTTATATTCCTTCTTAGAACTTACTGCCACCTGCTCTTTTATTAGAGATTGATTTGTTCATCTGTTCATTTCCTGTCTTCCTCTGAGGACAGGACTTTTTGTCTATTTTGTCCCTAAAGGTGTCCCCACTGCCCATAACAGTCCCCAGCACCTGCCGCGTGTTGGCTGTATACAAGTGTATACAAGTGTTGGCTGTATAAATTAATTGGTCAATATGTTACATTTTTCAGAAGCACATCGGAGAGTGGTGGTGGGTAAGACGACTGCCATGTACTCATGATCTCTGTCCCAGGCTCAGATGCAAAAGTCAGTCCTCAGGCTTCCCTGGTGGCTCAGTGGTAAAGAATCTGCCTTGCAATGAAGGAGACGGGTTTGAGCCCTTGTCCGAGAAGACCGCATATGCTGTGGAGTGACTAAACCCTTGTACCACAACTATTGAGCCTGTGCTCTAGAGCCCAGGAGCTACAACTACTGAGCCCATGTGCTGCAACTACGGTAGTCCCTGCACTCTAGAGCCCGTGCTCTGCAACAAGAGAAGCCGCTGCAGTGAGAAACCCACACACTGCAACTAGAGAAAAGCCTGCACGAATATAATAAAAGTCTGTTTGGAGGGGGACTGAGGGGTCAGAACTGGCGAGTCTTTGAATATCCTTTCTAGGTTTGGTCCATGTACATGTATTTTCCTATTTAAAAATCAATACAGAATTTCCTACGAGGCAGGTCTTTTTTTTTTTTTTTTAAATATGTATTTGGCTGTGCCAGGTCTTTGCAGCAACAGGTGAATTCTTTGGTTGCCATATGAAGATCTTAGTTCCCTGACCAGAGATTGAACCCAGGCCCCCTGCATTGGGTGTGTGGAGTCTTAGCCATTGGACCACCAGGGAAGTTCCAAGGCAGATCTTATACTATTATTCCCATTTGAAGGAGGAATAACCTGAGCCTTAGAGAAAGGGGGATGTTGTCTGTTTAAATGTAGGCTGTAGGTGGTAGAGCTCAGGGCCAGAGGTCTCTGACTTCATTTGCCCAGCCCAACCATGTCAGCTCAAGCAGAACGGGAGGAGGCAATGCCACAGGCTCTCCAAGGGCAAGACAAGGCCTTTCCAAGAGCCACAGGACCTCAAGAAGGAAGTCAGGAAACTGAGATTCCTGTAAGCTCAGTCTGGTCCCTCCTCAGTCTGGTTAGGCCTCAGTTCCTTCATCTGTACAAAGATGCAGGGAACGTTAGATCAAATAAGATATTGTTAAGGGCCGAGGAGACATCAGGAAGTCCATGGACAGGCTCAGGGAGGGGTCTGAGCTCTCTAAACCATACACACAGATGTGTGTTGTTGTGGTTTAGTTGCTAAGTCACGTCTGACTCTTCTGTGACCCCCTGGACTGCAGTCTGCCAGGCTCCTCTGTCCATGGGATTCTCCAGGCAAGAATACTAGAATGGGTTGCCATTTCCTTCTCTGAAGGATCTTCCCGACTCAAAGATCAAACCTTTGTTTCCTGTAGCTCCTGCATTGCAGGCGGATTCCTTATCGATAAGCTACCAGGGAAGCCCAGATATGTGTGTATGTATAGACATATTCTGGGGGGAAAAGGTTCCTGGCTTTCAGCTTCTCAAAAAGGTGTTAGATTCACAAAAGGGGAAGAACCACTGTCCAGTAAAATCTATCATTTCTGGTCCAGCTCTGCTGGGGTGCTGAGATCCTCTGATTTGAAGTGTGTGATTCCGTTACTCAACTCAACTGCTCTCCACGTGGGGTTCCTGGAGCAGTGGCAGCAGCATCGCCTGGGAACTTGTGGGAGATGCAAGTTCTCAGGCCCCACCCCAGATGCACTGAATCAGAAACTGGGGGATGGGGATGGCTGGGAGACAGCAGGCCACATTTAACAAGCCTTCCAGGTGACCCTGAGCTACTCTCCAACCCTGGATGTTGGGGAAAGGGTCACGGAGGCTTCCCAGTGGAGATAGTGGTTAAGCTAAGAATAACTTTTTATTGCAGAAAGTCTCGGACATACACCAACCCACTCCAGTAGTCTTGCCTGGAAAATTCCATGAACAGAAGAGTCTGGCGGGCTACAGTCCATGGGGTCGCAAAGAGTCAGACACGACTGAGCACAGCACAGGCATAGGACATACACAAAAGCAGAGAATCTTACATTTAACTGCTGTGTCTCTACCATCCAGCTCCAGCAAACATCAAGTCATGGTTAGTTTCACTGTATTTCTACCCGCATCCACTTTCTCTCCTTCGACAAATGATTTTGAAACCCACGTCATCCATCGTATTATTTCATCCATAAATATTTCTATCTCCAAAGAAATCTAGACTACTTTACAGCATCACACAAAAAATTAACAGTAATTCCTTGATACCATCAAATATCTAGTCAGAGTTCATACTTCCCCAACTGTCTCATAAGTATCTTTTTAATTATTTTATTTATCTATTTTTTAGCCATACCATGTAGCATGTGGGATCTTAAGTTTCCTGACAAGGGATCAAACCCACATCCCCTGCATTGGAAGCACAGAGTCTTAAACACTGGACTACCAGGGAAGTCCCAATATCTTAAAAAAAAAAGTTTGGGGAATTCCCTGGTGGTCCAGTGGTTAGGACTCCATGCTTCCAATGCAGGAGACATGGGTTTGATCCCTGGTCAGGTTAAGATCCTGGAAACCGTGAAGCAAGGCCAAAAAGCAAATAAGTAAATAAAATTTTAAAAACAGTCTGCATACATAAAGACTCAAGTAAAGTCAATACATGGCTATTGGTTGATACATCTTTTGAGATTCTTTTAAAAATCTATACAAACCCATCTCTCTATTTCATCCCTTTGTATCATATTTGTTGAAGAAACTGGGTCAGGTTTCCCACAATCTAGATGTTGCGGACTGCATGCCCATGGTGGCTGTTTAACATGTTTCTCTGTCCTTATATTTCTGGAAAATTGGGAGTTGGACCTACCATTATTGATGGGCTTCAGGTTTGATTTTTTGGCAAGACTTCCTAAGTGACACTGTGTCACTCACATGGCTGGCTGCCTTTCTCTTAATGTTATAGCAGGATGGCACTCAGACTTTAATCTATCCATTCGTTCATGGGTTTGTTGGGCAGAGGGTAGGATCTGGTGATGAAGGATCTTGGAAACAGAGCTGACTTTCCAACAGGAGAAGTGCATGCAACAAAGCCCAAAGGCACCATCAAAGTACTTAGCAGAGGCGGGCCAACGTCGGATTATCATTCTAAATTTGCCATATTCTAACTCTGAATTTCAAAATTCCAAGACTACAACTTCTCAGTTTTCTTAGACTGCAATACACTGGCATCTCAAGATTCTAACATAGCAACAGCTTTCCAACTTTCTAGAATTCCCACATCCCCACTCTCGAGGATCTTGGCATTCTGTTTTTTTTTTTTTTTTTTGATCTTGGTATTCTTGAATTCCAATATTTCAAAACTGCATTCCAACATTCCACAGTTCTGAGCCCATCTCCCAAGAGGTTCAAGCTGCCACTTTCTAAGATCACAGGCTTCCAAGATTCTAACAAGACTCTAGCACTGGGACTTCCCTGGTGGTCCAGTGGTTAAGAATCCACCTGCCAATGCAGGGGACATGGGTTTGATCCCAGGTCAGGGAAGATCCCATATGCTCAAGCCGCAACTACTGGAGACAGAGCACCTGGAGCCCATGCTCCTCAACAAGAGACGCCTCCTCAACTAAAGAAAGCACAAGCAGCAGTGAGGATTCAGTGTGATCAATAAATAAATAAATAAGACTGAGTCCCAATATTCTAAGGTGCCAGTATTCTGGCTTTCACCGACTCCAACATTTATGGAGGCTAAAAGTTAAACACAGGATTCCACCAATTCTGGACCTAATATTCAAGCACTCCAACCTGCCAAAATGGGAGATTCCAGTCTGTCAATGGTACCCATCATGGGCAATCTTCCAGTTCTGAATTCCCAACTTCTAAGAACCCAACAGTCCTTGAATCCAACATTCTCAGATTTCAATAATTAATACCAAATTCTAACATCCTAGAATCCCAACGTTTTCAAACCCCAATCTGCCCACAGTACAGAAATCTAACACGGAGACCTTTCAATACTGAAGTCCCACATGTTCAGTGTTCCACATTCTAATAAATCTCCGATGCCAACCAACCAGCAAGAGACCCGCCTGATCTCAACATCCAAGGACTCCCAGTTCGCACACACTCCAGCATCCCAGGCTCGGACCTCATGCCCTGAACCCTCCAGGCTGAAGGAGACGCTAGCCCAAGCAGAGCACCAGCCACGTGCCCAGCCTGTGGTGGCCGCTCAGCGGATGGCGAGGACGCCCCCAGCCCAGAAGGCTGCAAGGTTCACCTGAAGCAGTAGTTGGTGTCCAGGGCTCGGCGGTGGCGGGAGCTGTGCAGGTGCTGGGCCCTCTCCAGAGGGGTGGCCATGAGGAGCAGGAAGGGCCGGTTCATGCCGTGAATGGTGGCGAGGTCACCCCGGCGGCCGGAACTGAACCCTGCTTTGGTTTTGGGAGTCAGGGGGGTGGGGAGGATTGGGAATACACACACACACTCAGATGGATGAATGACGGGGATGGGCGGGGGAGGACACACACACACACAGACAGACACATCACTGCCGGGTGTCGGCGGGGGTGGGGGGCAGGGAGGGGGCCTCACCGTTAATGTCCACTTGAAGAGTGTTATCTTTACTGTCACAGGAACAGTGGGCACTGAGGCGAAAGCCCTCTATTTCCTCTGTGGGAGTGGGGAGAGGGAAGCCAGCATGAGGGGGGCGGCTCACCCATCCCTGCGGGGGTGGGCAGGAGAGGAAGGAAGTCGCAAACCCTTGGGGTATGGGGGGATCTCTTTCCTGCCCCTTCCCCTGCCTGCCCCCTCACTGCACCCTCTCACTCCAGTTCTTGGCCTTGCAGCCTCCTTCTCCTCCTCCAGGTCTCAGCGCGGAGGCCACCTCCTCCAGGAGGCCCTCGGGGACACAGCCCCTCCCCCGACTGTGACAACACCCGTTTTTTTCTCCAAAGCACTGACCTCTGTAGCTCTAACATTTGTCTTTGGCTATTTATTTCCCTCATTGTTTTCAGTGGCGAGCAGGATACAACAGGGGCAGGGAACCTTGTTTTCTTGTTCCTTGCTGGGCCTGGCCCTCCGTCTTAAAAACAAACATCTTCTGAGTGCGCTGGGTGCCAGACCCTGTACTAAACACTCTTTGTGTGGTATTTCCTTTAATCCTCACCAAAGTTTCCCATTTTACAGATGAGGAAGCCAAGGCCCACAGGCAGGGCTGGGATGGGATGCAAGGACCTAGGCTCCTGTCCCAAGGCAGGTGCAGAAGAAAGGTTTTCCTTCTTTTTTTTTTTTAATATACAAAAGTAACGGGTTTTATTAAAATTTTTTAAAGAACAGTGTGTTAGTCACTCAGTTGTGTCCAACTCTGGGACCCTATGGACTGTAGCCCACCAGGCTCCTCTGTCCATGGGATTCTCCAGGCAAGAATACTAGAGTAGGTAGCCGTTCTCTTTTCCAGGGCATCTTCACAACCCAGGGATTGAACCTAGTCTCCTGCATTGCAGGCGGATTCTTTACCATCTGAGTCACCAGGGAAGCCCTTTTGAAAGAATATGTATATCTAATAATCATAGCAGTATTTATCAGTTGTTCTTATTTTTTAGATTAACTTTTATCGGAGTGTAGTTGCTATACAATGCTGTGTTAGTTTCTGCTGTACAGCAAAGTGAATCAGCTGAATGTATACATACATCCCAGAAGAAAGGTTTTTTGAATGAATGGCTGAATGAATGCTTCCCTAAGCACCCACTATTGTGTGGGACCCTGTATCGGGTGCTCTGGACTCAGCAGTCAGCTCAGGACACTCGTCCCAGTATGCACCTGCCCCCTAACTCCCATCCTTTCCTATGGTCAAACCATCACCTCTTCCATGAGTCTCAACACAATCATTCTCACCCAGAAAGCTCTCCTGGATCCCCTCAGAGGGGTTAGGGTGCCCACTCTGGGCTCCTATAGCACTTATGCGCTCCCCCATCCCGGCCCTGCTCACCCTGGCCATCATGGCCTGCTAGGGCTTTGGGAAACAATTTCCTGGGTATCTAGAAGTGAGTGCAGGTCCCATGAGGGCAGGCCTAGAGGTTGTCATGGTTACCACTGTGTTCCCCCACCCTACCAGCACAGGGCCAGCCAGAGAGCAGGAACCTACTAGCATTTACCCCAATGAAGGAATGAATGAGAGGGAGACTAGGAAGGGAGATGTGAGCACTGGGGCCTTCGACATGACAGGACAGATGGTCCTCTTCCAGACAGAACAGGTGTGTCAGGCTTTCCCTGGACTCGAGGCCTCTGCACAGCCTATCCCACTGCTTTGAACACTCTTGCCCCTCCCTCCTTTCCCGGGCTGGCCCCATGCATCCCTCCGACACAGCTCCAATATCCCCTCCTCCAGGAAGCCCTCCCTGACCTCCCAGGCTCCATCAGGCACCTCCCCTGGGCTCCCCATCCCAACCCTGCCCACACTGGGACATTACTACCCGGTTTTCAGGTCTTTCCCCAAGTCCCCCAACCCCAGCAGTGGAGCAGGAGCTTCCCGAAGGTCAGGATGAAGCTGTTTTCGTCACTTCTGTGTCTCCAGCATCACCCAGCACAACGCAGGTGCTCAAGAATGGATTAACCATTAATCACTCAGGTGTGAGTGTCTGGGAGGAGGGCCAGGTCTGGGCTCTTTGGCACCAACACAGGGCGGGGGGTGCTAGGCAGGGTGGTCCCAGGACAAAAAATGGGTTACAAAACAGAGGTGGGGCAGACAAGTGGTCCTCACCTCTGCGGGTCAGCCACTGCCGCACAACTCCAGTGACGTCAAAGGACAGCCACTCCGGTGAGTCGCTGGGGGCGAGCAGCCGGTTGCTGAGGTAGCGCCAGGAATTGTTGCTATATTTCTGGGGGATGAAGGATTGGGGAGTGAGATAGTGGGTAGAGGCTGCCACAAACACCCATGTACCCTGCACCCCTCACTCCATCTGCTCCCCAAAATGGGTCTCCACACAGTCCATCAGTCCCCCTCCCAGACATCCACACTGAGGGGCTTCACAGAAACCACCCAACTACACGACTAGGCATTTCAGCCTCCAGCCTTGATCCCGGCATGGCTGTGGAAAATTCCTTTCTCTTTTTTGGCCTCAGTTTCCTCACTGGTGAAATGCCCAGTTCCTTTCAGCTTGGACAGCTCATGAGGGTAAAATTCTCCTACTGACATCATAGAGGTCATTGACGATACAGCTCTGAATTCTTAGTCTATTGCTTTCTAGAAGTTATGTTCGAAGTCATTCCATAACTCCAGCACTTGGTGGCACCCCAAGAATTACACATTCTATGAACCCGAGAAGTTTTATGAGATTCAAGTTCAACAAACCCAGGAGTCCGATGTGCCAGAAACCTAGACGCTGCAGACGCCTGACATCCACGAGGAATGACGCCCTGGGAACTGGCAGCATAAAGCCGAGTTCTCTAGATTCCGAGCAGTTAGTATCAAAGCTTCCTCGTCGTAAGAGTCTAACATCTACCACTGAATCTAACACACCATTTGACAGGGCTTCTAGGTCACATAACCTTCAAGAAAATCCAGATTTTCTGGACTCTTCCTGGAGACTCTTCTAGAACAGAGCTATCCAAGAGAACTTTCTGTGACGATGCAAATGGGCTTTATCGGTGGTGTCCAAAATAGCAGCCACTCACTCCATGTGACTACGAGCCACTTGAACTATGGCCAGTGAGACTGAGAAACTGAATTCTTTCTTCTATTTAATTTTAATCCACTTAAATGGCCATATGTGGCTAGTGGCTACTTGGTGGGCACAGGGCATTTTGAAAGTCTCCAACTTTTCAAAGATTCCAACTTTCCTTGTCCTGAGTTTTCAGAGTCCAGCTCCAAAGATTCCAGCTGCTAAGCATTTAACATTCTAGGGCTCTAGGAGACTCCACACTCTGTGCTCCCTCATCCTTCAGGGTTGGTCCGTGTGGACCCTGCAGCCACCAGCCTTGCGGCCGTCCTGGGACCACCCCAGCCCAGGCCACCTTCCAGGACCCTTGCCCCCACCTGGTACAGCTCCACGTGCTGCTCCACTTTTAACTTGAGCCTCAGCAGGCGCAGCTCTGCCCGAGAGAGCAACACAGGTTCGGGCACCGCTTCCCGGAGCTCAGACGTGTTGAAGAACATATATATGCTGTGCGAGCTAGACTTCATTTTGTCATAGATTTCTAGGCAGAAAGAGTCGAGGGTGGGGGGGCTGTCAGTGTTTGGCAAGGGGGCAGGGGAGCTAGTGTACCCCAAATCGAAGAGCTCTGGGTTGGACTCCGACCCTGACACATTTTAGCTGTGTGACCTTGGGTAACTAGCTTCTCCTCTCTGAGTTTGTTTCCACCTCTTTATTATTATTTTAAATATTTATTTATTTGGCTGTGCAGGGTCTTAGTTGTTGTGTGGGATCTTCGGGCTTCATGCAATGTGGGGTCTTTAGTTGCAGCATGCGAACACTTCATTGCAGCGTGTGAGATCTAGACCCCTGACCAGGGATCGAACCTGGGTCCCCTGCATTGGGAACTTGGAGTCTTAGCCACTGGACCACCAGGGAAATTCCTCTAGCTCTTTAAACAGGGTCCTATCCATCCTTCCCTCTCATCAGGTAGGAAGTGGCCCCTCAGTACAAAGCTGGCTTGGGGGTGGGGCTGCTCTGCTTGCTCAGGCCTCCCCAGCACCTGGAGCCTCAAATGCAAGTTATGTTGAAGCAGAGAGATAAAGGGCGCTTGGATAAGACTATGCCTTTGCTGCCTTCTGTGACCTTGGGCAAGTCACATTCCCTCTTGGAGCTGTTAAATCTACTTGACATCAAGTTCTCTGCCTCCCAACCCAGGCTCTCCTAACTGAAGCGCAGTGGAACTTTGGGCAGATGAATTCGTCTCTCTGTGCCAGTTTCTCACCTATAAGCCAAGGACTGATGACAGGATGACAGTGTGAAATAGATGAGATGATGCAGATAAAGTATGTCGCACAGAGTCTACATACAGTGGTTACTCTAATGTGTGTTCAACAACCCCATGAGAAAGATTCTATTAGTATACCCATTTTATAGATGGGCAAAGAGAGGAAACAATTTGCCCCTAAGCAACACAGCCAGGAAACTACAGTGTGGGGTGGGGATTCAAACTTGGCCAGTCTGGTCAGAGCCTATGCTCTTAATCCCTAGGCTATGCTCCCTCCCTGCTAATATGACATTATTTTTGTTATTAGTAGTAGTATTTCCTCCCTTAACTGGTTAGAGAAAGTAAAGTTCATTCTAGATAAGGATGGCTGCAGGGGTGGGGGAAGGGAAACAAAATTAAGAAGACTCCCAGTTCAGGAAAAATTGGGGACTGGGAACGAGGCGGGCAGGCCATGATCAACTGGAGCAGTTTCGTTAGGCCTCTGCAGTGGGGGCATGGAAATGGTGGAGACATGTTGAGAAAAGACAGAGGAAGACCCTCTTGAGCGCCTCCTTCCCCTGCTCCTCCCGTCTCTAGCCGGGCTGGCCCCTTTCCCTCACGAATAAGCCCTATCTTGGCCCAAGAGTTACTCAGCCGACCCAAACGGAAGGGCAGAGCCCAGGCCCAGGAGACAGGGAGGAAGAGCGATAGAGGGAGCAAGAAAGGTCAGAGTGAGAGATGGAAGTAGGATATTGAGGAGAAAAAGAGAGAAAAAGGGAAGAGATGGAGAGAGAAACTAGGAGACCCAGAGAGGGTCAGAGTAACACGGATGCGGGAGAGACAGAAAGGCAGAAGACAAACGGGAAGACAGACGGAGGGTTTGGGAGCGAGATGGAGACAGAAGAGGGCTGAAGAGCAACTGAAAGTGTCAGCATTGGAAAAACCTTTCCAACGAAGGTGAAGCGTCGACGGAAAAGGTGAGACGGAGATGTGGGTGGGTAGGCTGTAGGGATGTCATCTGACTGAAGCCGCAACTGGGCGCCCAAGTGGGCCAGAGACGCACACGTCTACTGCCCACGAGGGAAACTAAGAGCGGGGGGCGGGGTTCGCCCCCGAGCCTCGGGGCCCAGCCGGACGCCTGGGTACCCGCGCGGGCGCCGACAGGGCGGGCCCAGGGTAGCCCCGCCCTGAGCTAGGGGTGAAGAGGGCGGGAGTCGCCGCGGTCGCGAGGGCGGGGACCGGACCTGCCTCGTCTCGCCCCAGGCTCCGCGCGCGATCCCCGCCCCGTAACCCCCCGCCCCCAACCCCGAGGCACAAGAAGGAAAGGGAAGGGAGGGCTAGACAGCCGGACGCTGGGGTTTCCCCAGCCTCGCAGAGAGGAACTAGGAGCTTGGGGTCTAGGCTCTCCGCAGAGCTCTGCGGGGTCCTCCTGTTCCTTCCGGAAGCGCAGGCTCCTCCCACACACCCGCGCGTGGCACCCACGTGGGGCTTCTCCAACCCCTACAAGCTCAGTCTTTTCCCCGGGTCTCGCAGAGTCGCATCCACCCAGCTCTCTCTCCCTACTACGACTCCTCACTCAGCCAGCCCTCTTCCTTCCAGCCAGCGGCGGGAGGGTGGCGGGCCCTGCTGCTCCCAGCATGACACCATCCGTCGCTCCTCTACCCCATTCCAGGCCCACCTTTCCCACGCTTATCCTCCCGTTCTGTAAACCCCTTCCCACGACCCAGTATTGTAGGTTTCCTGGGAGCGCGCGCTTCTTTCTCTGGGTTTCCTCCTCTTACAGTCCGTCTGGGAAATATTAAAAGCACCTCCTGGCGCATCCTGGGCACCCTCCGCCCCCACCCCCGGGCACATCCTAGGGTATCCGCTTCTCTCCCGCTAGTTTCCCGCACCCTACAACCTCGCGTCCCCTTCCGACCTCACATTTATCACCCTCTCCCCGCCTCTCTTTCTAAGCCCTCCCTCAATCTCGCGTGTTCTTCGCGTCCTGTGCATGCGGGTCCACTCTCTCTACTTTCCTGGCACCCCTCTGGGATTCGCTTCTGTTTTTCTGTCCTTGAATCTTCCTGCCTCACGGCCTCTGAACTCTGAGTCAGCTTTCCCCACTACCTCTCCTTTTCCAAATGCCGGGGTGCTAGTTTCTCCCAAAGCGAGATCCCTCTCTGCAGCCCCGCTCCCACGACCCCCTGCATTCTCGAGCACCCTGCAAGGTGAAGTCTTTTTCGAATAGCTTCGCTTCTCTCACTCTAAGGGACTCCCCACACGATCTCGCATGATCCCGTCGCCCTCTAAAAGCGGTCCACTTCGCTCACTATCTCTTATTCAAGACCAGATACCTTGGGGTTAGGGAGCTCAGCGCTATCTCTTTGGGACCTCTCCCCCCCACACACACGTTCCCGGCGCCCCCGGGGGTTCTCTTCCTCCAGCCAGTTTCCTCTACCAGCAGTTTCCTCCCCGTGACCCCTGCACTCCGGCGCCCCCTGGGGGCTCCCCTCCAGGGTCCCCTGCCCCAGCGAGCTCACTGTTGCCGTATTCCACCATTAGCACGCGGGTGACCTCCTTGGCGTAGTAGTCCGCCTCTGGCTCAGGCTCCGTTTCGGCACTTTCCCCGGCCACCCGGTCGCGGGTACTGTTGTAAAGGGCCAGTATGGCCTCGGGCAGCGGGCCGGGTGGCACATCCCCCTGGCTCGGGGGGCTGGCGAGCCGAAGCTTGGACAAAATCTGGCCGCGGATGGCCTCGATGCGCTTCCGCTTCACTAGCTCCATGTCGATGGTCTTGCAGGTGGACAGTCCGGCGACCGGCCGGCCAGGCGTCAGCATTAGTAGCCACAGCAGCGGCAGCAGCAGCGGCAGCAGCCGCAGCCCCGAGGGCGGCATGGGGGAGGCGGCGCCCCCCGGCACAGCCGAGAGCGCGAGCTGGGCTGGGGTGGGAAGAGGGAGGCCCCGCCCCTACAGGGGCTGGGGTGGGTGGGGGTCTCCCGAGGAAAAGGTAGGAGGGTCTGTTTGCGGGGAGAGTTGAGGCCTTCAGGGAGAACGGAGCAGAGCTGGAGGGGAGGCTCTGATGGGTGGGTTCTCGGTATCCCACGGAAAAAAACCGAGATGGGTGAGCTCTGGTACTAGAGATGGGTGATCTTGAATAGGAAAGCTGAGGCAAGTCTGAGAGAGATCCCGGATCCCGGAGAAGGGTCCTCGGATGCGCGGGGGCTCAGGAGAGAGGCTGGGGAGTTGGGGGGCCGTGCAGGGGGGTGCGCCCGAAGTCTGGGGTCAAGTCTTCGCGGGAGTCGGGTTTGCGGTTCCTGATGGCTGGTCCGGAATGGGGGTGCCTGGGGAATGCCGTATAGGCGGCAGGGAGGGAGCAAGCCTCCGAGGCGGTGGCGGGGGCTGCTGCTGTCTGGGGTCCTCAGGTCCTGCCTCGCGGAGCAGCGCTGCGCGTTGCGGTCCCCGCGCCTTCGGCTCCCAGAGGCAGCGGAAAAGTCTCAAAACTTTTTTTCCTCTTCTCCCAACCAGCTCGTCCCTCCTCCCGCTCCTCCTCCCCTCCTCCCCGCAGTGGCGGCGGCGGCGGCGGCGGCGGGGGCGGCGGCGGCGGCTCGTCTCAGACTCTGGGGCCTCGGGCTGCTCTTCGGCCCCGCGGGCGGCTGCGAGCCCGGGGGGTGCCCCGGAGGGGCGTCCCCCCCTGCCCCCGGCCGGGGGCCTCGCTGTCTGGCGGATCCGCGGTGGGAGGAGGGAGGTGGGACGGCCTGGGGCGCGAAGGGCGGCGGCAGCTGGGACCGGCAGGGGCGGCGGGGGTTTTTGAAGCCGCCCCGGCCCCACCCAGGAAGCGCGCGGGGCGGGGGCGGCCCTCAGGGGGAGGGCACGGGGGGGCCGGGCCATGGTCCGCATCTTGCGTGGGCGGGCTCCAAGGGGGGTCCCTTTAGCCCGGGGGGAGGGGGCGGACACCCGGCTCCGCCCCACCAACAGGGTGCTGCCTCCTGGCGGTCGAGCGCCACCGAAGCGGGCGGCAGTGATGCGTGTGGCTTTGAGGACTGGGCCGGGGGTCAGCGAGAGCATAAAGACCTACGTAGTGCGCAAGGCTAAAAGAATGGGGACGCAGAATACAGGGGCTCCGAGGTGAACCGCCTCGAGTGGAGAGTGGGAAACCGGGGCAGAGGGGAAGAGGGTCAGCCAGAAGCTAAGGAGCCACTGGGGAAAGGGGCACAGGGCAGGGGGAACCCCCAAGGAGTGGGGGCCCTTAAGAGCATCACCCAGAGTAGGGAAGGGGGTCAGACGCTGAGGCAGAGGGCAAGGGAAGGGGGCTTGAGGAGGAGAGTAACAGTAGGAGGAATCCCCCTACCCCTGGCCCACGTCTGACACATGAAGGTCAAAAAAGCACCCACACTTGAAAAGCACCACACCTTTATTGAGCCCTTCCATGTGCCAGCAGCTTCTCTGCACCCAACCCCTGTGAGCCCACACACCTGCTGCCCCCATTTTACAGATGGGAAAACTGGAACTGGGAGTGGCAGCCACTGGGCTTGAGGCGCTAGTCAGGTTAGAAGCTGCACCAGCCTTGGCTGGGTCAAGGCATACAGTCTCCAAAGCCCATGCTTCTGACCACTGCACCATCCTTCCCCTTATGGGGTGTCCCAAGATATGACTGGGGGCCAGCCATCCTTATAGGCTCCTTCAGCATTCAACCCCATAGTGATCAAAGTGGCGCAGCAGCAGGCTCAGCTCAAGGTGCACGGTGCCCCCGGAGGTGGTGTGCAGGCGATAGCGGTCAGCCCCACTGTAGATGGCATCTCCGTGCAGCAGCTGAGGCCCGCCACCCACGAAGGCCCTCGCCAGCTGCTCTCGCCAGCTGCCCAGGGGTCGCCACGTGGGGCAGTCCAGCTGGTGGGTGCCTGGACTGCTGGGCACATGGCAAAAGCCATAGCCTGCAAGCTGGCAGCGGCCGAAGCTGTCCTGGGACCACACCTGGAGATGGAGCCGGGGCCAGCCTGCAGGATAGGAGGGAGGGAGGAAAGGTAAAGGGGGACAGCCCAGCCTCTTGCTCCTGAAGAACCCAGGCCCAGTGCTTCCCTGCCAGGTTTCTGCCCCACCCTCCTCCTCTGGACCACCACAGAGCAGCCAAAGGGATCTTTCTGAACCCAGGTTCTTCCTCTGCTCAAAACCCTTCCATGATTCCCTAATGCTCTCAGTATAAAGTCCAACCCACTAGACCCGTGAGGTCTGGCCTCTGTTGAATTCTCTGTTGGCCTCCTCCTCTGTATCCCCACCTCTGGGGAGCCCAGTCCCCAGGTGAGGGTGTTGGGCCTTGTCCTGGATGCCTCCTTCCTTCCCTCCCCATGGCCACACCCTGTCCTCTTTCCTGGCCTCAGGGCGTTCTTTCTTGCCTTCTCATCTTTCACCTGGCAGCTGGAAGCATCTTTCTCTCCTTTCCATAGATTTCCCAGTTCCTCACTCAAGATACAGTTCAGCTCCTCACCCTATAGGCAAAGTGCTTGGGAGATCCAGCCCCATTTCACCCTCCTTTCTGAGTCTCTCTGAGCTTGGCCCTGTTCTAGAAGCTGGGGATACAGCAGTGAACAGGGCAGACAAAAATTTCTGCCCTTGTGCAGCTGACATCTTAGACAACCAACACAGTAAATACGCAAATTATAGGGTATGTCAGATGGTGATAACTGCTCTGGAGAAAAATAAGCTGGGTAGGGTGGGAGTAGGCATGCAGTTTTAGAAGGCGGTGATCAAGAAAAAATTTACTGAGAAGGTGACATCGGAGGGAATGCCTAAAGGAGGGAAGAGACTGGGGGCTATATGGCTATCTAGGAAAGAGTGCTCCCAGCACAGGGGACAGCTAGTGCAAAGGCCCTGAGGTGGGAGCTGCCTGGTGGGACTGATGTGGCTGGAGCAGATGGGGAAGGGGAGACAGAATCAGATCAAGCAGGGCCCTGTCCTTCCATGGTAAGGCTTTGCCTTTTACCTTGAGTGATGTGGGGACCACAGAGGGTCCTAAGCAGAGGAGGAATGTGGCCTGACTTAGGTGTTCACAGGAGGGACACCTCAGTAAAGACTCTATGGTAACAGCAGAGTGAGAGGTGATGGGGGTGGGGGGAGTGATGACATTCAGGATGCATTCCAAAGGTGGAGCTAATGGGATTTCCTAATAGAATGAGAAAAGAAACGGCAAGGGTATTTGGGATCCTTAAGAGCTGAAAGAACTGTGGCCTGCCTCACCTTCCAATCCAGCACCCATGAGGCAGCCAGAGGGATCTTTTCTTTTTTTTTTTTTAATTGCAATCTTTTTTTGTTTGTTTGTTTGTTTGGCTGCATCAAGTCTCAGTTGTGGCACATGGGATTTCTGTTGCGGCACTAGGGCTCCAGAGCCCACAGACTCAGTAGTCATGTGGACCCAGCTGCCCCACAGCATGTGAGATCTTAGTTCCCTGACCAGGGATTGAACCTATCTCCCCTGCATTGGAAGGTGGATCCTCAACCCCTGGACCACCAGGGAAGTCCCCAGAGGGATCTTTTAAAAGCAAAATCTGACTTGTCAATCACCTGCTCTGGCTCCCCAGATATGGCCTCCACTCTGTGGCCTGGCATTGAAGATCCTGCAGGGCCTGTTCCCTGTCCCCTGCCACATCACCCCTTGTAGTCTCCCTGCTCACCCTCCATCCTCCAAATACCCCTGACTCACCTTCCCCCTTGACCCTTCCACACATGGCTTTCTGCCCAGAACCCTCTTCCATCTTTCCATTTTAATGGCTCCTACTGACTCTTCACAGCAAAGCTAAACATTCCCCCTCCTCCAGGAAGCCCTCCCTGAACTCCCCAGCAGAGTAAGGCACCTCCTTTGGGCTCCCAGAGTCCTTCAGGATCCCTCATCCAGGCCTGCCCACTCTGGGTTGCCACTCAGGATAGCTCTTTCTCTCCCTAGAGATGATCTGTATGGGAAAAGAGCTGGGCTAGCAGGGGCTGTCTCATCACTGACATCTCCTTGGCCCCCTCTGACACAGGGCAGGTACTCAGTAACTATTATTTATATGATAGAAATATATGGCATATTTATCTAGACCATTTCCTGGAATCTACTCCTTTCTAATGACACAAATATTCCTCCAGAAAAGGTTTTCTGATACCCCTCCTCTCTCACACATTCATTTACTCTCTGAGCAGCAGAAAAACCCTGCTTGCAGAACAGCCACTAGCCTTTACCTCTGTCTCTCTCATAACCCTCTCCCAGCTTCCTCCTTTTTTCTTTTTTCGGCTGAGCCAAGTATTGTGTGGGACCTTAGTTCCCCTACCAGGGATCAAACCCAGGCCCCCTGCACTGGAAGCGCAGCATCTTAACCCCTGGACCTCCAGGAAGTGCCTCCCAGCTTCCTTCTGATGGAAGATTCTCTTGCTTTGTCTCTGTGAAAGCCACGTCTCTCTCCCCCCACACGCCCCTTGACCTTGCCCCCTTCACCCTGGCCTCTGCCCTGGTTCTAACAAACTCTAGAGCTGGCCTGGGGAGGTTTCAGCTCAGCCTCTCCAGGGCCAAGTCTGGTCAGGAAAGGGACCCAAAGGCACAGGAAGCAGGGCCAGCACTTGGTGGTTCCAGTTCTGGTAGCATGGGGGTGCTGCTAACCCACCTCCAGTTAGTCTAGCCTGAGGCCCAGGCTGGGAACCCACCTTGAAGGCCTTTGGTGGCGAAGTGCAGGTCGATGGGGTGGGACCAGTAGGCCATGTCCCCTATCTGGGGGGTGTCCACCTGTGTTTGGCCCTCCCGCACACCTGACAGGAGCTTCCATGCTGCCCCTGCAAGTGAGAGCCAGGACATGGATGAGGTCAGGGCGAGGGGCAGGAGACAGTCCTCAGGAAGGGGATCCCACTGTGGCTGCAGGACCCCCTTTCTCCCTCGAACCGGGGGGGGGTGGTGGTCAAGGGTTGCAAAGTGTAGATTCTGGAGCCAAATGTCTAGATTTAAATCCTGGCACTATTTCTTCCTGCCTATGCAACCTTGGGCTTGTTACTTTCTCTGCCTCCATCTTCCCATCTGTAAGGTGGGTATAATAATAATGCATCCCTCACAGGTTTGTGAGATGATTAAATGAATTAATACACACGAAGCACTAAGAAGTGTCCATGGCATAGTGCCTGCTGAATAAGTGTTGGGTATCCCTTTGATGCTGCTGCTGCTACTAAGTCGCTTCAGTCGTGTCCAACTCTGTGCGACCCCATAGACGGCAGCCCACCAGGCTCTCCTGTCCCTGGGATTCTCCAGGCAAGAATACTGGAGTGGGTTGCCATTTCCTTTTCCAATGCATGAAAGTGAAAAGTGAAAGTGAAGTCGCTCAGTCTTGTCAGACTCTTAGCGACCCCATGGACTGCAGCCTACCAGGCTCCTCCATCCATGGGATTTTCCAGGCAAGAGTGCTGGAGTGGGGTGCCATTGCCTTCTCCGGGTATCACTTTATTATATTACTATTCTCATTCCACATTTAGAGGCCCTAGTCCGAGGACCAAGATGGGGCCAAGGGTGTCCTTCATGAACAAAAGAACAGAGCATATCGTGAAAGGTGCATCGTTATAGCAATCCTACCGAGGGTGACAGTCACAGCAAAAATGCACTGAGTGCTTACCAAATGCCAGACGCTGTGCTAAGCGCTCTAGTAATGAATTCATTTAATCCGCCTTCTGGGACTCTTAATCCCCACCCCACCCCCTGCTTACAGATTCTCCTCCATAGCCCACAGGCCCTGCAAGGCCTGGCCTGTGCCCTGCCCCCTCCCCGCCCCCACCCACCACCTTCCTGAGCTCATCTCTCATCACTTTCCTCATTCCTCACCACTCTCTGGCCTCACTGGTTCTATTTTTGTTCCACTCTTCAGGGCCTTTGCACTGGCTGTTCCCTTTGCCTAGAAAACCCTGCTCCTGGATGTCCCCAGACTTTTTTTTTTTCATACTTCAGGGATCAGCTCAAGTGCTACTTTCACAGAGGTGTTCTCTCTCACCCTCCTATCCCCAAACTAACCAGTCCCTCTCACATCATCTCTCAGCTCATCTCTTCCTAGGACCTAGTACACGATCTCTAATCATTGGACTCATGTCTTTATCTGTTTGTTTATTCTCTGTCTCCCCTACTGTGAGCCCCAAGAGAGCACGGATCTCATAAAGTACTGGATCCCTAGGACCGCAAACCCAGATCTTGGTACACAGAAGGTGCTCGATACATGTTTGCTGGACAAAGAAATGATCCTAGGAGGTGGAGGCTAATACAATCCTATTCTTACAGGTAAAGAAACAGACTCTGAGAAGGAATGGCACTTGGCCATTCATTCCACAAACCTTTACTGAATACCTTCTCTGTGCTAAGCACTGTTCTCCACGCTGGGCCTACAGCAGGACCGAAGCAGACCAAATCCCACAGTGGAGCTAATTCAAATGGAGTTCTGTTTTGTTTCTGGTTTGTTTGTTATTTGTTTTTGACCATGCCTTGAAGCACGAGGGGATCTTAGTTTCTCGACCAGGGATGGAACCGGTGTCCCCTGCAGTGGAAGTGTGGAGTCTTAACCACTTAAGTGGAGTCTTAACCACCAGGGAAGTTCCTCAAATAGAGTTCTGACTGAGAGCAGAGACCAAGCCCCTTATCTGACTGCCCCTCGGCTCTCTCTCGTGAAGAGAGAGCCTCTCCTCCCTGGCGAAGAGCCCCCCTGAAATAATAAAAATCATGTTGGTTATTGCTCCCTTCTGGGCCAAGTGAGGAAAGCAACAGACCCTGAGTCAGGATTCTCACATACAAGACTTCTGACGCTGCTATGAAGGACAAATAGTCCCATTTTACGGACCAGGAAACTGAGGCTCTGAGAGGGAACAGCGCTTGCCCAGGGTCACAGAACTGATGAGTGGTAGGGCGATGGAAACCGAGTTGATTCCAGGCTTGTCTTATTCACTCAACTGGAGGATCCCAACTTCCCAGGGAATCTCAGCCACTAGTCTATCCACCAGTGAAATCACAAAGGAGTCTGGACCTAAAACGATGATGACGGCAATGGTCACACTCATTTCATGGACATGTATCTCTGCTAGACAACATATCCCAGGCTTAGAAACAAGAGCCCATCCAGCTGTTACACAAGCCAGGCAAGCACTTACAAGGACTTACAAATCCAGGTCCTCTTCTAAGGGCTGTTGATATTCATATAGTCCTTATAAGAACCCCATGAGGTAAATAGTGTTATTATTCCCATTGTACAGACAGGGAAATCGAGGCAAAGACAAGTGCCCAAGGTCACATAATTAATAAACAGAAGATGGTTTTGAATCCAGGCAGTCTCTGCTCTTAACCTCTCAGTACTCTGCTGCCTCTTAGGTGCTGTTAGCTTCATTTTCAGACAAGGGAACAGGCTCAAAAAGGTCAAGTCCAAAGGCTCCCGATTAATAGGTAAGGGAGTTTGTATTTGAGCCCAGACTTGGTGACCCGTGGCTCTATCACACTAACCACCACCCTCTACCGCCTCTGATGGAAAGGCATGAAAACTGGGACTTCCAAGGTCCCTCTTGGGCTTATCCATCCAAGTGGATGGACTTGGATGACGATCAGAACCGGGTTCCTACGTTTTCACAGAGAAATATGAATACAGGAGGGTGGTCTCTCCTCTTAATTCCAAGATGGAAACTTCCGTTCACCTTAAGAACTCAATAAACGGAGATGGTAAAGCAAAGAATTAAGATGGAGGAGTCACCCAAGGTACCTCTAAGACAGTGAATGAAAGCCAAATAGTGTTGTTAGGGCTGTTAAATGTTTTGAGGATTGGGAGTGTGTGTTGGGGGGTAGGTGGGTGTGTCAAGCCTATAGTCCCCTATCCTTGCTGTGTGTGCTAAGTCACTTAAGTCGTGTCCAACTCTTTGTGACCCTATGGACTGTAGCCTACCAGGCTCCTCTGTCCATGGGATTCTCCAGGCAAGAATATTGGAGTGGGTTGCCATGCCCTCCTTCAGGGGATCTTCCAGACCCAGGGATCAAACCCATGTCTCTTATGTCTCTTGCATTGGCAGGCAGATTCTTTACCACTAGCACCACCATGGGAAGCCCTCAGGGAATGTGTATTGAGAGACTAGAACTCAAGAGTTCCCAGAGGTGGGATGGGAAGGGATAAGAAGGGAGCCTGAGACTCGCATGAACAGAATGTGGTCAGGGGTAGGAGTCCTGAGAACTGACAGAAGCTGAGGACCAGGGACTGAGCCAAGGGGTCAAGGAAAGAAGGCGGAGCAGCTAGACTGAGAGGTTTCGGTGGGGAAATGAACCATGTCGGGGAATACCTGTGTGGACGCCCCACTTGCAGAACAGGCTACTTTCCGAGAAACCGGTGGCCCCCATGATCTGTCCGATCACGTGCACCTCAGCCATTGCCCTGAAAGGGGAAAATATAATCACAGCCTTATGAGAAAAGTGTACAATTATCTCCACCTAATAGATAGGAAGACTGAGGCCCACCAAGTAAGGAGCAATACGTGGGATTCCAAGCTAGTTTCGTCAAACCACTGAGGTTGCGGTTTCAACCATGATACTAACTGCCTCTCCAGGAGAGTCTCAGAAAAATGAGGGGCGAGAAACGGACTCTACAAAGAGCTGGCGCGTAACTCAGACTGCCTCTAAAATAACTTCTTCTTAGACTCAACGCCGCGGAAAGTCCCGCCCCAGGGGCCCCAATGGCTCCGCCCACAACACAAAACTCCGCCTCCCACGTTAGATTTCCGCCCCCCACCCCCCAAGTCCATGAGGCGCATGCGTCTCTGGGCGCCTTAGCCCCGCCTGTGAGTCCGCGCATGCGTTATTCCTACCCCAGAGTACCTAACGGTTAAGAGAGGCGAGAACGCTGGCAGGGATTGGAGTTCATGGGCCTGACCTGTCCCTCTCTCCGCAGGCGCTGACTTCCCAGGTCTGGCTCACGCCTCTCCTAGGACCTTCCTGGCAGCGAGAGAGCTGAGGCGCAGATCTCTCCGAGACCGCGCCCGCCTTCTGCCTCCCAGGTTGTTGCTGGGGCAACGGCAGCCTCCTCCCCTGGCCTTGCACCCGCCCTGCGGGTTGCTAATTGGCCCTAGCGGCATTTTGGGGGCGGGACTGTGTTGTGATTGACATTTTCTTCCCCCCACCCGTCTCCATTTTTGGGTAAGAAGTTTCTCCAGCCACGACCCACGGTTCAGCCATTTGCGGCGTCGCCCGGTTGTGGCCATGTTGAGTGCGGCGAAGAAGTTTGAACACTGTCTGTCTCAGATATTCTCATAACAAAATAAGCAAATCCATCCATGCCCCATTACCCCTCAAACTGTCTCTCAACAGGGACCACAAGACCGACTTGAGCCAGAGCTAAGGGGGAATCTCACGAGTTTGGATGCATCCCTTTGCCTCCTAACTGGAAATAAACTTCATCTGGTTGGCGGGGTTCCTTTTTAGAGTTTCCCCAAGCTCCTCAAAGACTGATAAATCCAACTTCCTTCTCAGAAATACCGCCCATTTCTTCATTGTTAGTGCTGATTCTGAGCAATGAGTGGGTGGGGTGGGGGAAGGGGTGAGAAATGAGGAACTGAGGCCCACTTTATCTGCAGAAAATCTTGTTTTTGAAGGCTGGACTCTGTCAGTAACTTAGGACCTTGCACAGCTCTAGGTCTCAGTTATCTCATCCATGTCATGACCCCAAGTGGAGTGACTGAGGCACTCACACGTTCTGATTTCCTGAGCAGTACCTTCTCCACCCTCCAACTCCAGTTGAACCTTAGTTCCTGCCTTATTCCTCCAGCCCAGACCAGGAGTCCAAAGGGAACTTATTCCCCTACTTACTGTAAAATGGGGACAGCAAAAGTTAGAGTCACCAGCTCAAAGTTATAGGAAGGGGGGCAACATTTCAATGGGACAGTGTCGTGGATTGTGTGCAGGTTAGAAAGGATTTTCCAGACATGAGGCAGAATGAGAGGAGGATAGAGTTTATTCGAGAGGGAGATGCCCTTAGAACAGCAGGCCTACCTCCTGACAGAGCAGGGAGAGCTGACTGTTGGAACAGCAGGCCGGCTCAAGAGAGAGCCAACGCCTTTCATCCGCTGGTAGCCAATTTTTATAGCCTCAAGACAAAACTCCTGCTGGAAGGGTGGCATTAGGTGATTGGTTAGGATGCTACAGGGTGAATAATGGAGTGGGTGTTTTTACCTAATATGGGATCAAGGAATTGAATGGTTTAGATCTGGGGGGCGCTCATGGCAATGGTTGCTACTGGGGCTCTGGTCAGTTCCTGAGATGACCTTAGTACGGGCCTTCACATTTGTGGACTTGGTACAAGGCTTTACACCTGTGACCTTGGTGTAGGGCTCCACAGATAGTATTTATATAGAAAAAAATAATTCAATATGTATATATTCGATAATATTTCACTAATAGGTATATTTGAAAGCTACCATTTATCAAGTGATTTCTCTGTGCCAGCCACTGTAAACTGATTGTTTTGCAAGCATGATCTCCTTTAATCCTTAGATATCCCATGTGTGTGCTCAGTCGTGTCCAATTGTTTGCGACCCTTTGGACTGTAGCCCGCCAGGCTCCTCTGTCCATAGGGATTTTCCAGGCAAGAACACTGGAGTGGGTTGCCATTTCCTTCTCCAGGGGATCTTCCTGACCCAGAGTTCAAATCCACGTCTCTTACATTGGCAGGTGGATTCTTTACCACTGCACCATCAGGGAAGCCCACAGATATCCCACAGGGTGGGTAATTATCAGCTTTGTTTAAGAAGAAGAAATTAGGGCAAAATGATTTATCCTTAAACCAAATCGACCATAGTTCTGTCTTGTGCTACGTGCTCAGTTGCGTCCGACTCTTGTGACTGCATGGACTGTAGACTGCCAGGCTCCTCTGTCCATGGAATTTTCCAGGCAAGAATACTGGAGTGGGTTGCCAGTTCCTACTCCAAGGGATCTTCTTGACCCAGGGATCAAACCCACGTCTCCTGCATTGGTTGGTAGATTCTTTACCACTGTGCCACCTGGGAAGCCCATAGTTCTCTCTCACTCTGTCCCAAAACTTTATGTTCTTCACCTCCTGCTGTCTCACTTCTCTTGGATACACATCTCATCTCCTAGTATCAAAGGAATATGGAGGTCATGGGTGTCATCCTCAACTCCAACACGTCTCATGTCCAGCCAGTCATCAAAGTCCTATACATGGGACTCACCTGGTGGTCCAGTGGTTAAGACTCTCTGATTCCACTTCACTGGGCACAGGGTTCGTTCTCTGGTCTCAGAACTAAGATCCCACATGCCACACAGCATGGCCCCAAAACAAACAAACAAAAGTCTCATAAAAAGCTCCTTCTTAAATATTTTTTCTTCAGTTGGTTTCTTTCCCACTGGTAATGTTAGTGATTAAGAAAATGCTTCCCAGTTCACCTACCTGGATTTAAGTCTTAGTTCTGGCCCTTCCGTTTGACCTTTAGCCTCTCAGTTCCCTCGTCTGTAACAGGAGAATGAGTAATGGTACCCACCGTGTTAGATTATGGTCAGAATTTAATGAATGTATGAAGCTGGACATTTAAAACATGTCCACAGATTCTTGACACTCCTTTCACTAGGTGGTGGAGCCTGCCCCTCTTGAGTATAGGCTGCACTTTGTAACTTGCTCCAGTAGCTCCTGGTACAATTGTTACTGTGTGACTTCTGAGACTAAGCCATAAAAGGCATTGAGGATTCCGCCTCCATTTATCTCTTGCATGGCTTACCTTGAGAGAGCCCAGCCACCACAATGCGACAGCAGGGAAGCAGCCAGCAGAGAGACCCAAATGGGGAAGAACCAAAGCCAAACAAACCAGTACCATGTGAGAGACCCATCTTGGAAGGAGATGGTTCAGCTGCAGCAAAGCTTCAGGTGACTATTGCAGCTGGCCACCATGCCAGCTGTAACTTCATGACACCCTGACCCAGAGTCAGCCCACAAACCCATCAACAGATTCCTGACCAACAGAAAGTATGTCTGATGGTAGTATTTGTTGTTTTAACCCACTAAAGTTTAGGAGGATTTTGTTATGCAGCAATAATAACAATGTAAATGCCTAATAATAATAATACAACTGCCCAATGAATTTAGGGTAGTGCCTGGCACATAAGAAGCACTATAAATGTCTATTATTATTGATGGTTTTTACTGTTCATGTTGTTGTTACTGAGACAGCACATTTTACATATTTTTTACAAGAAGCACACTGAATATCTCTTTATGTAGTTTTTATTCTTAAAGTCTTTTAAATTGTGAGAACATACTCATAAAATTTACCATTTTATCCATCTTTAAGTGAAGAGTTCAGTGGCCTTAAGTACATTCACATAATTGTGCAATGTCTCTAGAACTCTTTTCATTTTGCAAAACTGAAACTGTACCGATTAAACAAAAACTCCCACCCCACCCTCCCTTCCTCTAGCCCCTGGAAACCCCCTATTTACTTTCTACTTCTATGAATTTGACTACTGTAGGTACCCCATATGAGTGGAATCAATATTTGTCCTTTTATGACTGGGTTTTTTCATTTAGCATAATTTAGCATAATGTCCTCAAGGATCAGCCATGCTGTAGTGCATGTCAGAATTTCCTTGTGTTTCAAAATTATATGGCAATTATTTATTTATTTTGAAGCATAGTTGACCTCCAACACCATGTTAGTTCCAGGTGCACAACATAATGGTTTGGTATTTCTATACATTACAAAGTGGACATCACTGAATTTCCTTCCTTTCTAAAGTTGAATAATATTCCATTTTAGATACACACTCTGTTGTCTTTATCCATTCATCTAGTTGAGTTGCTTCCACCTTTGGGCTATTGTGAATACAGCTACTATGAACATGGGTGTATACACACATCTCTTTAATACCTTGCTTTCAGTTCCTTTGGGTATGCACCCAAAGAAGTGGAATTGCTGGGTCATGTAGTAATTCTATTTTTAATTTTTGGAGGAAATGCTGTACTCATTATTAGAGTGACTGTTCATCCTCTTTTATATCTTGGCTTTTTTTTTTTTTCGGCCAAGCAGAGTGGCTTGTGGGATCTTAGTTCCCTGACCAGGGATTGAACCCAAGTCCTCGGCAGTGAAAGAGCCTAGTCCTAACCACTGAACCACAGGGAATTCCCACATCTTGCATTTTTCACTCAGTGATACATCTTGGAAGGTTATCCATATCTTTAGATAGAACTCTCATTTTCAAAAATAAATGTTTGGCAGTATATGTACAGAAAAGTGCACAAATCATAAGTGAACAGCTGAATTAAATTTCATTAACTGAACATACTTGGTAACCAGAAATCAACTCATGAAAAGAACATGACTAACCTCCAAGGATGCCCTTCATGCCTCATCCAGGATGTCCCCAAGGGAAACCACTAACTGGACTCCTAACAATATGCATTAATTTTGCCTGGTTTTGTACTTTATATAAATGAAATCTCGCAGTATGTATTACTTTGTGTCTGCTGTTCCTTGCTCAGTGCTTTGTGAAATTTATCCCATGCCATTGCACGTGGCTGTAGTTCTTTCATTCTCATTGCTATATAGTTTCCTCTGTGTGAAGATGCTATACTTTATCCATCTGTTGATGGGAACCTGTTTTCCGGTGGACATATGTTCATATCTTATTGGACTGGAATTGCTGGGTCATTAGGTGGCTCACTAGTAAAGAATCCACCTGCCAGTTCAGGAGACCCAAGAGACATGAGTTTGATCCCTGGGTTGGGAAGATCCCCTGGAGAAGGAAATGGCAACCCACTCCAGTATTCCTGCCTGGAAAATACCATGGACAGGGGAGCTGGGCAGGCTACAGTCCATGGGGTCACAAAGAGTCAGACATGACTAAGTACACACACGCACACACAAGATATGTTCAGCTATAGTAGAAACTGCCCAGTTTTCCTAGTGGTTGAACCAATTTGGATGCTCATTAAGCCTAGTGGTTAAACCAATTTTAGATGTATGAGAGTTCCCCTGCTCCACATCCTTACCAGTACTTCCTGGTGGCTTCTTCTATCATTTAGCCATTCTGATGAGGGTGTATTGGTATCACACTGTGATTTTAATTTGCATTTGCCTGATGATTAGTTGGGTAATTTTTAAATGTTCATTGCTACCTTGAATTCTCTTTTTGTGAAGTTTTGTTCAATTTTTCACTTGATTTCTTTTCATATATATATGTATGTATATACACACATATATACACATATGTGTACATATATGTATACACATATACATATATTATACTCATAATATTATTTTAACAGTAAAATTCTCCAAGATCAATACCAGTTTAACATTTCCCCAAGTATCAATTTAATATTGATATAAAACTATCATCTAATTCATAGTTTATATTCAAATTTCTCCCATTGTCCCAATAACACACCTTGTCACCATCTGCTCTCCATCTGGGATCACACTTTGTGTTTATTTGTCATGTTTCTTTAAGTAAGTAAGTATTAGTTGCTCAGTCGTGTCTGACTCTGCAACCCCATGGACGGCAGGCCACCAGGCTCCTCTGTCATGAGATTTTCCAGGCAAGGATACTGGAGTAGGTTGCCATTTCCTTCTCCAGGGGATCTTCCCAACCCAGGGATCGAACCCAGGCCTCCTACATTGCAGGCAGATTCATGTTTCTTTGTGTGCGGGCTAAGTCGCTTCAGTCATGTCCGACTCTTTGCAACCCCACAGACTGTAGCCCGTCAGGCTCCTCTGTCTATGGAATTTTCCAGGCAAGAATACCAGAGTGGGTTGCCATGCCTTCCTCCAAGGGACGTTCCCGACTCAGGGACTGAACCCGAGCCTCTTATGTCTCCTGCATTGGTAAGTGGGTTCTTTACCACTAGTGCCACCTAGGAAGCCCGCCATGTTTCTTTGGTCACATTTAACCTAGAACAGGCTGCCAACTTTTAGATTTTTATGTTTTTGTTTTCATGACACTGACATTTTAAAAATATATATTTAATTTGGCTGCATTAGGTCTTAGCTGTGGCACGTAGGCTCTCTAGTTGTGGCACATGGGCTCCAGAATGGAGGCAGGCTTCATAGTTGCAACTCACGAACTTAGTTAATCCTTGGCATCGTCCCCTGCATTGCAAGGTGGATTCTTAACCACTGGACCACCAAGGAAGTCCCAATACTGACATTTTTGAAGAGTTCAGATCAGCTACTTTATAAAGTGTCCCTCAATTTGGTTCTGTCCTATGTGTTCTCATGATTAGATTCAGATGATGCATTTTTGGCAGAAGCATCATAGAAATGATGTCATGTCCTTCCTTTTCAAGTGCACATCAGTAGGTACACGATGTTGATCTGTTCCAATACTGGTGATGTTCACTTCTACCACCTGATTTAAGTGGTGTCTGCTGACGTTGTCCATTAATACTGTTTTTCCCCTTTGTAATAAGTTATCTGTGGGGGGATCCTTTGAGACTAAATACATGTCCTGTTCCTTATCAAACTTTCACTCAGTGGCTTAGGCTTCTGTTCATAACCCTGGCTGGGATTTCATGTTCAGTATTTCAGGACCATCACAAAGCCCAAGAACCCTGGAAGGGGCAGGGAGACTGTACAAGGCTGATGGTGGCTAGAGAATGTAGTGAAGTGAATAAATCTCTAGGGTGCGGGACTGCCCTGGTGGTCCAGTGGTCAGGACTTTGCAGTTCCACTGCAAGGGGTGCAGATTCCATCCACGGAATAAAATCCTGCATGCAGAGTGACCAAAAAAAAAAAAAACTCTAGGGTGGCCTAGGGGGTCAGGGGGCCCCATGTTGCTCAGGGATTCAGTAAAAATCAGTAAATTCAGCCTCAGTAAAATGTACTGATTCAACCTCAGTAAAAAAGGGAAGCTGGTAAGAATTCATGTGCCCATGTCACAAATAGGTATTGAAGGCCTGCTTTGCACCCAGGCACTGTTCTAGGCCCCGAGGCACAGCAGTGAACAAAAGAGAGCAAATCCCAGCTCAGCTGCAGCTGGCACTGAAGTGGGGGAATTCAAACTACAAACAGCCAAAGTATGTAGTATGTTTCACAGTGATAAGAGCAAGGTTAAGGAGATAATAAAGAATAACAGGTTATCTCTCCTGATAGAACAGTTCTGCTCCCTCTCCTCCTCTATCCTCCCGTGGGTCTCCCCGCCTGTTGTCAGCCAGAATATCTGACTGAGCCAAGTGCACTTCCAGACACCATCTGCTCTCCCTGGGAGTGGGGCCTGTGCCAACTCCAGCGTCTGGACTCTTGGCACAGAGCCCCAGAGCCCTGGAGCGAGAGAACTCTGGTCGGCCCCACATCAGGAAGGGAATCCTCCAGTTTGGCTGTCTGGGACTGGTGAGACAGAAGGCTTCCGAGAGACAGGGAAGCCAGTGCAAACTGGGTGGCCTCCTTGAAGGAGGTCGAGGCCTGTAGGGTGAGAAGAGTTCTTTCATCAGACTGAAGATGATGGCTACATTAATAAATAATTCTATTCCTAAGCACTATTAAACACGTTCAGAGTGCCTAGTTTAGGGCAAATGCTGGACATGTGTTAATTTCCCCTAATCGAAGTGCTTTATATATGTGATCACAATCTAAGAGACAGGGAGTACTTAATCCATTTTACACATGGAGAAATTGCAGTTCAAAAAGGTGATGCTATTATCCAGAGGTCACATAGTGAGTGCTTTGAAGAGCCTGGAAAGGAACTCAGGTCTGTGTGGGTCCAAACAGTTAACTCATAACTACCGCCTATACCACCTGATAACCAGCACACCATCCCTGGCCCACTTCCACAGCCGGCCCTTTCCCTGGAAGCCCCCACCTCACCTTCTGCCTCTGTTTTCACCCCTCTACGTGGGCCAGCAAGAAATACAGCCTTGGGTTAGAATCTGCCTGTGGGTCCTGGTACTAGTTGCTTACCTCGGACCAGTGAACTCACACACATCTCTCAGCCTCAGTTGCTTGATGTGCAGAATAGGGAGAGATCGAGAGGAATCCGTGAGATGATGAATGCAGGGCATCTAACGCAGGGGCAGGGCGTGGGTCACTGCACCCACCGACCCTGCCGCACGCTCTTAGGCAAGCTCTAACTCTCGGCGCCTGTTTCCTCTTGGGCACGAGAGGACCACCAAGGACAGTGCTTCTCAGGTCGTTCTCAGGAATAAACGTGTCCGTGTATATACATAACGTGTGTATGTAAAGCACTAAGAACCGTGCCCACAGTTAGCTGGGGTTGCTGCTTTGACTGTTGGGCAGCGGGGAGGGCGGTGGGCTGGAGGCGGGGCCAAGCCAGGAAGGCCCTGGAGAATCGGGGTGCTCCCTCCTCCGTCCTGCAGCTTTAGGGTCTGGGTTCAGGGAGTCAGGGCCCGCTGTTCTTAGAGACTCCCGCCCGCTCCTCCACACCCAGGGTGGTAGGGGTCCGCGCCCAGCGCTGAGTCGGCCTTCAAGGCCCCATCCTCGGGCCTCCGCGGAGGGCGGAGCCCCTGAGCCCGTCACCCCGCCCCCATCCCCGCCCCCGCGCGCTGCGGGCCCGGGGCGCTGAGAGGGGCTCTGGGCTGAGCGCGGAAACCTTGAGCCCGCAGCGACCCCGGGGAAGGCGAGGCTCACTGAGTGCCTCCACCCTGGGCGGCAGGGTCGGGTCGGGTGTCTGTGCAGGGAACCCAGGAGGTCCTGGCCTATGGCTGTGGGCGGTGAGTGAGGGGCGCAGCTGCGGGCCGGGAGCACCGCTTTTACCCCAGGTCTTGGGTTTAGGGACAGGGAAGCAAAACCTTGGCGAGGAAATCAGCTCAAGCCAGGTTTGGACTGAGGGCGGGAGACTTGGGGACGCCCCCCTCTCCCCCCAGGCGATCGTGAGGGCCAGAAGAATATTCTCTATGGTTGAGTGGAGTGTGTGGTGGGTTGGTGGTGTTCTGGGGGAGGGGTGCAGCGGTGGATTCTGGTCAAACAGGAGGTGTCTGGGGAGCAGTTGGGTGTGGGTCATGAATGTGGGTGGAGTAAGAGGGGTGTGTGGACCCTGGTGTTTGGGGCAGGTGTGCAGGGGAAGTGATGGAAACAGGAGAGTATTCCATCTGCATGTGTGGGAAGCCTGTGCATATACGTACATCTGGGGAAATTCTGATGTTGAGGGGATTAGGATGAATGTACAAGGAGTTGTTTGGGGTGAGTGTGTAAGAAGGTTGCAGGCCTCAGAGGGGTGTTTCCTGGGAGCTCATGTTGTTTGGGGCAAACTGTCCCTTGGGCCATGAGTGTGCACAGGTTGGGGTTGGGCTTGCCTGGTTGGGTATGTGTGGCAGGGGACTTGGGTATTGAATATGCAGGCTTGTGGGGCACAGGGGGTGTGTGGACTAAGCATCACTGGGGATGGCTGTGCGGGAGAGGGATGGGAGTGTGAACTCAGGATGGGTGTGTAGTTCATGGGCCAAGTAAGTGTGTAAAGCATGGTTTGGAGTAACTGTGGAACAGGTATGTGGTTTTGCCCTGAGGAGAGAGAAGCCCAGAACTGGATGTCCAGATTCCTGAGTCCACCCCCACCCCCCACCCCGCCCCCCACAACTTGGACCATCCTCTTTAACTCTTTTTTAAATTATTTATTTATTTGGCCATGCTGGGTCTTAGTTGCAGCACACGAGATCTTCAGTCTTCATTGAGGCATGTGGGACCTAGTTCCCTGATCAGGGACTGGACCTGGGCCCCCTGCATTGGGAGTTCAGAGTCTTAGCCACTGGACCACCAGGGAAGTCCCTTTTTAACTCTTTAGACCTCAGTTTTGCTTAAATGGGTCTTAGGATGGTTCAGTTACCTAGTCTCTGCCTGGAGTCTCTCCAAAGCCAGGAGTCAGGGGAGAGATGAAGGTGAGACTATTAACAGCCTGTCTTGTTCTTTCCCCTTACCCTAGGAAGGAGCCTCTCCCCAGCCATGGACAGCCCCAGTCTTCGAGAGCTCCAACAGCCCCTACTGGTGGGTGGTGAGCTTCCCATCCAGAAGTCCAGTGAGCCTGAGCTGGGGCCTCCCTTTCGAGAGACAGCCTTTGCGGAATCGCTGAAGGGTTGGCAGTTTCTGCCACCATCTCTTCCTTCTGTGAGTGCAGGACTAGGGGAGCCAGGGACCCCCGACTTTGAGGTAGGAGCAGCACCACTAAGGAAGGCTCCCTAGTGGGAACTGGGGGAGGGGGCTGGCGGGAAGCCCAGCTGTGGCTAACATCCAGCAGGCTGGCAGGGGGAGTGCCCATCTTTGGCCTGGAGTCTCACTTCCCAACTGCATGCATGTTCCTGGGTTTCCAGTTGTGGTTTTTCCTGTTCTTCCTCTCCCCCGGTTTCTTTACCTTTTTCTCTCCAGATTCGTCTCTCATCTTTGTTCCTTTTGGCTCTTTCTTCCCAGTCATTTCTGACCCCCTTGTTTTCTCTCTCTGTCTCTCTAAAGCTGATGCATCTCTACACCTGTCTCTTTTTTTCTCCCCTCCAGTTAATGTCATTTTTTATCATTTCTTATTCCGTGTCCATATTCTCAAGCTTGTCTTTTATTTGCAAAGCATGGTTTTCCTGTTGCTACTGCTGTTTAAGAAATCACCCAGAACTTGGTAGCTTAAAACAACAATCACTATCATGGCTCATGGTTTCCATGGGTTGGGAATTTGGGAAGGACTTGGGTGGTTCTGCCTCAGGGTCTTTCATGAGGTTGAGGCCAGCCAGTGGCCAGAACTGGAACAGTCAGGGTCTGAAGCAGCAGGGGGGTCTGGTTGGGTCTTTCTCTCTTAATGTGGTCTCAGGGCTTCCGCAGGAGTCACCCCATGTGGGCTGGTTTGGGCTCATAGCACGTAAGCTTCAGGGCAGCACTCCGAATGTGTCTCCAGCCCTCCGGCAGGAGTGTTTCAACAAAGCTGAACCTGCCTCACCTTTTCTGACTTAGGCTTGTGAGTCGTGTGGTATTATTTCCACCACATTCTATCAATTACAGATGAATCATAGCCTGCCCAGACTCAAGGAAAGTGGACACAGACCTCACCCCTTGATGGGAAGATTATCAGTCACACTGTAAGAAGAGCCTGTGGGAGGGGAGAGGTGGTTATGGCCATTTTTAGAAACAGTCCGCCACACCGTGGCAGTAAGCTTCACTTCAACATGGTTATGTGTCTGATAATTCCAGTATTTGAAGACTTTCAGGGCCTTATTATTTTGCTAGTTCTCCTCCATGGTTCCTGTGTACCTGGTTATCTTTGATGGCTTGTTGGTTATTGTATTTGAAAAATGGTTTTGAGGGTTAGAATCAAAGTACCTTGTCCACAAAGGATTTGGGTCTGCTTCTGTCAACTGCCTAGGGGCACTGCCATTCAGAGATCATTTTTAATCTAGTTCAGGGTGTGAATGAAAGATTAATTTTTCCAGGATCGGGAAATGCCTGCTGGGCAGAAGGGACCTTCTCTGTTAAATTAATTTTGATTTTCACTTCAGTTTTGGCCTTACAGTAACTCCTTAAAGTCTTGTGAGCTATTTGATGCAAGATTAAATATATATATATACATTCCAACTGACTCATTGGAAAAGACCAGATGCTGAGAAAGATTGAAGGCAGGAGAAGGGGACGACAGAGGATGAGATGGTGGGAGGGCATCACTGACTTGACGGACATGAGTTTGAGCAAGCTCCAGGAGTTGGTGATGGACAGGGAAGCCTGGCGTGCTGCAGTCCATGGAGTCACAAAGAGACAGACACGACTGAGCGACTGAACTGAACTGATATATATATATATGTAAACCTAGAACCTGTGGTTTCAGCAGGCAGGTTTGTCCTAGTAATTCAGGCCACCAGAGCGCTCTCCTCTGATCTCCATCTTTTTTGCAGGTTCTGGTCCCCACTGGTTTTTGTGTCTACTTCAGGGGTTTATAACTCAGGGCTTATGAGCAGCTGTAATACCCACCCATGGCTGGACCTGTGAACTTCTTGAAATTGAACTCATAGCTTTTGAGCATGGGTGAGGTTTTTCTCAGGAGGCAGGGTCCAAAGCTTCCCCTCAGAGGCATCCAGGATATAGAGGGGTCAAGAGTCTATCTCTGGGAACATTTTTCTCTCTTGGTGTCTTTGGGGGCATGGGGAGCAGAGCAGTGGGGCAGGGACGGGGGATGGAGATGCCCACTCAGGCGATGGAGATGCCCACTCAGGCCGTCTCCTGCCCACAGGATGTCTCATCCAGTGACAGTGACTCAGACTGGGGCGGGGGCGGCCCCCTCTCCCCGCTGCTGCCCCACGACCACCTCGGCTTGGCTGTCTTTTCCATGCTGTGCTGTTTCTGGCCCTTGGGCATCGCCGCCTTCTGCCTGGCCCAGAAGGTCAGTCTCTGGGTGGGGTTGAGAGGGGACTGGATATAAAAGAGAAAATGAGATTTGAAAGAAAACAAATGAGAGGAGCCCTGCTTGGGTGGGTTGGGGTAGGGGGTAGGAAGTGATGAAGAGGATTCACGTAGAAATATTCAGGAGTGAAGTGAGGCGTGTTTGTCACAGAGGGGAGTGCAGAGTGAGCTCCACTCCTAGGCCTGCCCCCCGGCCTCTGGTAAGGTGGTGGTCAAGCCACTTAACTTGCCTGTGCCTCATTTTCCTTATCTGTAAAATGGGGATGACTAATTCTTACCTCAGGGTCATTGTGAAGCTCAATGAGTTAGAACTGTGGCATATAGTAATATATGTCTATTTTTATTAGTCACCCAGTAAACCCAGTGCCCAGCTGTGCCTGACCCACGGTAGCTGCTCGCTGTTTTTGGAACATATGAATACAAGGGTGTGGGGTGGGGGAGGGGTCGGGCTGCGGGAAGCAGGGTGGGATGAGGGGACGCGTGAGTCACCGCTGCCCAACGCCTCTACAGACCAACAAGGCTTGGGCCCAGGGGGACGTCCAGGGGGCAGGGGCCGCCTCCCGCCGAGCCTTCCTGCTGGGGGTCCTGGCCGTCGGGCTGGGCGTGTGCACGTACGCGGCCGCCCTGGTGACCCTGGCCGCCTACCTCGCCTCCCGGGACCCGCCCTAGCTGCCCCTGCGGCCCCCGCTGTGAACCCAGAGGCCGGCCGCCCAGCGCGTCTGCGGTCGAAGTGGAGAGTCCCGGCGGACGGGGCAGCAGCGGCAACATCCAGAAACGGGAGTGGGCTGGGCCGCCCCCTCCCTCCCCACCTTCCTGGAGGCCGCAGAGAGCGATTAAACACCAGACACTCTTGCCGCCAAACCTGTGTCTGTCTGAGTGTGTGGGCAGGTGGACAGGCGGGGCCAGAGTGACAGGCTGTCCCCCGGGGTGTTCCTGGACACCTCAGAGCCAGAGAAGGGAGAATCCATGGAGGCTCGGAGGGCTCCCAGATGGCAGAACATTCTCTCCAGAACATGGGTGGTCGGCAGGGAATTAGGGAAAGCGAGGTTCCAAGTCCTTCCTCCTCGGAGTTCACCGTGTAACCCTGTGGTCTGAGCCTCACTTTGCCCCATCTGCAAAATGGGACTGATTTCCCCCACAGCTGGAGCAGTTGTAGAGACCAAATGAATCATACGGTCTACACAGCAGTCCCCTCCTGAGTTCCTTTAAAGCAGTGGCAGAAATCTAACTCTTTTACACAACAAAGGGGAGGAAAACAGAGAGAACTGGATTCAGGGTGTCAAGTGAAATGGTCTGGTCTCCCATCTCTTGGCTTCCACTGTGCAGGCTCCCCATCCTGGGGGAGGAAAATGGGAGCGGGCAGCTCTGGTGCCACCAAGGTCTTTGCCAGGCACCCTATCACTGGCCCACCTGGGGTCCAAGGCAGCTGCATCCCACAGCCTGAGACTGGGACAGCTGGAGCCTCAAAGCATCAAAGTGCTAGCAGGCAAAATAGCCCTGTGCCTAATGTGCTTGTCCGATAATATTAAATGGGGCCTGAGGGACTTCTCTGGTGGTCCAGTGGTTAAGACTTCACATGTCCAATGCAGGGGAGGACGGTGCCATCCCTGGTCGGGGAACTAAGATCCCACATGCCATGGCCAACCTCCCCAGGTTGGATATTATCAAGTAATGAAGTGAGAGCTGTTTAGTTTTCTTCACTCCACTTAATACCATCTTGGGGCTTCCCAGGTGGCGCTAGTGGTAAAGAACCTGCCTGCCAATGCAGGAGATGGAAAAGATGTGGGTTTGATCCCTGGGTCAGGAAGATCCCCTGGAGGAGGGCATGGCAACCCACTCCAGTATTCTTGCCTGGAGAACCCCATGGACAGAGGAGCCTAGTGGGCTACAGTCCGTAGTTGCAGAGTGGCACACTACTGAAGCGACTCAGCGTGCACAGGCACACTGCCATTTAATCCTGCAAGAAAACATTATTCACTGTCTTTGCTCTCCTGACCATTTTCATGGAGCGTAATTTCAAGCTATTTATGCATTTCCTTGGTTACTGGGGATAGAAATGACACCTGCCCAAAGGGGCAATTGTGTGAGTCAGTGCACCCATGTGAAGCTGCAGCAAAGGACCCCCTTCCCCAACATGTCATTTTTACCATAACCCCCCAAATGTCAGTGGCAGACAGGATCTGGCAGGCATGTGGCCCACCTGTGGGAATCAGTCAAATCAGAACCGAAAATATACCTGTTTCCAGAAGCCCCTCATGGGGTGCTACCACCCGACTTGAGAATCAACAGGCCTCAGCCACTTCGGTTCACTGTCAGGGACCTGAGGTCCAGAGTGTGCTGACTCTCTTGGGGTCTGAATAGTGGGGACTCTGGGTCTGGACTCTGAAGAGGGACCCGTGTTCCACCACTAACTAGCTAGTGACCTCTGGCAGTTAACTGGCTCCTAAGTTTGTTTCCTTACCTTAAAATAGGGACCATAACAGCCCCACCTCAGGGGGTTGCTGGATAAAGGCAGTGCTCAGAGGTAGATTGCCCTCCAAGGCACACGAAGCCCGTTGTCTCCCTGACCATCTCCTCCCTCCCTCCTGCCCTCCCTTCCTCTGCTCCAGCCGCACCAGCCATCTTGCTGGTTCTTGAACCTTTGCCTATCTCTGCCAAGGGGTCCTCCCCCACCATGTGTCCATGATTCCCTAAGCTCATCCCTGGCCTCCTCCTGGACTTCCCTCGGATGCCCCCTCTCCACGAAGGTGTCCTCAACTGATGTACTGAATCTGTCCCCTTTCCCCACCATGAACTCACCTAAACCCCCTTTAAAAATTTTTTTAGTATTGTTTTATTTTTTAAATAGCATCCACCATCCAACACACACTACTGTTACTTGTCTATCACCTCACCGTTCCTCGAACCTGAGCCTCATTCACTGCTGAGGCCTTAGCACCCAGCAGGGCTTGCGCACTCTAACTGCAGTCCCGGTTTCATGGGGCTGTTAGAATGAGTAGCTTCATTCAGTGAATGCACTACCCTACCAGTGTCTTCCTGGAGTGGGGCGGGGTCTGTGCCCGTCCCCCATGCCCAGGGGGCCGGCTATAGCCACTCTTTTCTCGGCAGGGCCGGCCTGCTGGCTTCTTTGACGCTGGAGGTGGTGGGAGGGGCAGTCTGCCCTGGCTTGCCTCAGCTCTTGGAGTAACGCCTCTGTAGCGATTCCCGGTAGAAGCGGAAGACGTGTGTGGAGGCAGTCTGGGCTGCAGCCAGGCACTGCTGGAGCTGGGAGGGGAAAGGGGGCGGTCAGTGCCGGGAGCCCCACCTGACTCCCAGAGACCCCCAAACCTAACACCTCCCCTTTCACCGGGAACCCCGCTCCCCAGGGGAGGGTAGTGGTGAGGGGGTTACTCCACGTGCATTATCATCTTCCTCACTTCATGGTCTCCTTAGAGAAGGCTTCAGGGCTGATTAAACAGCTCCAGGCCCTCAGACCAACAGCGTCAGGCTTCCTGCCCCCAGAAGCATTCCCAGGCTCACCGAGCTCCAGACCCAGAGATTGGAATTTCAGACCCAGAGGCCCTGTGACTCCGAATACTCTTAAAAGCCATGGAACTTGAGACCCCAAATCTTTACTGCCGTGTATACCTGGATTCACAGGAGGGCCAGGTGATAAATGTTCTTGGTGACCATTTGGCCCAGCAGGTGCCAAACTCTGTTCAGACACCCCGAACTCCAGGGTGCACAGCTCTGAGCTGGAAGCTGGGAGGCTTTAAGTGCCCTGTGTCCTGATTTCCACCTGAGCCCCTCTTCTCAGGTGGAAATCTGGGTTTCCCTTTAAAATTCCCACAAAGGCTTCTATGGCCACAAACTTTAAAACCTATTTACAGAAGGGGTGCAAGGAAGGGGTTCCCCTTAAGCCTCTTAAAATAGTGACCGGACCTCGTGTCAGGGGGGTGGAAAGGGCCTGGTGTTCACCCCCAATTATGCAGTGGTACCTCGGCGTCGGAGTAGAGCCCCTTGGTGGTGGACATCAGCAGCTTCCTTTCCACGCTGTCAAGGGCAAAGGTCAGGACTGCCCGGGCCTCCTAGGAATGAGAGGTACAAGGTGGAAGACCTGGGACCCTCCCCTCAGATACAATCTCAGCTGGCCCCAAAGCAGGTGTGTGTGTGTGGCGGGGGGGTTGCTTTTCCTGCAGCCAGGCCCTCACGTAGCAAGTGTATTTTTTGAGGGGAGTCTACACATAACCCCCTCCCTAGGGAATCGCTCCCCACGTGATCCCACCACGTGGCTCTGACAGGGGCTTCCAAAGCACAGTGTTCTGCCCCAGAGGGGCAGCCACGGTGATGGTCATCCCTCAGTGCCTCCCAGAGTGCTCTGCTCTCTGGGGCTGGAAGCCAGCAAGCTCTATTTCCCAGGTTCCCCTGCCAGTTTGGTTCTAGCGGGAATCTGGTGGGAGACAAGAGAGGAAGGAGAAAGCAGCATCTGGGTCCTCACAGGAGTTTGGGGCGTACCACCCACCACAGTCGTCATGGAGAAAGGGTGGCTGCAGACCTCAGCAGCCAGGCCAGAGCCAGACTGTCTGTTTTCATCTAGATCTGACTGCTCCCATGTCCCCAACAGCGCCCAGCAGGAGCTGGCTTCAGGCTTCTCATCTCAGGGGGGGCCTCCCTTCTTCCCTTTTGCTTCTTCAGCTCTTCCATCACGGCTGTTGTGACCAGTTCCCTGCATTCAATTCCACTCGCCCGCCCCCCCGTCTGAAGCTCCCAAGGGGTTTCTTTCTGCTTTCCTGACTGGATGTGACTGTCATAGTCCTGAGCAGATAACTGGGAATAACTGGAGCCCCAGCACATTGTGAACTTGAGCCACTGAAGAAGAAACTCTAAGTTTTTGCTTTTCTTTTTGAACCTCTTAAAATCAACTCCCTTGTCACTTCAGCAGGTTAGAGCTGGTACCAGCCAACTGTTTTGGAGAAGCGAGGCCCAGAGGAGGAGGAGAGGGAGGGTGCCTGCCCAGGGCCTTTCACCACCCCACCATTCATACTTACCTTTTCCTGTTTAGCAGTAGGGTCTAGCATGAGGGTCCCATCCGAGTCCAGAGCACAAGTGACCCCACAGAAGAGGGCCCGCATGGGCACACCAGCGTCCACCAGGGCCATGCAGGCGGCATTCAGGCAACAGGCCAGGAGCTGAGTGCCACAGGCAGTGGTTAAGTTTCTTTTTTCCTCTTTTTTTTTTCTTTGACCACACTATGTGGCTTGTGGCATCTTAGTTCCCCCACCAGCGACTGAACCCAGGCCCTCAGCAGTTACAGTGCAGAGTGCCAACCACTGGATCGCCAGGGAGTTCCCATGTTAAGAGTTTCTACTGAAAGTTGGTCAGCAGAACACATCCATGCCTCCGGTTCACCAGGCCAGTGCCTGTGAATACCAGACATCTAATCGATCACAAAAAGGCAGAGTAATCCTGGGATCTAGTATCCTTGGGTTCCAAACCTGAACTGCCACCCCTAAGCTGTGTGACCTTGAACAAGCTACTTACTCTCTCTGAGCTTCAGTCAGGGATCACAATGATACTCAGCAGGTATGCACCTTCAGCAAAACAAAGGTAAAAAGCCTTTCAAGATAAAACAAGGAGGCAGTGGCAGAACCAGGCCCGGGGCTGGGGAATTGAGCAAGCAGTGCTAGCTGGCGACAGGCTGGCGGGATGACAGAGGGAGGAGTCAGTGTCCTCAGGGAGCCGGCAGTCCAGGGGAGAGGTGTGGCCCTGGCCCTGTGCAAGGTGAGCACAGGCCTGAGTCAGACCGCCAGCCCCAGCTCAGTTTCCTCAAGTCTCTCCTCCCCAGGGCCCAGCTTTACAGTCAGCCAGCCCCACCTCTGCCACTGACCCTCCATTATCTCCCATCTGTGAAGTGGGTTCACAGTGCTCCTTTTCCCCCATCTGTGAAGTATCTGCCCAATGCAGGGCCACACACATCCACAAAGCTGTCTAGAAATGCCCATTTCTGGGCCTCTGCCTCTTGCACCCAAACCACAGCCACATTCCAAGGCTGAGCTGCCGAACCAAAGGCTTTGCCTGCTCAGGGCTCCTGCACTTGTTGAGCCTCAAATCCAAGCTCAGGGTCAGAAATGAGGTCAAAGGCACAGGCTCTGGAGTCAGATGGGCCTGTGAATTCAGCCTCTGCTGCCTTCCAGCTGTGTGACCTTGGGTAAGCGACCTCCCCCCTCTTGGCCTTGGTTTCCTCACCTGAAACATGAGACCAGGACCCAGCTGCTAGGGGCCTTGAGCTCTAGAACCACATGGCTTGGGCTCATGTCCTGGCACTGCCAGTTCCTAGAAGTGTGAGTTGTCCGTGCTGTATAAACTGCCTGACACAGTAACACTCAAGCCGTGTTTGCTGTTCCTACAAGTTGACATCTGTCAAGCAGACTAGGAGAGGGTGTGTACATGGCCATCGGCAAGGAGGGCAATCAGTGAGATTCTGGAGGACTTCCTGGAGGAAAGGATACAGAGCCAGCATCGCTGACGACCTGCAGCACCACAGTTATGGAGGTGCGGGGGTGCAGCGCTCCCAGCACCACCGCTTCGCATGTGTTTCTGATCAGCCGCTCCCGGCTCTTCTCCGCTACGCCTGCGGAAATCAGGGGTGGGGTGGGGTTGGGCTGTCAGGCTCTTCCTGTCCAGCTGGCTCACCTGTCTCCATATGTCCCACCCAAGCCTCCAGAAAAGGGCCTGCAGTCTTGGCCCGGGAAGAATTTGCGGGAATGAGAGAGGAGTCCCAGTGGGAGGGAGGCAAGGCCTGACTGCCACCCACTTAATGCCCGCCACCTCCAGCGCCCACCAAGGGAGCCTCCCGGGGGAGGAGAACCTCAGAGCTCTCCCATGTCCAGTGCTGCTATCCATTCCCATCCCAGTGCACCCAGCCCTGGGGAGTGAGGGGGGCAGAGAGTAAAAGGGTGGAAAAACAGATTAATGGAAAGGAGGAGAGATGGAGCCAGGAAAGAAGGGGGGAGGGGGGAGAGAAGATGGAGAGAGAGAGGAAGAAAAGTGATAGAGACGTACAGGCAGAGAGCTGGAGAAGAAGAAACAGCTGAGGGGAGCTGAGAGGAGTGGAGACCAGAAAGGGCAGTGACGGGGACACCGGGCACGAGGACCAGTTACCAGGCAGTCCGGTCTTTGGCCTCAGGATCACTTCCAGCGTGGCCTTGTTGAAGATCTCTTTGCTGATCTTCACCTCGGCTGGCCCGTACACGCCGGCCAGGACGGAGGTATCCCCTGGGGAGAAAGCATGGGCGAGCTCACCTGCATCTTCCCTGCCTCTGGGGTCTGACACGAGGCACTTAACATTGTGGGCCCTGAGCTGGGTGGCCAGGGGTCCCCACGTCACCCTCACTCTGGCCCACCCCTTGCTGGCAGTGATTCCTTGAGCATTTGCTTCATGTCTCTGCCTCTACTTCCTCATCTGTAAAATGAGGATAACTACAGTACGTCCCTGGGACTTCCCTGGTGGTCTGCTGGCTAAGACTGAGCTCCCAATGCAAAGGGCCTGGGTTCAACCCCTGGTCAGGGAGCTAGATCCTACACGCTACAGCTAAGAGTTTGCATGCTGGGACTAAGACCCGGTGCAGCCAAAAAAAAAACAAAAACAAAAAAAACAACAAAACCCAACACAAACACCTACAGGACATCCTTCACAGCTATGAGGATTAAATGAGATAAAAAGAGAAACACTTAGGATGCTGCCTGCTAAGTTGCTGAGTGCCCAAAGAACTTTAGCTACTATTACTATCTTTAACAGGAAGTTTTTCCTGAGTGCTAACCTTCCTCCTTCTTACTGCTGCTGGTCCCAACTTCTCCTTCCAAAGCTTCCCCCAGGCCGAGTTCTCTTCCCTCTGGCTCACATCCCCAAACTCTGCAGCAGTCAGGACACCTGAGAAAGGGATGAATATGTAGGGCTGGGTCCTGGCACCTGCTTATTTCCTCCTGGCTCTGTAATCTCAGCTGATTTTGCTTACTTCTCTGGGCCTCAGTTTTCCCATCAGCAAAATGGGTAGACTGGACTACAAGAGCAGCTTCCAAACATTCCTGATCCTAACTCCCTGGAAGAAATACATTTTAGACTCAAATACATTTCAGGACCCAAAACTCACACAAATCTGTGTGGATGTAAATGGAATGAACGCCTCCCAAAACAACTCTTACTGTTGCTGCTTTGACATACTCGGATATTTTCTACTATATTTCAGTTACAAAGAACCACTGAAGGGGACTTGCCTGGTGGTCCAGTGGTTAAGAATCCACCTTCCAATGCAGGGGATGCCGGTTCGATCCCTGATCAGGGAACTAAGATCGCACATGCCATGGAGCAACTAAGCCCACGCACCACAACTAAAACCTGACCTGACCAAAGAACAGAAATAAAACAGAAACAAAAACAAAAACCCACTAGTGAACACAGTGGTTCTCAACCCTGTATGCACACTGAGCTCACTGCAGAACTTTAAAAAGATCTAGATGCCCAGGCCCCTCCCCTAGAGAGCCTTAATCCCATTGCTGGGGGCTGGGGCTCAGGCACTGGGAGCCTCAGAGCTCCAACAGACCATTCTAATGTGCAGCTGGACCTGCAACCTGCAGTGGGAAGACATGGAGCTCCAGCACGGTTTCAAAACACAGGCCTGTAACCAGAATCGCTACGGCAGATCATTTAAAAATACAGAGGGCTGGCATCCCTAGGTTGGGAAGATCCCCTGGAGGAGGAAATGGCAACCTGGTCTAGTATTCTTGCTGGGATAATCCCATGGGCAGAGAAGCCTGGCTGACACGACCGAGCGACTAAACAATAAGCACAAAGAGGGCTGGCCTTAGTTGGCATAGGTGGGTTCTGGGGCTTGGCACTTTTAACCTCACTGGAGAGTCTAGTGAGGGTTTGCAGAGGATCCTGCTCCAGGGTCCTGGGCTTTGGGGTTTTAGAACATACAAGGGGCTCAGTATTTCTTTCTTTTTTAGAACACACAAGGGGCTCAGTATTTCTTAAATTCTAAGAACCTCCAGGCACCTGCACTGAGCAAGAGAGCGAAGCCTGGGGAGGTCCCAGGTAGAGGCTTTTTTATTCTGGGGAAGGGGAGGAAGAGCTGCCATACAACTGAGGGACTCTCTTGACTCCAGGAGAATGGACCCTGGAGGAGGAAATTATCCAAGCAGAACTAGATCCACAGTGGGGTCTTCCTTCCTGTTACTCCAAAGGTGCTGTCTGTGCTTCACCTGGGCACAAGAATGCCTCCCTTCTCATCTTCCCGAGGCCATGGCTCTAGCAATTCCCTCCCCTCTGGACCCCACATCCATCTAACTCCTGGCCCATCTATCTTATCCTCTTACAGCAAAGCTCCTGAAGAGCTGTCTCTGCTCACTGACTCTTTTCCTCCTTGACTCCACCCCTCCACCAGAACAGCTTTTTCTTTTCGAAATTTTACTTATTATTTTTGGCTGTGCGTTGGGTCTTCGTTGTGATGCGTAGGTTTCTTATTGCACTGGCTTCTCTTGCTGGGGAGCACAGGCTCTAGGGTGTGTAGGCTCAAGCAGTTGTGATGCAAGGCATGTGGAAGCTTGCTGGACCAGGGATGGAACCCGTGTCCCCTGCACTGGGAGCTCAGAATCTTAACCAGGGAAGTCCCAGAGTGACTCTTGGCTGAACCACCTACAATAGACAACCAAGTTGTCAACCCATAGGTCTAGTCCATCCTCACATGATTCAGTCTCTCAGCCGGACCAAAACAGTTGGTTGGTCCTTACATTTCAAACACATTCTCCAGGCTCCAGGTCACTACCCTCTCTTGGTTTTTCTCCTACCTTACTAGTTGCTCCTTCTCAATGTCTTTTCCTAGCTCCACCCAGGCTAGAAGGCACAGGGCTAAGTTCTAAGTTCTTCTCTTCTCCATCTATATTAATTTTCTTGGTGATTCCATCCAATCAGTAGCTTGAACTGCCATCTAGAGCCAAAGGACCCCCAAATTCCAGTCTTGTATGTCCGACTGCCGAATCCACACTGCCATGGGAAAGTCTATTAGGCACTGCAAATGTAATGTTTCCAACTGAACTCATTTTCTCCCAGCACGGCTGGTCTGGGTAAAAAACTTTAGTGTTATCCCTGACTCTGTCATACCCCCAAACCAAACTACCCGCGATTTGTCGGTTTTACCTTCCGACTCTCACCACGTGTCCTGCTCCCACTCTGGTCTGCGCCACCCTCCTCTCCTCCTTTCCCCCATGCCCTTTGCCATCAACACTGCAGCCGGAAAGTCTAAAATCTATAAAAATATATTCCAAGCATATCACATGGCTCCATTCTCAGTCACGAGACTTTATATGAGGGGCAGGCCTCCTTACCTCCACCCCACCTCCTGTCACCGATGCAGGCACCCCTGTCCCCCTGACTGTTCCTCAAACACACCAGGCAAGTTTTGGCCTCAGGGCCCTGTGGTTCCTAATGCTTTATAAGCTTTCCTCTTGATCTCTTTAGGGTTTGCTCCCCCCGCAAAAAGCCAATTTTAGGGGAAAAAAACTGCCTTAAAATTTTTTTATTTAGCTGCACTGGGTATTCACTGCAACACACGGGATCTTTAGTTGGGGCATGCGAACTCTTAGCTGCACCATGTGGGATCTAGTTCCCTGACCAAGGATTGAACCCAGGCCCCCTGCATTGGGAGTTCAGAGTCTTAGCCACTGGATCACCAGCAAAGTCCCATCTTTATGTGTTTATTCAAAAGGTACCATCTCAGTTGATGCCTTTCCTGACCATCCTAATTAAGACTGCAACCCTCTCTGGCACACCCCATTCTACATCCTTACTGTATTTTTCTCCAGTTTTTTACTACCTATTTTACTTATCTTTTGCCTGTCTCTCTGACTAGAATGTAAGAATGTCAAATCCGTTACAGCAGGGATTTTTAAAAAATTTATTTACTTTTTCTCAGTGCCCAGAACAATACTAAGCAAAGGTACCTGTTCAATGAAAGAATGAATGAAAGCAGGTTTTGTATTTGGGTTTCAGGTAATGCCCTAGAGCAGGGTCTGAAGCATTTATGGGGGTGACCCTTAGGCCTATCCCCAGAGGAATATTTCCCTCAGAGGGATCAGGGAACTGAGTCTAGTTTCAGAGTTGTTTAGCTAGGAAAAGGGGATATTTCCCTAATAGGTAAGAACTGCCTCAATCTTAGGGATATAGGGAAAGTTGTGTATCCCAAAGGGACATTAACCCAAGAGGTGGGGCTGGGGACATCACCATCAATCTGAGAAGTAACTATTTGGATAAAAGATCTGCCACCGGGCTAGGGAGTAAACCGGAAGTGGTGACAGTCCACTGGGCATTTATGCAAACAAACAGGTTTGCCTCAGCCTGGGATGTATGGACCCAGGGTGCGTGTGTGGGAAACCGGAGAAGAACCTAGTCAAGGGAGACCCCCGGGTAAGAAGATTTCCCCTATTCTGGAGTATTCATTCTTTAGAGGTGGTCTGCCCTCTCACATTCTGCGTACTTAACAATCTTCTCCTTGCTAGTCTGGACGGAGAGATATATGTCTACCTGCGTATGCAGTAGTGTCCACCCCGGCAAGAACTGCACCAGTTCAAGAGAGATTTTTACCAGCTAGAGCAGTACACTGTAACCGCCCCCCCAAAATAATACAACCTAGTAGTTCCTACCTTGCAGGAAAGAGGCAGAGCCATCAGGCCGGGACAACAAGTTCTGTTCGCAGGCAAAGTGCCGGAGGCTACAGCCGGGGCCCCTAGGGCCGGGCTCTGTCCCAGAATCAGACCGGATCTTCGATTCAGTCTGCATTTCCCCCTCCATAGCTCCGGAGCCCACGTGCAACCGGGGCTTGTTGCTTCCGCCCAGAAGCGCGCGCTTGCGTACGAGGTGCGTACAGAGTACGCACGCGCCGACCCGGGGGCTCCAGGAGGGGCGCCCGCACGTGGCTCGGCGTTTACTAACAATCTGGGCCCTCCCACTCCCGCCTCGAAAGTCCAGGAAAGCCATTGGACAGAAGAGAAGAGTGGGCGGGCCTTGGCATGAGCTCGTCCTACCCAAGGCCCCCGGCCCTGAAACCCTGAGGCGCTGGACGGGTTGTCCTCTTCTTTGCCGGTTACAGGAATAACTAACGTGAGGCGGTCAGAGTAATTTTAGGAAGTTAGGTGGCTTTATGCACCTACATCTGTGTCCCAGAGGCTGCAGAACTAGTAGCGTATGGTTTCTTGGTAGGGTGTGGCTGGCATTTGAGTCAGGCTTATGAAGGGGCAGCCCCGGTCTCGCCGAGGAGAGGGGCGGATCTCCGAGGGATGGTCAGCCAAGATGGCGGTGACGGCTGCGGCGGCGAGGGTTTGGAGACCAAGTCGAGGCTTGGGACGGGCGGGCCTCCCGCTCCTGCGACTGCTTGGGGCTCGTGGGCTGGCTAGATCTGTGAGTACCTGGGACACCTGAGAGTTTTCTCGAAAGAGGTATAGGAATGTTTATGCGGTCTTCAGAGTGAGGGGGTTCCCTTAGGTCCCTGTAGAAAGTGAAGGAAGGGCTGTTAAGAGAAAGGACGAGGGCTGGGAGAACCACTTGGACAGGACATGCAAGGGAATAACTTCCACTTCCTTAGGAGAAGAAAAGCCAGGCAGCTCCTTTGTGACCTAAAGGAGGGAGAAAACTTGGAGAGAGAGAGGTAGTTTCTTAATTGCCGCCCATCCCCAGGGGAGGCCGCTTGGAGAACACGGGAGAAGGGTGTGCTCTCTCCCCTCAGGAGCTGGAGAAAATTGTTTGTAAGGGAAAGACTTTCTTCTCAATACAGAGTCTACTTTCAAGGAGGAAGAGAGAGACATCAGTTGCCCTTTCAGGAACTTTTATGGTTCCCCGTGTTTCTTTGCTCCAATTCTGATTTTTAAATCAACTGCGTAAAAAAAAAAAAATCGTTGTGGGACATCCCTGGTGGTCCAGTGACTGAGACTCCGCCCTTCCAATGCAGGGGGCCTGGGTTTCATCCCTGATCAGGGAACTAGGTCCCACATGCCGGCAGTTAAAGAGTTCGTGAACTGTGGTGTTGGAGAAGACTCTTGAGAGTCCCTTGGGCTGCAAGGAGGTCCAACCAGTCCATTCTGAAGGAGATCAGCCCTGGGATTTCTTTGGAAGGAATGATGCTAAAGCTGAAACTGCAGTACTTTGGCCACCTCATGCGAAGAGTTGACTCATTGGAAAAGACTCTGATGCTGGGAGGGATTGGGGGCAGGAGGAGAAGGGGAAGACAGAGGATGAGATGGCTGGATGGCATCACTGACTCGATGGACGTGAGTCTGAGTGAACTCCGGGAGTTGGTGATGGACAGGGAGGCCTGGCGTGCTGCGATTCATGGGGTCGCAAAGAGTCGGACACGACTGAGCGACTGATCTGATCTGATGCCGCAGCTAAAAATCCTGCATGCTACAACTAAGACCCGGTGCAGCCAAATAAATAAAGATAAAATACTTATAAAAATTCGTGGATCCTGTGCCTCCGATATAGAATGGTAGTCAAGGACCTTGTGGTTTTGGTCACTCTAAGGAGGAGGTGATCAGTAAATATTTGTTGAACTAATGAGGGGAGAGGTCCTGGCAGAGCACTTAGTCCGTATTTCTTAGAAACAGTGGAGAAATGCCTTGTTTCTTGTCAAAAGGAGCAGACTCCCTTTAGATTGATGCTGCTAATGGCAGGCTCGCACAGCAGAAATGTAGATGGGAACCACTGTTTAGAGGCAGAGAGGCAGGGGGCTGAGAAAAGCTGTGAACTGAGATTTTGCATATAACAGAGTAGTGGTTAAGAAGATTGGCTCATGCTAAATCATGTGAGGCCTTGTTCTGTAATCTGCCTTTTTCTAGCTCTGTAGCTTTGGGCAAGGGACTGCTCTTCTCTGGACCTGATTTTCCTCTCTGTAAAATGCTAACAATGGTCACCTCGTAGAGTTGTGAAAATTAAATCTGTAAAGTGCTAAGAACTGGATCTGGCATATGATGAGGGCAATTGGAGTGTTAGCCACTGTTGAAAGTGAGGTTGGAGGGAAGGGACAAAAACTCACCTCGGAGATGGGGGAAGAAGAAGGGAGTGACTTGGGAAAGGCCTGGATTGGTGAAGGCCTTGGTGGGAATTCTATCCAGACCTTGTGGGGTTGGATCTCACCATCTGATCCCAAACCATTAGGAAGGGAAGATGGAATCTGGGAAGAAGCTCTTGCTAGAGGGAGAAATGGGAGGAGGATGGGCTGTGAATAATGTGTGGGAAGACCTAAGAAGGGAGTCACTTGAAGCAGGTAATTTCAAAAGGTTACTGGAGCAAGAGGGAGGTGGGAGAGTCCCTGCCTTTGGGCTGGTCTCTCTTGGGGTTTGGTTTTGATTTGGGCAGTCAGATCCTCCACAGCTCCATCCCTAGAGCCCATTGGTTGAGCCTGTGGAGTGAGGGTGAGCTTGACTGAGTGGGAGGAGGGAAAGGTCACTCATGGCTGATTAAATCTGCTTCCTTTCTGGCTCAGTCTCCTTGCTACTCTTCCCTCTGGCCTTCCCTCCTTTTTTTTTTTTTTTTGAGGGAGGTCTGTTGGTGGGGAGGGAAGCAGGGGGCGGTGGTCTTTAATTATTTATTTGGCTGTATTGGGTCTTCCTAGCGGCATGAGGGAGCTAGTTCCCTGACTAGGGATCGAACCTGAGCCCCCTGCATTGGGAACGTGGAGTCTTAGCCACTGGACCACCAGGGAATTCTCTGTGTATTTTGAGAGTCCCTGTTTCTTCTCCACTTTAAATTATCTCACTTGTTTTTAAGCGTAAAAAACCTTTTTTTTTTTTTTTTTTTTTGGAGGGAAGAGGAAGGAGTAATAGCATTTACTCAAAGATCTGGGGCCTGGTGTGTCCAGTAGCAGCTTCCCTCATGACTTAGATGGTAAAGAACCTGCCTGCCAATGCAGAAGACACAGGTTCAATCCCTGGTTCAGGCAGATCCCCTGGAGAAGGGAATGGCAACCCACTCCAGTATTCTTGTCTGGAGAATCCCATGGACAGAGGAGCCTGGCGGGCTGACTTTTCATGATTATATCCACGTTGTTCAGTACAGTAGCCACTAGCCACCCATGGCTGCTGGGCCCTTGAAATGTGGCTAGTGTGACAGAGCCCTTGAAGTTCTCATTTAACTTTAGTGACTTTAAATAGCTAGAAGAGGTTGGTGGCTGCCATGTTGGATGATGCAGTTTTAGGCAGGCAGGGTGGAGTCAGGAGATGGTATCTTGGAGGCAGGTTGGGAGGTTGTGCTTGTAGTGGACTGATTGGGTTGTTGGTGCAGGCTGTTGGAAGGAAGGCTCCTTATTCTCCACCCACCCCCAGCCCCCGCCTGCTTGCCCCTCCTTTCACTGCCCTTTACTCAGGCTGTGCCCTGTTGCCTTGGAGGCATTTGGCTGGTTCTGCCCTCAGTCCTGTTTCTAGCGGACGTTTTATTGTTCAGGGAGAAGAGGAGGAAGGGAACTTGATTGTCCTGGAGTCCTGAGTTGTTTTCTCAGCCACTACCCCAAGAAGCAAGTGTGATCTCGATCAAGTCATTTCACCTCTCTGAGCTTTAGCAGGTAGGGTGACTGGAGTGCCTCCTGCCCAGTTGGGAGTCAGGGAGCACCTCAAAGCTGGGTCTGTGTGAATTATCAGTAATAGTATTTCTCGGACCCTGCTGTTCAGGCAGTGTGTCTGGGGGCTCTAGAACTCCAGGGCCCTGTGCAGCATCTCCACCTGGTTGGTGCCCAGAGTATATTGCAGCATGAAACAGTAGTTCATCATCTCCGTCTTGGCTGGTGTCTTAATGAAGCACTTTCTCATCGACAGGGCCAGCTCACACCATTGTTATATTTAACACTGCAAGGCATGGTACTGGTAGTTTTCTTCTGTTACAGGGGAGGAAACTGAGGCTCAGAGAGGTGAGGTCTGAATTTGGAGCTCTGGACTCCAGAACTGCCCGGAGGAGCAGGGGCAGGACTTCAGTTCAGGTCTTACCGCATCCTGCTTAGTTCAGACTGGGTGTGCATTGTCAGCCTCTGCCTGGGGCTGGTGGCAAGGTGGGGTGCCCTCCCCTCCCTACACTTCAGCCCCACTGGCATTTTCCCTTCCCTTGGGTGAGCTCCCACCGCCTTGGCAGGGATATGGTCTTTCCATTGTGGGCAGACAGGTCACTTCTTCAGAGACGCTTTCCCGCCCCCACCACCAGTCTCAATCGGTAGAACAGGGATAGCAGCAATGCCTCCCTCAGAGAGAGATCTGAGGGTTAAAGGAAACGGTTCTTACGAAGCGCTTATGACACATACCTAGGGCTTTCCTGGTGGCTCAGCGGAAGAGAATCCTCCTGCCAAGCAGGAGACTCGGGTTCGGTCCTTGGTTGGAGAAGATCCCCTGGAGAAGAAAATGGCAATATTCTTGCCTGGAAAATCCTATGGACAGAGGAGCCTGGTGGGCTACCGTCCATGGGGCCGCAGAGAGTCAAACCCGACTTAGCGACTAAACCACTACTGCCACCCACACCATGCGCTCCATGCAGGCTCAGGAAATGGGAGCTGCTGTTTTTCTCCAGGGACAGCGACACTGCTGTGGCTCTGACTGATGCAAAGCAAGGATGCTTTACCCCTCAGTGCCTTGGGGAGCTTAGTGCTGCTAAACCCCCCAGGTCCTTGAGGCCAGAAAAAGCCTGACCTGTCTCCAGCCTTCCCTGGCCTCCCCAGCCAGGCCCCGGCCCCACTCTGGCCCCAGAAAAGGGAGGCCGCTCATGAGGGCACTGACATTCCTCAGCTGGAAGTAGAGCCAGGGTTTAGCTCTCTTTGAGGGCAGTGAGAGCGCTGGCTGAGGTGACCTTAGCCATCCTAGCCTCAGAGGACCCAGTTCCCTGGCCCCATCCACAGAGCCATCCCAGGATGGACCCCACCATCCTTTCCAGCTTCCCTGTAGTGGTCAGGTTACCTGGCTTCATGTGCTGGCATCTCTGCTCCCAATCTCCTTGGATCGCTGACAGGTTGCCTAACCCCTCTGAGCCTTGGGGCCACTTCTCTTAATGGCGGTGTGGTCGTGGTGCCCTCCTTGGGTCCAGTGGGACATGGACATCATACAGCACGGGCCTGGTGTGGCCCAGACGCACATCCTAACTGCTGTCATTAACGTGCCGCAGCCAGATGGTCTGCACGGTGCCAGGGTCTCTCCTCTGGCCTCAGCCTTTGTCCTTACGGAGAACTGACATGTTCCCCCCTCCCAGTTTTGCCTGGCTCACCCCTGCTCGTTCTGCAGGCCTCAGCTTCCCTCTTCCTTTTCCCCGAGGCTTTTCCTCTTGCACGTGATACAGAGAGTGAGGTGGTGAAAGGCTTATACACTATACAGATAGTGAGCAGGTATAGCAGGTGCTTTCTACCCGCCCACCACCAACTGTTGAAGTAGAAATTCTTCGTGGGTTCAGGGAGGTGGTCTCATGCCCAATGTGACCTGACTGGAGAGCCAGGATTCAAGCACAGGCCGCTCAGCCCTCCAGCCCTCACCCTAACTGACTTGTGTGGACCCTTCCCGATCCTGCCTCCTCTGAGATCGCCCCTCCCGATTGTAACTCCTGTGTTCAGTGTCCATCATCCATCTCTCCCCGTTGTCTCCAGCCCTCAGTTCAGGGCCTGACTTAGAGCAAATATTCACTGATGCCTTGCTTGACCACAACAGCCATCAAGCACACTTGTTAGCTACTCATATTTGTCCACCATTAGTTATATGTCAGGCACGAGGTCCTCTACACACAGGAGTTCTTAATCGGCACACCAACCTTCTTTACACATGAGGAAACTGAGGGAGCTGTATTTCCACATCCCGGAAGCAGTGATGGACTCGGAGTCCTTGTCCTTAACTAAGGTGCTATGGCTCCCACAAGTACTGCCCCTCAGTACTTGTGGGGCAGACCTGGCCTTCCAGAGCATGTCTTGGTCCTGTGCTGGGAGAGGGCATGGCTTCAAGGCTTTGTGTAAATCTGTGCAGTTTCTGCAGGATTCCACCAGGACAAACCCACCCACACCAAAAAGAAAGGAAAATGGGTGGAGAGGCATATATCCTCTGCATGTGATTCACAGAGTGCCCTCCACCCCCGCCCCCTCCCCCTGCCCCATGATGGAGCCATTCCTGAGGGCCAGCACTGTGCGGAGCCCTCTGAAAGCTCATGGAATCAGCACAGTACCCTTGGTATGGGTACCACCTTCATCTCTACAGGCCCCGGATGCGGGGCACCGCCGAGGCCCGGCTCCAGGGACAGCGCCCGGCCGGTAGCCCTCCAGCCTCTGGAGGCAGATAGCCATGCCCTGACACTGGGGTTTGCTTTGAGCCTTGCGACTCTGTCCTCCTGGGCCCTGCTGGCCCTTGGCCTCCTGTCCCAGAGCCCTGCCTCAGATGGAGTCTCCCTGCATCTCAGTCTCGAGTGTCCACTGGGGCCTGGTCTGGAGTTAGCATCTGGTCTGAGATGCAGGCAGTCCTCCCCAACTCCCCTTTTCCCCATCTTCCCAAGGTGCCAGTCAGTTTTTCTCATTTCTCTTCCTAGATTTTGGTCCCCCCCCCCCCCCCCTTCTACCAGTTGTTGAGCATATAATAGGTCCCACACCTGTGGTGAACCTTCTGCATACCTTATCTGAGGTACTACTTGTAACCCTGTGCAGCCTTTTCACAGATGAAGAAATTCAGAGACACTGTTTTGCAGAGGGCTGTGCAGTGAGCTAAGAAATTGGAATCCAGGTTGGTCTGACTCCAAGCCAGTGAACTTACCTGCTCATTCATGCGTTGGGTCAGTAATTCCTGTTGAAGAGTGTGCCCTGTAAACCCATGTGGATATGCTCCCTGCCTCCAGAGCTCATGGTGTGTGTAGGGGAGACAAGACACCTCCAGGTGGTTGGGAGGGCCCAGCCCGCGTGAGCACCCTGAAAGCAGGGGGTGGTCTGCAAGAGCAGAGCAGCTGCCCTGCCTTGGCAGGCCCAGGCCTGCCGTCGGAGCATAATTTCCTTTATTTCCTCACCACCACAAATGCAGAGAAACGCACACTCGTTCACATTCCCCCACTGGCCTCTTTGCCTCAGTTAAAGGAGGGAAGGTGGGGAACCCATTTGCGCACCCCCGTGTGAGACCCAGCTCAGGACGAGCCCAGGCGGCGTGCTTCAGTTCCTCTGGGAAGTGAAGCCACAGTTAGCCAGCCGAGAGAGGACCCCGGTTACCTGTTGGAAGTGGACAGCTGGGGTGGGGAGCCTGGGCTTGGGGTCTGGCTGTCAGCCCTGCCCAGGTTTGAAGCCCAGTCCCGACTTATCCGCCTGGTTTAGCTCTGGGGCCTGGTACAGGAGGTGATACGGGCACCCTGAGCCTCAGCTTCCTTGTCTGAAGGGCAATAGTAAGTGCGCCCTGCCTCCCAGACGTGCTCTGAGCACTCGGTGAGGGCTGTGTCTGGGGACATCAGCCTGGCACCCCTTTATTAAAAGGGGCTCTGTTGTGACACAGGTGGTTCAAGGCTGTCTAATTGGAGAGCTGAGAAATGGGATCGATTCTCCTGGTGCGCATGTGGCCTTCCGGGCTTTCCCTGCCAGGCCACCTCTGAGCCAGGGGCTGCGATGTTTCCCACAGGACTCCTCCCCAGTTCCACAGATACATGCCACTCCTCACGTTCTGCCTTTTGCCTATTCTGCCGTGCATGCGTGCTAAGTAACTTCAGTCATGTCTGACTCTTTGGGAACCCAATGGACTGTATGCAACCAACTAGGCTCCTCTGTCCATGGGATTCTCCAGGCAAGAATCAGTTCAGTTCAGTTCAGTTGCTCAGTCGTGTCTGACTCTGCGACCCCATGAACTGCAGCACACCAGGCTTCCCTGTCCATCACCAACTCCCAGAGCTTGCTCAAACTCATGTCCATTGAATCAGTGATGCCATCCAACTATCTTATCCTCTGTCGTCCCCTTCTGCCTTCAGTCTTTGCCAACATCAGGGTCGCATCAGGTGGCCAAAGTATTGGAGCTTAAGCTTCAATATCAGTCCCTCCAATGAATATTCAGGACTGATTTCCTTTAGGATGGACTGGTTGGATCTCCTTGCAGTCCAGGGGACTCTCAAGAGTCTTCTCCAACACCACGATTCAAAAGCATCAATTCTTCGGTGCTCAGCTTTATAGTCCAACTTTCACATCCATACATGACTACCGGAAAAACCATAGCTTTGACTAGACAGACCTTTGTTGGCAAAGTAATGTCTCTGCTTTTTAATATGCTGTCCAGTTTGGTCATAGATTTTCTTCCAAGGAGCAAGCGTCTTTTAATTTCATGGCTGCAGTCACCATCTGCAGTGATTTTGGAGCCCAAGGAAATAAAGTCTCTGTTTCCATTGTTTCCCCATGTATTTGCCATGAAGTGATGGGACCGGATGTCATGATCTTCGTTTTTTGAATGTTGAGTTTTAAACCAGCTTTTTCAGTCTCCTCTTTCATCAAGAGGCTGCTCAGTTCCTCTGCTTTCTGCCGTAAGGGTGGTGTCGTCTGCATATCTGAGGCAGAATACAGGCAAGAATACTGGAGTGGATTGCCATGCCCTTCTCCAGGGGATCTTCCCAACCCAGGGATTGAACCCACGTCTCTTACATCTCCCATATCGTCAGGCGGGTTCTTTACCACTAGAGCCACCTGGGAAGCCCATGTGTTCTGTTACCCCAGCCTCGAATGCTCCTTCACTGACTCCTAGATATCCTTTAGGTCCCAGCTCTCACATCACTTCCTCAGGGGAACTGTCCCCTCTTTCCACTCTGCTCTCACCCCACAGCCTCTCCTGGAAGAACATACATCACCCGCGGCTCCCCCCCCGGTGTTACTTGTTGAGGATCTGTCTTCCCTGCTGTGCGGCAGGGGCAGGTGTCTTGCCTCTCTTAGGTCCCCACAGACTAGTACAGGCTGTGAAATGAAGCAGGTGCTCAAATATTTGTTGAATGAGTCAGTCTGGGCTCCTGGAGGGGGTTAGGACTGGAGAGGGCAGTGAAGCGTGTGGAGCTCTTTGCCAGGAGATGGGGGAGGAGGCCTTCTAGTGTAGATGAGAGCAGAGATGTGGTAGAAACAAGGATCAGCATTACTTTGCACCTTCACGATAGGTACAAATACTCTGCTCACCGTTCTATATGCGTGCTTTTGTCTAAGCCTCCCTGGTGTTTCCATGAGGTGTTCTCCGTGTTACAGGTGAGAAAGGGAGACTTGAGGAGGGAGACGCTCATTCCCATGGTCCCAGCAAGGGATTTGAGCCTAGGCAGGCTGACTTTTAAGGGCTCCCAGACTTAAACTCTAAGCTGAGAGACTGGCTTCGAGTGGTCTCCTTGTGGGTAGAGGGGTCGGTGAAGAGCACACCTTGGGTGGGTGTGTGTGTGTGTGTGTGTGTTCACCATGGGAGATGAGAGGAGGGGCTAGTTGCGGTCAGCCTTGAGAGTCCTTGAATGCCAGGAGAGGAATTTGGGCCTCTGGTAATTATAGCTACCGGTTCCTGAGCCACCTGCCACTTTATTAGATCATTTAAGCTTCACAACAACGTTGTGTGATAGATACTATGATTTTCACCCTAGTTTTACAGCCTAGGAGCCAAGACACAGGGCAGTTACAGGAACCTCCCCAAAGCCACACACTGGGAAGGTGATGGAGCGGGAAATCAGACCTTGTGTGTCTGGCTCCAGAGTCCACCGCGGCCTGGCAGCTGCATCACCAGCAGTGCTGCCTGTCAGCACAGGGAACCTCTGCTGCTCCTGACCTGGGTGTTCCCCTCCACCCTCTCTCCCCAGCACCGCCACAGGTGGCAGCAACAGCAGCACTTCTCGTCCCTGGATGACAAGCCGCAGTTCCCAGGGGCCTCAGCGGAGTTCATAGACAAGCTCGAATTCATCCAGCCCAATGTCATCTCTGGGATCCCCATTTACCGGGTCATGGACCGGCAGGGCCAGATCATCAACCCCAGCGAGGATCCCCACGTAAGAGGCCACCTCCCCCCAACCCTGTGCCTCCCATGCCCAAGCCCCTTGCCCATCTCCTCTCTGGCCCCAGCTGGCCCACGTCTGTCTGTGCCTCTGTCTGCAGCTGCCCCAGGAGAAGGTGCTCAAATTCTACAAGAGCATGACCCTGCTCAACACCATGGACCGCATCCTCTATGAATCCCAGAGGCAGGTGCGTGGGGACAGGCTGGGGAGGGGGCCTGGGATTACCTGAGGTCCTGCCCACCCTACCTGTGTCTGGGCCAAAAGACAGCACCCAAAGAAGAGGGAGTGGAATGGAGATCCCTGTCTTGTGGTCCTTAGACCTCCTGGGGTTCTCCTGGGGCTCTGGAGGAAGAAGATGAGGGGTGGTCCTGCCCCAGGGCAGAAGGTTGAACCGGATCACAGGAAGCCTGTTGTCTGCTGGGCTGGGGCTTAGCTGTGCTGGGGCGGGAAGACAGGAGGAGACTGGATGGCCCTTCGTCTCAGACACTCACAGTCCTGAGAACCGGGTGACCCTCGGCGCTTCCTGGAGCGCCTGTGTCCAGTGCGCTGTGGAGGGACACCCAGCAGTGTTAGCTTCAGCAGACAGAGCCCGAGGCTCAGCAGAGAGGGAGCCTGTTGACTCGAATACCTGCAAGTCTACAAGGCCCTGTTTCAGGCATGGCTGTACCCGGGGCCTCAAAAAGTGTTATCAAACCTGTTTCTCTCTCCGAGTGTCTTTTCCACTCTCCTTTGCCTTGGCTTCCCTCATGCAAGCCGCAGTGGTCTCTGGAAGCTACAGGCTCACAGAGAGGGGGCAGTGAAAGGGTTCAGGGTGCGGGCTTTGGAGCAGGACTGCAATTGGAGTCCTCATTCTGTCACCCTCTAGCTTTGTGATCCTGAGAAAGTTGCTCAGCCTCCCAGTGCTTCAGTTTGCTGGTTTCTAGCTACTTTATCGGGTTGCTGCGAGGGTTGATGGTGGCGTACATAATAGCCTGAGAAACAGTGAAACTGGCATTTGTCATGGATACCAGCCTTGTAGTTGTTACCTTCTCTACTTAGCAGTGGAAAGAGAATGTCTGGTCCCTAACATTCCAGCAGAAGGCCCAGGGCTGATGCTTATTGGCCAGGCTTTGGTCACAGACAGATTCGTCTTTGAACCAACCCGTGAGATTGACCGGCCAGGCCGGGGCTGTGTGCTCATGCCTGGGAACCATGGGAGCAGAGGCCTGGAGTCTGTCCTTCATGGGCTGCAGAGACTTAAGAGCAGGGGCATGGGGTTCCTGTTAGAAAAGTGGGAGGATGCCGGCTGTCCCTCAGCTTCCACCACCGCTGCTGGGTCAGAAGTGGGGATGGGCTTGGGAATCTGCACTTGTATCAAGCCCCCAGGTGACCCCACTGTGGACGAAGCCCGAGGCCCACCGAGGACAGTTCCAAGCAGATCATGCGGGCAACCAGCTCACAGCAGCGCTGTGTGTGGGTTCTCCACCCTGCCCAGAAACTTCCCTTGGCTCCTGTCGTCCACAAGATCAAGACCGGCCCTTCCTGTCTGCCCTGTCTCCCGTTGTGGCGCTCAGCCATCCGCTCCCCTCTGCACAGCCTCAGGGCCAGGCCCCGCCTCCCATCCACTCATGTTCATGGGCTCCTTCCTGCCCCTGGATTGACTGTGCACACGGGACCTTTGGAACCTGATGACATGGGCCCAAGTCACCACTGGGACTTTAGGCAGATGGTTTTTCTTGTCTTTGCCTCAGTTTCTTTAGTGTATTAAATAAAAAAAGTAGAAATAACGAGAACACATCCCATCCCAGAAGGTGGGAGTGGGAGTTCCGTGAGACCCACACATCAGGTCACTTGGCCATTGGCCAACACTGGGAACCCTCAGTAAGATCAGCTTGGCCATCAGGTTCCAGCCTTTATTAGCTAGGATGACGCTCAGCTATAAGTAGCAGACAGCCCTCCCTCAACACCTCCCAAATCCTGACAAAAATAAAAGCAATAGTTTAAACAGATTAGTAGTTTCCTTCTCTTGCATAAAAGAAATGTGGAAACAGGTGGTTGGGACTGATGCACCACAGTGTCACTGGACACCCAGTACTGGCTTCTGGCTTTTAGGGCCCCTCAGGAGCACAGTGGCTGCTGGAGCCCTCCATCACGTCTTACCCCAGGCAGGAAGTAGAAGGAAGGTGGAAGGCTGGACATGGCACTGCCCAGCTATCTCCCCACACCCACATTTATAGAACTTCCTAGGTAGTCCCACCAAATAACAGCACACGTGTCACTGGTCACTCCCAGCTGCCAGGGACACTGAGAAAGCAGTCTGTTAGTCTGGGCGGTGGCTGCTGGTGGTGCAGTGAGACCTGTTAGTAAAGAGAAGAGGGATCAGGTGCTGGATAGGCAGCCAGTGACCTCTTCCACTAGCCCAGGTCCCGTTTCCTGGGATTCCCCCCTCTCAGGCTTCTCCCCACGCCAACCTTGACAGCCCAGCCAAGCGCTCAGCATCCACCCACGCGCTTGGCACCGGGCGGTCAATTAACTTTTAATTGGCTCCCCACTTGGAAGCAAGTATTATTCATCGGTTCCCGGCTTGTGACGGGAGGCTAGGCCTGTGGGACATGAGGCCTGGGCACAGGGCACCCTGCGGAGCCCGGCCTGACTGTGATTTACCTTCCATGCAGTCCTGCTTACCGCCCATCTCTGTGCCAGGGCTCCCGGGTCTCCAGCCAGACTTCACCTCTTAGCCCCAGATCTACTTGGCTTCTCACCCTGGGTGTCCCTCACAGATTTCAGCCTGTCCAGACTTGACCTCAGCACCTTCCTCCCAGACTCGCTTCTCTTTCTCCCTCAGGCCGTTTCTCAGGGATGGGTGCTACCATCCACCCATTTACCCAAACGAGACCCGCAGTGTTCCCTGTCCCTTTGCTATCACTGCCCCTCATTCTCTCTGTCCTTAGGTCTTTAATTAGAAATCCATTCTGCTCAGTACCACAGTCAGGAACCCAGACTTCCTACCTTTCTGTTACATCATCTTGGGCAGCTTGACTTTCTTCCTGTAATTGTTGCCTCATGTTCACAAGATGGCTGCCACAGGTCCAGGCTTCATGGCTCTGCAAAGTGGGGGAAATGGATGGCAGCGCTGCAGTGATCTCTGTTATCAAGAAAGCAAAAGCAGACTTCCGCTTGTCTGGCCAGAACTGTGTCCGGGGGCCACTTCTGACTATAAGGGAGGCCGGGGACCTGCTTTTCCAGGCCCTGGGATTGAGGCATTCAGGAAGGGGGGTCACCTTGGGCACTGGCGCATCCAGCTAGCAGGTGCCTCTCTCTTTCCAACCTTGCCGCCCCCCGCCACACTTTACACCACAGCCCTTCTGGCCTCCCGGCCTTTGTTGCCGGCTCTCTGGAAACCTCCACCATCCCCACGTTTGCTCACCTGAGGCCTTGCTCCATGATGCCTCTCCATGGTGGAGTGGGTACACTTTCAGCTTCCATCACCCTGGCTCTGACCAACCTGACACTTCTTCCATGGAGGCAGGCATGCCAGTGTGGCCTGGCCCAGAGCCGGCCATCAGGAAGCATCTGCGGAATCACAGAGTCAGCAGACAGTCAGCATTTGGATACTTGTATGTTGTTGCCCGGCCTCACTGAACCCGGGCCCCCGGGCCCCCCTCTACCCCCAGGGCCGCATATCCTTCTACATGACCAACTATGGCGAAGAGGGGACGCACGTGGGGAGTGCGGCAGCCCTGGACGACACAGACCTGGTGTTTGGCCAGTACCGGGAGGCAGGTACGTCGGAGCTCAGCCAGGTCCTATGAAGTGGGGCCCTGGATCTGTGGTCTCCGTGGAGATAGGTCAGGCTCAGTCCCACCTGCTCAGAAGGCGAGGTCTACATTAGTTACCAGTGTGCCCTTCTGTGAGCTGCATGATGCCAGGGAAGCCTCGGGGTGCTTCACCTCCGAGAGGCCTGGCAGTACTGTAGTTAAGCACCTGTGCCCCTAACCTTTCCATGCCTTGCTGGTGACCAGTGGTTAGATTTGGGGCAAGTCACTTCCATTCTCTGAGCCTCATTTTTCTCATCTAGAAATTGAGATTACGATGGGGTGGTGACTCCTGCGTGGTGGGGCTGCTGGGAGCCTGCGGTGAGGGCAGGCAGGGCTGCAGGACCCCCGTCCACATGTTCAGGGCTCTGCCAGCCTCTATCCGGGTGCCAGGTCACTCACCCAGCAGAAGCAGGTGAACGGTGTGTTCTAACCATTTCTAAGTGAACGGGGGAGAGGATGGAAGGATCACAGACTAGGAATGAAGAAGACGGACGAGCATTTAGAGACTGCGGGGAGAATGGAGCTGAAGTTGGGGGTTCCACAGCAGTTGTTGGCGTGGGGACCCAGCAGGGAGCCCCATCTGCCCCTTCCTCTTAGGTGCTGCACGATCCTGGGCAGGTTCCTTGCCTCAGCTTCCTCATCTCACGTCCTCACCGTGAGGGATGGGGACCCCTCCCAAGACAGTTTCACTGGGCAGATGACACAAAGCCCTCAGCACAGGGTATACGGTGCAGAATAAGCCCTCAAAGTTGGAGGCGATGCTGTGGCCAGGGCCTCGCACCCTGAACAGCTCTTCAGGGAGGTGTTGCCTGGCCAGGGTGGCTGTCCAGAGCCTGGACCAGCTGGCCTGGCTATCTCCTCTCAAACTGTCTCCTCTCTCATCTGCACCAGACTCCCCACCCCCACACACTCTGGGAGGACAGACACCCCATGATAATGACTCTGGTTCAGCATCATTAGATTTCCCCGGGCAGTGGGCCACAAGCCAGGCCCTGGAAGGTTTGCCGAGTGCTTCCCGCTGTTTTTGCTGAGGGGTTCTCTCTGGCGAGGGCTCCAGGCAGGGCCTGGCATTGCGGGCGCCAGCTGGGCCCTGCATACGGGGGCCGTTAGGGCCCTGACAACCTCTGCAGGATTGAGCCGTCCTGCCCGGGTCCTGGAATGCCCTGCATCCTGGCAGCTGTAGGGGGCGCCTGTGGGGGGCGGGAGGAAAGGCCGACCCCGTTTGCCCATCCTGACTGGGCAGCTGCTCGCCTGGCTGACTCGGTGTCTCCCGTCTCTGGAGTGGGGAGAACAAGGGCACTGAGGATGGCGGCGCTCCCGGGGCCTGTCTCCGTTCCCCTCACAGTGGAGCGGAGGCCCCTGCCAGCCTCACACTGGAGGGGCTGCATGGGGCCCCTGCCAACCGAGTGGTATGAAGCCCGGGTCAGAGAGGTGTGTGCTTGTGGATTTTGATGATGAGGTGGGTGTCTACCAGGGGTTTTACTGCTGAGAACTGGTTTGAATATTTCCTCCCTTAGTCCAGGAGTCATGAACATGGCCCATACATTTATTTGGTTCGTATGATTTTTTTAAGTAAATGAATTAGAGGAACACTTAAAAATCGGTTGTTTCTCAAAAGGAAAAAACAGGCAAGCTGAATTTCTCCTTCTTTTGAAAAATGAAACCATGTGGCCTTCCTGAGCAGAGGCCAGTTGGTCCGAACAGCAGCCTCCCTACTGAGCCAGGCCTTTCTGCTCTGCGCGCCTTCCCTGCCCTACTCCGGCTCCCTGGCTGTACCGGCAGGGGGGCAGGGCCTGGCGGCAGGCGGCTGTGGGCGAAGAGGTAGCCTTCAGGGGTTGGCCTCCCCCCATACCCACCAGGTAACCCTGTCTCCTCCCGCTGCAGGTGTGCTCATGTACCGGGACTACCCCCTGGAGCTCTTCATGGCTCAGTGCTACGGCAACGTGAGCGACCTGGGCAAGGGGCGCCAGATGCCCGTCCACTACGGCTGCAGGGAGCGCCACTTTGTCACCATCTCCTCTCCACTGGCCACGCAGATCCCCCAGGGTGAGAATGCGCACCCAGGCCCGACACACGCAGACTGACGATGTTCTCTCCTCGGGCCCTCACCTCTCCACCGGGGCCTCCTGATGGGCGCAAGGACCGAGCACTGGTCTGGGCTCTAGACTTACAAGATCTCTCTTTCTGGGACCCTCGTGGGAGGGCTCTAGTAGCGCTCGGCAGGCAGTCACTCTGTGTTTCCCGTGCTTGTGCTCACCTCGTGTCTGTTCAGTGGCACAGCCAGCCGTGTGGAACTGAGTGTGTGCCAGGTTCCTCGCGAAAGGTCACTGGCAGGTCGCAACAAGAGTTGGCTCTCATGTTGTGGACCAGGTGGCTCCAGAGCCCAGGTTCTCTACCCCAACCCTGGTCTTCCTCTGTCCTCGGAGTCTGACTCCCCTGAAGCTGACTCTGGGAGCTCACAATGCTTAGCGCAGCCGGTGTGACTTCTGTTAAAGATGACCGCTTGTGAAGCAGACCCACTTGGGGCCAGGCCTGCGGCCACAGAGTGCAAAGACAAGGTCAGTCTGCTCCAGGGCAGACGCTTGAACTGATGTGTGCAGGGTTTAGCAGAGTCCCGGGCACGTTCACCCCTAGTGAGTTTTAGATATCTGAGAACAAGAGCAGTTTATGTCTGAGGTGGGAGGTGGACAGGGCAGCCTTCTGGGTGGAGGTAGCATTTTCATTGATCTCCATCCTGTAGAACTTCCATAAGGTGGGATTGGGCCCCCACCTTCTGTTTGGGTGAGCGGTTTAGTCAGTCAGTTGGATATGTCCGGAGTCCATGTGCTGTGCTGGGCACCTTCTAGGTGCAGTGAGCAGAGGCAGTGAGCTGAGGCCTCCGGGTGCTGACCCTGGTGGGGAAGATGGACGGCATCTAGTGCAGATAACACGTGGAATATGTCAGGGGTCATAAGGCCTACAGGGAAAACGGCCCGGGTGTGATACCGGCTCTTGACTTTTGAGCACACTTGGACCCACAGAGGACCCCCGCTGGGGGAGGAAGAGGAGAGAGTCCCCTGTCGGCCTGGCTCAGGGTTTAACCGGAGGGTAACAGGGTGGGTGGGAGGAGCAGGGGTGGGGGAGGCTGCTCAGGCACGCAGGGCAGAGGTGGGGCTGGGACCACCAGGGCGAGCTGAAGAAGAGGTCAAATGTTAATTCCCATTTTGGAGGTGGAGCGGGTGCGGGAATGACCGGACTCAAAGATGCTGAAGGTTTTGGCCTGAGTGGTTGGAAGGATGGAGCTGCCGTCAGCTGAGGGGAGAGGACCAGGTGGGGAGCTTCTCGGGGGCTCAGGTGTTTTCTTCCCCTCAGAGCCTGGCGACCGCCAGCCTGAGCCCCAGAGGCCCGGGTCAGGGAACAGGGGTGTGAGCGCAGGTGAGACGCGCATGTGTCTGCTCCTACAGCGGTCGGGGCGGCCTACGCGGCCAAGCGGGCCAACGCCAACAGGGTGGTCATCTGTTACTTTGGAGAGGGGGCGGCCAGCGAGGGGGACGCCCATGCCGGCTTCAACTTCGCCGCCACCCTTGAGTGCCCCATCATCTTCTTCTGTCGGAACAACGGCTACGCCATCTCCACGCCCACCTCGGAGCAATACCGCGGGGACGGCATAGGTGAGGGCCCTCCTGGGCGCCCCTCCGCTCCCCTCCCCTCCCCTCCCCTGCCAGCTCAGGTCTCGACTGAGCCCTGGGGCCTGGCTGGCCTCTCTGTCCCCACAGCGGCTCGAGGCCCCGGGTACGGCATCCTGTCCATCCGCGTGGACGGCAATGATGTGTTTGCCGTGTACAACGCCACCAAGGAGGCCCGGCGGCGGGCCGTGGCGGAGAACCAGCCCTTCCTCATTGAGGCCATGACCTACAGGTACCTGCTGGCTGCCCCCCATCATCCCCCAACCGTGACAGCCTGTCCCCAGCTTCTCCCCCACGTTGGTCACTGTCTCCACAGCACGACCCCATTGCCCCTGTACCCTCTGGCCTCCATTCCATTCCCACTCCTCTGTTCCTAGTCTAGCCCTGCCCTCCTGACCCTTGCCTGCAGGGCCGCAGCCTGACCCAGGCCTCCCCTCCCCCTGTAGGATCGGGCACCACAGCACCAGTGACGACAGCTCGGCGTACCGCTCAGTGGACGAGGTCAACTACTGGGACAAGCAGGACCACCCCATCTCCCGGCTGCGGCATCACCTGCAGAGCCGCGGCTGGTGGGACGACGAGCAGGAGAAGGCCTGGAGGAAGCAGTCCCGCAAGAAGGTGAGGCAGGGCTTCCCCGCCCCGGTGGGAACCCACCCCAGGGGCCATGATGCTTCATAAGGAAGGCTGCAAGAAGGGAGAGGCCGGGGGGTTGTTCGTTGTCGTTTAGTCGCTCAAGTCGCAACCGCCTCTCTTGTGACCCCATGGACTGTAGCCCACCAGGCTCCTTTGTCCATGGGATTTCTCTTGCAGGAATACTGGCGTATTCCTTCTCCAGGGGATCTTCCCAATCCAGGGATCGAACCCACATGTCTTGTACTGGCAGGAGGATTCTTTTCCATTGAGCCACCGGGGAAGCCCAGCTGTGGGGCGTAGGGGGAGTGCCATTGAATGGAGTCTTGGGGATAGCCCTGATGTCACGATGCCCAGACACGTGCACCTTGGCCGTGTCCCAGCAGATGTCTGGCCCCAGCTCTTTCATCTCTGAAGAGGGATACTGGGTACCCGCCTCAGAAGCTTGTCTGAGGCCTTGCACTTACTCCAAATGCAGTGTAAGTGCTCACCAGAGTCGGTGCACTGCCCTCCTCAGCCCTGGTCATCGAATGCCAGGGACATTGCAGCCCAGTGGGCAGGGTGGACTCTGGTGTTGGGCAGCACGCGCTTCCTGACTCTGACATCATGGACACGTCCTTCTCTTTGCCTCACTTTCCTCTCCCGAGTTGCCTGCTTCTTAAGGCTGCTAAGAGGCCAAAATGATTCTGTACTCTTGGTACAGTGCCTGGTTCCACTAAGGATGGAGGACCTGGGATTGGTGATGTTAGCTGTCACCACTGTTAGGATGATTATTTCCGTCACCTGCATGGGAACTTGAGGCTCAGAGGTCTTAACCCCTCGCCGAGGTCCCACAGGAGGAGGTAGGTTCCCGGGTGAGGGATGGGCTGCCTGCCCACCACCCCTTGTCTCCCAGGTAATGGAGGCCTTTGAGCAGGCTGAGCGGAAGCTGAAGCCCAACCCCAACTTGATCTTCTCGGACGTGTATCAGGAGATGCCTGCCCAGCTCCGCAAGCAGCAGGAGTCTCTGGCACGTCACCTCCAGACCTATGGTGAACACTACCCGCTGGACCACTTCGAGAAGTGAGGCCCCATAGCCCTTGGGGTAGGGCCTCAACTACCCCAAGAGGCAGCCCCAGTTTGAGGGGCAGATGGGACTGGCAAGGTGCCAGCTTCCTCAGACAGCTGCCTCCAGCATGCTCAGGAGCCAGGCAGTACTTGAGGCGGCTCCTGTTCCGCTAGGCTGTAACACTGGGTGGGGTCCTTGGTCAGCCCCTTCTCCACCCTGAGTTACACAGTCTTCTCCCAGGGGCTGGGCGAGGGCACCTCTGGGACTGGACACCCCTGAGGGCTGGGGCTAGACGTGGTGGGTCAGTCTGTGGAACTTGACTCAGAATGAGAGGTCAGCACGTAGTGAATAAACTATGTCTCTGTGTTTGGCTCCCTGCCACCTCTGGTTTCTGTTTCCTGAAGTGGGGACATGGGAAGCGAGGCCAGCATGGCTGGCTTGGGACTCCCCTAGCTCCTCCATTGGAGATGAGTAAAGCCAAGGCTGTTGAGCTGTCTTCTTCTTCCAGAGACTTTCACAAGCTGGAGGGTCAGTTTCAGCGAATAGCATGGGGGTGGGGCCCTCCAGAGATGACCTCTGGTCTCCTGAAGAATGGGTCAGAGCTGGTGTCCAGCATGACGGCTAGGCCATTAGAGCAGACCTCGCCCAGGGTGGGGGCAGCATCTGGTGTGAAGGTCAGGGGGCAGCTGAGCCTTGCTCTGTACACTACCCCAGGTTCCGGTAGACAAGAGAGACTTCAGGTCTCAGAATGCGGAGCGTGTTTTTGTTTCAAAAACAAAAAGAAAAGGCCCAGCAGGGGCTCAAGCAGCCTCCATTCCAGGACCTCCTTCCTCACCCCTCAGGGGCTGCCCTGCCCACCCCTCCCTGCCTCTGCCTCTGGGGCTCTGCACTGGAGCCCAGGGTCCTGCAGCTGTTTCCAGAGCCGGATGCTGTCCTGAGGGCTGAGGGGTCGCACAAGCAGCAGGTCTCTGAAGGCACAGGGGTCAGCAGTGCGGTCTGCCGGCCAGGCCGTGAGGAAGCCTTTGTGGGTCCTGGGGGCCAGGCCCAGGGCTTGGAAGCACAGGCCAGTGTAGACGTCGCCAAAGGGGAAGGGGGCCACGCGGGCTGCTGCCTGCAGCAGCCAGGGTGCCAAGCGCCCCGCGATGACGTAACCGCCCCCGCTGGCGTAGGCCGGGTAGCTGCCCTCGAAGAAGGACCCGGGTACGTAGAAGGGTCCTCCGGGCTTCCGGAGAGGCTTGGCCTGGGTGAAGACCTCACCCAGGTAGAGGCCCCGGGCCTTGACAGGCGGCAGGCCCCTCAGGTGGTCCAGCAGAGCAGGGGTGCGCACGAAGGCGTCGTCCTGGGCCTGCAGGACAAAGCTCACGCCGGGGCAGTGGCGGCCAAGCCAGGCCAGCAGCATCAAGTCTTTGAGTGTCTGGTTGAAGGGAACGTCGAGGAAGTCCCAGAGCAGCAGGTCACCGTAGCGCCGGCTCTCCCAGGACACCAGGGTGCCGAGGTTCGGCCCCGCCTGGCCCACTGGGGACCCCAGGAGGAAGAGCAGCCGGACCCCGGGGGCTGGCCTGCCCCAGGTCTCCCTCACGGCCTGTCGTTCCGCAAAGCGCCCTGGTTCTGACTTGACAGCCAACAGCAGGAAGGGGACGTCACCGGGATCCTCGCAGCCGGTCACCTGGCCTCCGCCACCTGTGGGCAGCCACGGTGGGAAGCTCCGGCAGGCGGCCCACAGCAGGAAGCGGCGGAGGTCCTCAGGGTAGGAAGCGAAGTCGGGGATCTCAGCCGCGGCGGCGGCCCCCCAAGCACCACAGACCCCCGCCTCTGTGCTGTTCACTCCAGGCAGGGTCCCCAGCCGCCACTGCTGCTGGTTCCAGTAAGCCAAGGGCAGGGGGCCAGTCTGGCCCAGACGGGCCGAGAGGTTGGCCGGCAGGGTGGGCTCAGTGCTGGCTGGCGTGGGGCCTGGCAGGGTGCTGCGGGGTCCTGGGTAGGCCTTGCCCAGCCGGGGCTCGGACGTCCACTCGATGTACACTTTGAGGCCCAGGAGTGTGAGCAGCGCTGACAGGCAGAGAAGGCACTTGGGGCAGCGCATGACCTGGCCCAGGGAAGGGGCGGCTGTGGGAGCTGCTGAAGAGACACAGAGGCCTTTGGGGCGGGGGCTGGGCGGGGCCCTGGCAACTCCTGTGAGGCTTCTGTGGTCCAGACCCTAACCCAGCCCTCCACAGACCACCCAACGCCGGGTCTTCCTGGACCGGCGAATCCCCGCTCCACTGCCATTCTGGCACCTGGCTCTTTCCACCCAGCCCAGAGCCTTCTGTCTTCCCCATTCCCCATCCCCACCCTAGAGACCAGTGACTCCGCCATTCCTGCCCCCAACCTCGCCCCACCAGGAGTCAGGATCACAGGGGTCACGTCCTCTCCCGACAGTCCCCACCCCAGGCACTACTCCCTCCTTTTTACCTCTGGGGCCAGCTCCGGCCAACTCCAGCACCCTGGGCCTCGGTCCGGCTCTCTCCGCGGTCCGGAGGTGCCGGTGTTGTTCTCCAGCCCAGCCCAGCCCAGCCGGTCCACTGGCGGGGAGGGGAGCTGCTGCGGGCTGGGAGGGCCCCAGGGGCCGGGAGGGGCTGGGGCGGGGCTGCGGGAGAAGGGGAGCGGGGGAGGGCAAGAGGCAGGCCTGAGGGATGGGGCTGGGGCGTGTCGGGGCTGGTTTTCTGGTAAGACGTCGGGAAAGGTGCACGGGAGCCGGCAGACCCAGGAGGGGAGAACCGGGGGCCTAGGAGAGAGTCCCAGGGAGGGTGAGGCTGAGGGCCACCTAGCTGGGGCTGGGAAGTGTCAGAGTGACCCAGGGAGAGGCAGAGCCCCAAAGTGGCCAAGCCTGAGGCCAGGGGTTGGGCCTGGTCAGGGGAGGAGGCGGGCAGTGAATGTGCTGAGCGGGCAGGGGGCCTTGCCAGAGGCGGTGGGGGGGTGGGGGGTGTTGCCAGGAGTCAAGGGTGGGGGAAGGGGACTAGTGAGGAGGAGAAGACTCTGGCTGAGGAAGCAGAGAGCCGGGGAGACCACAGGGGCAGGGCGGGAGGAGAGGGAGGCTCAGGGAGGCCCAGAGGAGAGGCTAGAGGTGGAGCCGCAGGAGATAAGGGGAGCCCCCGAGGGAAGGGGTGGGGAGAGAATGTGGAGGGGCAGGTGGAGGGACTAGGGGTGGAAGCAGAGAGCCGGGAGTGGGCGAACAGCCAGAGCCAGGGAGAGGCTGAGAGGAAGCTGGGGAGGAGCTGGGGAGCGAGTGGGTGGAGGGGGAGCCGAGCCAGGGGCAGTGAAGGGTGACGAGTGGGGGCACCGGGAGCCCTGGAGCTGGGCTGACCCCCGGCACCACCACCCCCCCGCCCCCATTCCCTTGGGTGCCTGGCAGGGCCGCAGTCCGTCCCTGCCGGTCCCTCTCTCCAGCCCTGGGCCGGCCCCGCCTACAGCTGCACGGTGACTCCAGGAACACTCACATCCGGCCCCCTCGGGACCAGAGGGTGTCTGCCTGTGTTTACGGCCCTGCCCTACAGGGGCCTCTGCTGTTGGGGCTGCTACAGCTGTCTGGGGAGGCAGGCTGGTGGGGCTGGCTCATCCTAGACCTCCTAGAGCCTGGGGTGAGAGTGAGGGAACCGCACCCCCCTCCTCCCCGCCCACAGGTGAGCTTGGCCTGACCCCCAGCTTGGGTTGGGAACTGTCCAAATCACTGCAGGAACCCTGTCAGCAACAGCAGTTTGAGTAATGGAGCCCATGGGACCAGATGGAGGAAGAGTGTGTGGAGAAGGTGAGGACTATTGATGGAGTAAAAGCCAGAGTGGGCTGGGGCAGGGCTCTGAGAGCTCCTGGAAGGGGTCTGTAAGCCTTTTTACCCCCAGGCAGGGCAGGGGGGTGTCTAGCCCCCCGACTCTTGGCTCATCTAGCTACTCCCAGAGCACAGACCAGGGGCAGGGCAGACAGTTCGGGTTGCTGTGTGCCTTAGTCTGCAGACATTCCAGTGAGAGAAACCATCCAGCGATTGGAACAGGAGGTCGGATGTCGAGTGACTAGAGAGGTGGGTGCCTTCTGGTGGAATGTGGACCCCAGCCTGCATTTCTGCCTCCCCAGGTCTTTGGATTTCCCTCTCCAGTTTATGCCTGGGCAGTTCGGGTTTCTCACCTTAGTAACCATAGGTCACTGTTGAGTCCCAAGTTCCAGTCAGCCAAGCAAGAAAACTGTCAGGACAACACCAGCTGCACTAACTAACTCATTATATCCAGTCTCCAGTAAGCGGCCTTGTATCAGTGAGCTTTGCTCCGTGCAGTGAGGTCCGCTCTCACTGGCTTAACACCCTGAGAATCCACTCCCGTGCGGCTTCTTGAGTGTTGACTGTACATCTGTCTGCAGGTCTTGCCCTTCTGTGTAAGAGCGGTTCCCTTCTGGGTCACCATGAGCACCCGCTCCCCGGAGCGTGCTGAGGCTTGACCCGTGGCACTTGTGGGTCTAGTGACAGCAGGGGGCGCTTGTGGTAAGTCTCAAGAAAAGCAGGTCTCCTTTCAAGGCACAGGGGAGGTCATGGCCAGGTTTTCAAGTGCAGAATCGCAGGTGGTCTCCCCACATTGTTAGGGAAGGCTTCCAGGAACTCGGGGGTTCGAGGTCATCTGTTTGCTCTGGGTCCAACCAGATGATCTGACTCCAGGTTTCTGGATCCCACTGTGTACCAGTCAGCGCCCTCACTACCACCAGACAAGAAACTTGTCCAGACTGGGGAATTCAAGTGTCATAACTCAGCAACCCACAAACCTAAACACTGGGTTGTATTTTCAGCAGTATCTGTGAGCAATAACTTTGGTGGGGGGGAAATGCTGTCATGGGAGCTTGCCAATTCCGAGGCGGGTGACTGAGCTGGGCACTTGAGGGAATCTGCCCAACCCTATCTTTAGAGCTGTCATTACTGCCAGTGTCACGCCCAGCAGCCACAGGGCCCCCCAGGGCACGTGGCACCTCACTGGCACCTCATCACAACCCCAGGCGATAACATTTTTGTAATGCTGCTGCATGCCTTGGATTGTTATTTTCTTAATTTTTATTTTATACTGGAGTATTCCCAGGTAGCCCAGTGGTTTAAAAAAAAAAAAAAACTGCCTGCCAATGCAGGAGACCTACGTTTGATCCCTGGGTTGGGAAGATTCCCTGGAGGAGGAAATGGCAACCCACTCCAGTCTTCTTGGCCTCAAGAATCCCAAGGACAGAGGAGCCTGGTGAGCTACAGTCCTTGGGTACACAGAGTTGGATACGACTGAGTGTCTGAACAACAATAGTTGATTAACAGTGTGTTAGTTTCAGGTGTACAGTAAAGTGATTCATGTACATGTTCGCTCTTTTTCAAATCCGTTTCCCATTACAGAACATGCAGCAGAGTTCGCTGTGTTATACATAAGGTCTTTGTTGGTTATTTAGCCTATTTTTTGTTTGACCCCTCTTAGTTCCCCAGCCAAGGATTGAACGTGTGCCTGAGAGGGTAACAGGCAGGAAGGCCAGAGGTTCCCAAGCAGCAGGAGGAAATAAACTGCAAGTGGCAGACGACCTGCTTTGAGCGAACTAATGTTTTTCTTGTGGAAATGTTTTTTAAACTATGTATTTGCTGTAGAATTTGCCTTTCTTCAAAATGGTTCCACCCAAGAATAACTTTTTTCTTTTCTCAAACCTTGGGCTGATAATGGCTCAACAAACCAGTATTCCTATCAATTGTTTTATGGCTGGGGGATGCCATCCTATCTATTGTGGGAGAGGGCTAGTGAAACTCCCTCAGCCTTGAGGTGTCTCTCTTATCTGATTAATAGCTTTCTAACAGATATTAAACACCTTGCTAAAAGCTAGCAAGGGGGCCCTCTTTCTGTCCTCTTCTGATGTCAGTGTCAGAAGCTTTCCTATCTCTATACTTTTTTGTTACACAAAAAGTTCCCCAAGCAGTCAAGCCTCATCTCTGACCCCAGATTGAAATCCTCTCCTCCGGAGGTCACGGGTCCCGGTGAAACACACAGCCCACGGCAGCAACCTTTCACGCCATTAGTAGAGGAAGCACGGTCCTAACCACTGGACCACCAAGGAACTCCGTCTGTTTTAAATACAGCAGCATGTGCATGTCCTTCCCAAACTCCCAGGCTATCTCCTCTCCTTCCCCCAGTAGCCCTAGGTTTTTCTCTAAGTCTATGAGTTTTTGAAGTTCATTTGTATCATTAAAAAAAAATTCTACATATAAGTGATATCATATTTTTCTCTGTCAGACTTACTTCACTTAATATGATAATCTCCCAGTCAATCCATGCTGTTGCAAATGGCATTACTTCATTCTTTTTCACGGCTGAGTAGTATTCACTATGTATCACATACACCCCCTACATCTTTGTTATCCATTCATCTTGTTGATGGCATTTAGGCCATGGATTTCTAATGTTTCATTTCCTACTGCCAAGGAGCTCAGCAGTGGACTCAAGCCAAAGGCACCATTATCCATTCATCCTGTTGATGACATTTAGGCCATGGATTTCTAATGTCTCATTTCCCACTGCCAAGGAGCTCAGTAGTGCAATCAAGCCAAAGGCAGGAACAAACCAACCCCCAAATCCTGTCTTTGTGAATTTATCTCTGGGAACACTTTGTGAGTTTATCTCTGGGAACACTCCAGATGCCAAGGCTCTTATCAGTCTGGATCCAGTCTAGAGAGAAAAGCCACACAGTAATTTGAACAGGGAAAGTTTAATATAGAGAATCAATGACTTTAACAGCAACGTGAAATAAGGAGGGGATTCATTGGTAAGGGGCCCTGGGAGTTACTGGAAATCCACCTTCAGGGGTATGGTGGAGAGGCATTCAGAGAGACACCTCAGTGGAGGCTGTCCTGTGCAGGGTCGGGGGTGGAGGGCGCCAGGGGAAGCTGCTGACCACCTGATTCACCTCAGCAGATGCGGGGAGCCCTGCACCACCATGCACTGCAGGGCAGCTGAAGCAAGCACCCCTGAGCAGAGCCACAAAGCAAAAGCCTTTCCTCCCTTGAGGAACATCTCTCGGGCGCCCTCTACTGGCAACCCTTATCAGGCCAGTTAGCAAAGGACAATACTTCAAAGGCCCAAAGCAAACAACGTTGAATTTGGAGCTGAGTGTCAATAAGGAGAACGCTGTGGGACTCCCCGCATGTAGTGGATATGGACCAGGGATACTGCAGCCCGCAGTGAGCCGAGTCGTCCCACACAGGGAAGAACCAGCCCTGTAGAATGCCAGTAGTGCCCCCTGGCAGGAAACAGGAGCACATGCAAGTGGGATAATCCGACTTCTGACAGAAGTCAAGAGAAGTTTCTTGCCAGAGAAGTGGGCACGGTGTGGGGCAACCACAGGGGAGAGTGCAGCTCCCCGGGGCTACTTGCAGCCAGGGGCCCTTACCTCCCCCAGGATAGAGAAGGGGGCTCCTGAAACTGGGAAGGAGAGAAGCATGTGGAGAGGGCTATCTGACAAGCTGAGAGGAGCTGTGAGCTTCAGGCTAGGTGCAGCCAGCCACAGCACCCCGGCGGTGGAGAACAAATGTCCCAACCTCAGGCTCTCCTCCCCTCACCCCAGCCCGACCCCCCGAGTTGAATGAGCCGAACAGAGCCAGAAGGATGAGCTGCTGGGCACTCAGCACAGCCTGGCAGAGACCTTGCTTGATGGGGAGGGGCCGAAGGCTAGGCGGGGATGGGGCTGCCGGCTGCGTCCCGGGACTGCTCCTCTGGCCCCACCTTGAGGCCCTGTGCCCAGTCAGCCCCCAAAACCTCACAGTGGGGCAGCATCTCCTCCACCAAGATCTGAGTGAGGCCCGGGTTGGACACGGCAGGAAGGTCGGAGATATCCAGCCTGCGGAGGTTCCTGAGAGGAGGCAAGATGGGGGGAGGGGTGGGTCACATGTAAGGATGGTGTCTGTGTGTGTGAGTGTGGGGGGTGTACCTGCCCCCATGCTGACCCCCAGCTTTCGAATAAAATCTTTGCTCAAGTATATGAGACCCACTGTGTTCATTACAAACTGCACACCTCTGGCTCCTGCTGTCCCACAACAGTGTAAATATCTTGTAATTTCATTCATACAAAAAGGCAGGAAGACTAAGAGTCTTCCCACCCTCCCAGAGGTTCACTGCACAGCTCATCTATGCTGACCCACCACCAGCTCTAGGTCTGTCCAGGAGGCAGGGATGGGGGTACTGCCCTCCCCTGGTCTGGGGCCCAGCCTGAGTTGAGGTCTCACTGGAGGTGGTGGAGGCAGGCGAGGCCCCGTTCAGAGATGCGGGGGCAGCCGGCCAGGGAGAGCTCCTGCAGTGAGTCAGCCAGCTGGTAGAGGCGGCCGAGACACCAGTCATCCACGTGGGGACAGTGCCGCAGCGACAGGGACTGGAGCTCCTTCAGGGCCACTGCAGGGGGCAGAGGGAGGATGGCACTGACAGCCCTTCTGGAGCCCACCACGAAAGGGCAGAGCCTGGTCCGTCTCCACCTCATCCCCCCTCACCCCACTCACAGAGGTTGTCCAGGCCTTGGTAGTTGATGGCACAACCACTGGCATCCACAGCCTCCACGGGCACCTCCTGGAGCTTCCGGAACTCGAGAGAGGAAAGGCCCTGCTCATTCGCCCGCATCCACTCCCTGTCCCGAAACCTGGGAGAGAGCGAGTGTCAGCAGGGTCCCACAACCTTTCAACCTCTTAACACTCCTAGCACCATATCAGAGAACCTGCTGCACTCACTATACACCAGGCCCTGCGCTAAGGGCTTTACATGTCTGGTCTCATTGGGTCCCCTGACAACCCCATCAAAGATGGAGTGTTTGGCCAATTTTACATACCTGGAAGCTGAGGGTGTAAGAAATTATGGATATTAACATGAGAAAAAAGAGCTATGAGACAAGAATCCTTGGAGATGGGTGAACGTTGAGATATTTACAGACAGGTATACCATTTCTAAGGAAGGTGCTGGAGAAAGTGCTCAAAACAAGTGAAAATCTTAATCGGAACCAAGAAGAAGGCTAGATGAAGCCTATGTGAATTGTGTTTTCAAAAAAGAAGGAAAATAAAGGGGGAAAACGAGGAGGAGGAGGGGGAAGGAAGAAAGAAAAGACACACCAGTGCTGACCGAGCACATGTGCTATGTTGGCCTGTGACCCATGACAAGTGTCCAGACTGCAAAGTGTCTCTGAATCTTTACAGTACACCGTGTAGGTTAGACATGACCACCATCCCATTTTACAGATGACAAAACTGAAGCTCAGGAACAAGTCCCCAGCCACATGGCCAGGAACGGGCAGAGACCAGGGTGTGCACAGAAGCCAGTCGGACTGACATGAGCCCATCCAACGGATAAGCCCCAGGCTTAGAAAGTGGCTCTCCCGCCTCCCCAACCCCCACCCCCCATTCTGACACCTTTGCCGTCATACTTGACTGCGCCTCCCTGCTTCAAGACGAAATAGGCCCCCGCGACGTAGGGGCCGTATCGCTCCTTGATGTAGGTGAAGGACCTGCCGGGAGAAGAGTAGCCGAGGGTGAGCCTTAAAGCACCACACCCCTTGCCAGGCCCCGGTGCTGCTGAGGGGGTCACAGTCCATAGCACGGGACTGAGATATGCAGGCAGACTGAGTCAGATGGCAAATATTTACTGAGCGCCTCTAAAGTGCTGGGCACTAGGGGACAGTGTGACCAAGGCGGATCATTGTCCCTGCCCCTGCAGTTATTTCACAGGGGAAACAGATAACCACCAAGTTAAGAACAAATCACAGAGTAGCAATTCTGTGATGAAGTTAATACCGAGGGAACAGACTAGGAGTGGCTCGGGTCGGGATGGCGGATGGAGGTGAGTGATTTGGTTTGCGTGTTGGAGGAGGCAAAACTTGAGAGATCTGAATGAAAGAGGGATTGCAGAGTTCAGGGTCAGAGTCTGCCAGGCCGAGGGAAAAGCCAGTTGCAAAGGCTCAGAGGCTTGAATTAAGATGAATAAATGGCAATAAGGATGCCAGGCTGGGAGAGGTGAGTGGGCGTCCCTGGTAGAGGTCTCAAAGCTCAGTAAGGGGCCAGATTTTCGGCCTTGGAGTTTGGCTTTTATTCTAGTTGCAGTCAGAAACCATAAGAGGGTTTTAAGCAAAGTGGTAATGTTATCCATCTTCCTTTCTTAAGAGTCCTCTGGCTGCTGTGTAGACTGTAACAGGGGCCAAAAGGTGACTGACAGGAGACAACTGCAGTCATCCAACCATAAAATAAAAGGGCTCCCACCAGGCTACAGACAGAAGGTGACCATTGGTCAAATTTAGGATATTCTGGTATTTTATTGATGGACTGGATGTGGAGGAAAGGGAAGCAGACAGGAATGAGGGATAACTCCTTAGAATGTAGTCTGAACAACGGATGGGCAATGGTGCCACTGACTGGGATGGGGAAGGCTTGGGGGTGAGAAGGCTGTTTTAGGGGGAAACCAAGGTTTGCTGTTAGCCATGTGAGGTCTGAAGTGCCAGCTAGACCTCCAAGAGGAGATAGTGGGCAATGGATTGCTTCTATGAGCTGGAGGGTTTGGGAAGCATGTGGGCTGGAGATGAAGAGACACGTGGGCACGGCTCCCAATGGAAGCCCTAGGGCTTCCTGGAGTGGCAAGGGCAGGGCAGGCAGGCCGGGGAGGCCTGGACAGCAGGGCTGAGCAGGCCAGGGGTTCTCACCGATTTTTCTTTTGCACCTTCAACACCTGCTTCCGGAGAAGGTACTCCCTCACAGCCTCCACGTCATAGAAGCGGTCAGTCAGGAACTGGAGCAGCGTCCTCCCCTTCCTCTGACTGCCCTCCGGGTCCACTGCCTTGCTCAGGCCACGGACGCCGCTGGTACCCCTGTTCCATACTGGGGCCACTAGCTGCAAGGACTGGGGAGGAGAGGGGAGGAGGAGCTGAACCCAGAGCCTCCTGCGAGACACACAGACAGATTCCCCGGTTTTTCCTCCCAAATTTTCCCTCCTCAATGCTTCCCTGCTGATTTATCTTCTAGGACCTTCCAGTTCTTTGGAATCTGCAAATTTCCCCAGAATTTCCCCAAGTTCTTTTCTTTAATCAATCTTCAATTCTCTTTGGGACTTCCCTGGTGGTCCAGTGATTAAGAATGCCTGCCAATGCAGGGGACATGGGTTCGATCCCTGGTTTGGGAAGCTCCCACGTGCTGCGGAGCAACTAAGCCCGTGTGCCACAACTACCGAGCCCACTTGACCTAGAGCCTGTGCTCCGCAACAGGAGAAGCCACTGCAATGAGAAACCAGTGCACCACAGCTAAAGTAGCCCCTGCCTGTCACAACTGGAGAAAGCTTGCACACAGCAACCAAGACCTAGCGCTGCCAAAAAACTTTATCTTTGATTTGGCCAAAGGGTCTTCTGCTTTTCCTAAATTCTCCCCCTAACTTCCCCCAAGCCCTTAGTCTCTCACCAAACCTCTATTATCTGAACTCTTAATGTACTACAAATTCTCCCCTTAATTTTATCCACTTCCCACCAGTTTTCCTAAATAAGGCATTCCTTTCCCCAAAATATAACAATTTTTAAAAAAATTTTTATTTTTGGCTATGCTGAGTCTTTGTTGCTGCGCAGTCTTTCTCCAGTTGCTGTGATGGGGGGGCTACTCTTCCATTCCTGTGTGCGGGCTTCTGATGCTGTGACTTCTCCTGTTGCTGAGAAATGGGGTCTAGGGTGCTTTACCACTGAGCCACCAAGGAAGCTCCCAAATATAATCTTAATTTCTCTCCAAACCATCCTTAACTTACCTCTTGAAGCTCCCAAACTCTCTTCAAGTTCCCCTCCAAAGTTTTCTCTTAAACTGCTTCAGTTTCTCTTTTTCCTTTAACCAAATTCTCCCAATAGTTTTGCCCACATACTTATTTTCCTTAAAATTCCTTTTAAGCTCCCAACCTTACTCTAATTTTCCTAGGTCCATTCCTTGATTTTGGCGAATTCTTCCTAAATTCTTTCCACAATATTGCAAATTCTCCCCTTAATTTCCCCTAGATCTTTTCCCTTGGAATTCCCAAATTCACCTCTTGGGTTTTCCATCAAAATTCCTAACTATTCCATGAGTTTCCCTCACCTTTGGTCTCCTACTCTTGGACCTCAAACCTCAGTTTTTCTGCCAATTTCTTCCAAACCCTTATCCTTTGCAGGTCCCATTATAGTCCGCCCCTAGACTCCCAGCGCCCGTCGGATCCCTCCCTCTGATTGGTCTGGCGCACTTTCTCAGTAGGCACGCCCTGCTTTCCCATTGGTTTCTCTCCTTCGCTGCCTGTGACCCGCACCGATCCTTCCCGGCCCCGGACGACCACAGGTCTCCGCGCCCAGAGCGAGGCTTAGCGGGAGAGAGCCCCTGCTCCTTCTCGCTCCTTGTCCGCTGGGCGCCGAGAGAGGTCCTGAAGGCAGAAACAGCAGAGCGGACACTAATTTAGGGGGGTCTAAAAGCTTCGGTCACCTACCGCCCTGGGCGCCGCCATCTTGCTAGGACTGTGTAACCGGAAGGGGCTCATCTTATCCAACCCACCGGGTCTCTTATGGCCACGCCCCCTCCGTTTTCCTGCGCTCCTCTTAAAGGGCTTCCGTGGTGGCTCAGCCATGAAGGATCCGCTTGCTATACGGGAAACTCGGGGTCGATCCCTGGGTCGGCGAGATCCCCTGGAGAAGGGAATGACAACCCACTCCAGTATTCTTGCCTGGGGAATTCCATAACAGAGAAGCCTGGAGGACTATTGTCTTTTACCGTCCACGGAGTCCCTAAGAGTTGGACATGACTAGCAAATAACATTTTTTTAAATTTTTTTATTGAAGGTTAATTGCTTTTCAAAATTTTGTTGTTTTCTGTCAAACTTCAACATGAATCAACCATATGTATACATGTATCCCCTCCCTTATGAACCTCCGTCAAATCTCCCTCCCCATCCCACCCCTCCAGGTTGATAGAGAGCCCCTGTTTGAGTTTCCTGAGCCATACAGCAAATTCTCCGTTGGCTATCTATTTTACATATGGTAATATAAATTTACATGTTACTCTTTCCATACATCTCACCCTCTCCTCCCCTCTCTCCATGTCCATAAGTCTATTCTCTATGTCTGTTTCTCCATTGCTGCCCTGTAAATAAATTCTTCAGAACCATTTTTCCATATGTTCCCTGGAATACAATATTTATCTTTCTCTTTCTGACTCACTTCACTCTGTATAATAATCCACCTCATCAGAACTGACTTAAATTTGTTCCTTTTTATGGCTGAGTAATATTCCATTGTGTGTATGTACCACAACTTCTTCATCCATTCATCTGTTGATGGGCATCTAGGTTGCTTCCATGTTCTAGCTATTGTAAATAGCACTGCAGTGAACAATGGGATACATGTGTCTTTTTCAATCCTGGTTCCTCAAGGTATATGCCTAGGAGTGGGATTTTACTGGGTCATATGGTGGTTTTATTCCTAGTTTTTAAAGGAATCTCCATACTGTCTTCCACAGTGGCTGTATCAATTCACATTCCCACCAACAATGCAAGAGGGTTCCCTTTTCTCCATGCCCTCTCCAGCGTTTATTGTCTGTAGACTTTTTGATGATGGCCATTCTGACCGGTGTGAGGTGATACCTCATTGTGGTTTTGATTGCATTTCTCTAATAATGAGCAATGTTGAGCATCTTTTCATGTGTTTGTTAGCCATCTGCATGTCTTCTTTGGAGATCTTAGGTCTTTTCCCCACTTTTTCAAATAACACTTCTTAAAGGAGCACACACTTATTACTCTTCTTGTGTTTAGCAGTCTGTCGGACCTCCCTTTCCAATGGGCGTTAAAATGGTACCCAGCAGTCTTTCCCTTAGGAGAGGGCTGTTGGAGTACCTTCCTTCCCTCTGACTGCACTCACAGGTCCCTGTGAGCTTTCCTGTTCCTCTAGGTCTAACTAGCTGTTAATGCTTCCTTAGAACAGAAAAAGATGTGCTGAGAAACTCCACGTATTTATTTTTTAATCATTATTTTTTTAAATATTTATTTATTTTTGGCTGTACTGGGCCTTCGTTGCTGAGGGTGGGCTTTCTCTACTTGTAGAGAGTGTGGGTTGCTCTGGTTTCCATACTCGGGCTTCTTATTTCAGGTCCCATTTTGGCTTCTCTTGTTGTGCTCATGGGCTCTAGGGCAAGCAGGCTTCAGTAATTGCAGTGCATGGGCTTAGTTGCTCCTAGGCACGTCGGGTCCTCCTGGATCAGGGATTGAACCGGTGTGTCCTGCATTGCAAGGTGGATTCTTATCCACCTGACTATAAGAGAAGCCCCGCATCTTTCTTTAAAGCAGGGTCAGGGAAGGGAAAAATCGAATAGATGGTGATCTGAGATTTCAAGGTAAGGGACAGAGGCAGAATTTCAAGACTAGTATTGCGGTGTGTTGGCAATTTTTGTTTGGAGTTCAAGGCTATATCTCAAGGGAAAATTCATTATGAAGTCTTGTGGGTAGAATTACTCATTCATTCATTCATTCTACAAATATTTACTGAGTCCCTACCATGTGGCAGGCACTGTTCTGAGTTGTGAGATTACCATGGAACCAAGGCTCTCCCTGGAATGGAGCCAACATTCCAGTCAGTGAGAGGATGGTTAAGAAACAAATGAATAAGCAAGATAATTGCAGAGAGTGTTTGATAAGAAGCAAATAAAAATAAGCCATATAATAGGGAGTGACTGAGGCACAGGGCCATCGGTAAAGACCTCTGTAAAGTGTTGACTTTTAAGTGGAGGTGAGGGATGAGAAGGAAACAGCCATTCAAGGGCCTGGGGGGAAAGTGTTTTAGGCAGAGGTAACAGCCAGTGCAAAGACCCAGAGCTGGGACCAGCTTGCACAGAGGTGTGGGAGACTGGGTCAGAGAAGTGGGCAAGAAATTGACTGTGCTTTATTCCATTTGCACAGGCATGCCATGGTCTGATTTATATTTTCTTTTTTAAGATTATATTTATCTGTTCATTTATTTATGGCTGTGGGGGTCTTTGTTGCTGCACACAGACTTTGCTTTCTCTAGTTGTGACAAGCGAGGAGCTACTCTGTTGTGGTGTGTGGGCTTGTTGCGGTGTCTTCTCTTGTTGTGGAGCTCAGGCACTAGATTGTGCACACTCAGTAGTTGTGGCACAGGGACTTAGTTGCTCCAAGGCATGTGGGGTCATCCGAGACCAGGGATCAAACCTGTGGCCTCTGCATTGGCAGGCAGATTCTTAACCACTGGACCACCAGGGAAGTCCTAACAGATCTTTGATGCTAACTATGGACGATGATTGCAGCCATGAAATTAAAAGACACTAGCTCTTTGGTAGAAAAGCTATGACAAACCTAGACAGCATATTAAAGAGTAGAGACATCACTTTGCCTACAAAGGTCTGTCTGGTCAAAGCTATTGTTTTTCCAGTAGTCATGTACGAATGTGAGAGTTGGACCATAAAGAAAGCTGACAGCCTAAGAATTGATGCTTTTGAATTGTGGTGCTGGAGAAGACTCTTGAGAGTCCCTTGGGAAGCAAGGAGATCAAACCAGACAATCCTAAAGGAAATCAACCCTGAATATTCATTGAAAGGACTGATGCTGAAGTTCCAATACTTTGGCCACCTGATATGAAGAGCCAACTCATTGGAAAAGACCCTGATGCTGGGAAAGATTGAAGGCAAAAGAATAAAGAGGTGGTAGAGCATGAGATCGGAAAAGGCGATGGCACCCCACTCCAGTCCTCTTGCCTGGAAAATCCCATGGCGGAGGAGCCTGGTAGGCTGCAGTCCATGGGGTCGCTAAGAGTCGGACACGACTGAGCAACTTCACTTTCACTTTTCACTTTCATGCACTGGAGAAGGAAATGGCAACCCACTCCAGTGTTCTTGCCTGGAGAATCCCAGGGATGGGAGAGCCTGGTGGGCTGCTGTCTATGGGGTTGCAGAGAGTCGGACATGACTGAAGCGACTTAGCAGCAGCAGTAGAGCATGAGATACAACCAATAAATTGTGGTGGTTGTTGTTTTGCTGTTTAGTCGATAAGTCGTGTCCAGCTCTTTTGCAACTCCATGGACTATATGTAGCCCACCAGGCTCCTCTGTCCAAGGGATTTTCCAGTCAAGAATACCTGAGTGGGTTGCCATTTCCTGCTCCAGGGGATCCTCCCTACCCAGAGATTGAACCCACATCTCCTGCATTGCCAGGCGGATCCTTCACTGCTGAGTCACCAGGGAAGCCCCTTCAAAAAAAAAAAAAAACAAAAAAAAACAAAAAAAAACTGTGGTAGATCTATCCAACAGAATTCTGTGTCAGTCAGGATCCCAGCAGAAAAGTAAGTCACAAACAAGTAAGATAATTGAGCATTTAATAATAGCACGATTTACAAAGTGAGGAGTATCTAATGAGGGATGGTCAAACACCTGTAAACTAGCCACAGAGAGGCTCCATTACACCCTTATCCTTGAAGGGTCAAAGGGAGAGAGCAGTCCCTGGAACCCAGTGAAACCTATGGGTACAAAAGAAGGCCAACAGGAGTCACAGCCAAAACAAGTTGCACAACCAAACTCATCAGTGGGGAGGAGGGAAACAAAAGCCTCTCCTAAGGGAAGGACCAGTGGGAGGGAAGAAAATATTTTGAAAATAATACAATCTACCACAGACGAGACGTCCAGCAACTCTCCTACCACCATGTGGATAATACCAGACAATAAAAGAGACAAAGAGAGCAGAGAGATTGAGAAAACCAGAGTCCCACTCCAGTATTCTTGCCTGGAGAATCCCAAGGACAGCAGAGCCTGGCAGGCTACTGTCCATGGGGTCGCAAGAGTCGGACACGACTTAGCGACTAAACTACTACTGCTGCTAAAGACATCATGACAAGAAAAAAGGCTGAGAGCTGAAGAATTGAGACCTTCAAACTGTGATGCTGGAGAAGACTTGAGAGTCCTTTGAACAGCAAGGAGATCAAACCAGTCAATCCTAAAGGAAATCAACCCTGAATATTCATTGGAAGGACTGATGCTGAAGCTGAAGCTCCAATACTTTGGCCACCTGATGCAAAGAGTCAACTCATTGGAAAAGACCCTGATGCTGGGAAAGATTGAAGGCAGGAGGAGAAGGGGATGACAGAGGATGAGATGGTTGGATGGCATCACTGACTCAATGGACATGAGTTGAGCAAACTCTGGGAGATGGTCAAGGAGAGGGAAGCCTAGTGTCCATGGGAGTCCATGCAGTCCATGGGATCACAAAGAGTTAGACATGACTGAGCAGCTGAACAACAACAAAGACATCATTTAAAGCCTGAATCCAGCATGTCTGTCTGCTCTTGGCCTGCCCCAAAGCTCCTAAAAATAGATTCCCATTTCTACCTAAATGAATTTGAATTAAATTTCCATTGCTTACAGCAGTAGAACTACATCTTTGGAGGGAAAGGCTTTGCCAAGCTCTGTTAACACTCCCCCATCAGTCATGAGCACTGACTCAACTCCCATCGGTTGAAAATCTCAACCAATGAACTCTCCCAAAGGAATCAACTGTCTCCACTAAGAGACAGAGACCAATAGCATCATAGCTTCCTAACATTTTAATAGGACAATTTGAAAATATACAGAAAAGTTGAAGATTTGTACAGTAAGTCACTGCCTAGGTTCTGTAACTGGCATTAGTAAATGTTAGTTGCTCAGCCATGTCTGACTCTTTGTGACCCCAATGGACTTTAGCCCACCAGGCTTCTCTGTCCATGGAATTCTCCAGGCAAGAATAGCGGAGTGGGTTGCCACTCCCTTCTCCAGTGTATCTCCCCAACCCAGGGATCGATCACCAACTCAATGAACATGAATTTCAGCAAACTCCCGGAAGAGGACAGAGGAGCCTGGTGTGCTGCAGTTCATGGCGGGGCCTGAACTGCTAGTGATAATGTCTATGGACAAGTCCAGGGTTGGCAGAACTGCTGCTCAGCCTGGGCCAGCAGCCTGGACACCAAGGCACTCCGGCTGAGGGATCGTTCTCCTGGAAGCCATTCCTGGCTCCTCAGGCACAGGGCCTGGGAAGCCCTGCAAGGGCCAGAGTGGGGAAGATAGGCAAGGATCAAACCAGGGGAAGATAGAGGTAAGTGGAGGAGAGGGCTGCAGGGGGCGTTGGGGAGGAGCAGTGGGCGGGACCCAGGGGGGCGGGGCAAGAAGAGGCGGGGCGGCCGCTCACACGTGAAGGGTCCATCTGAGAAGAGGCAGGGAGGGGTAGAGTTTGACCTCCGGCCAGAGGGGCTGAGGTAGGATCCGTGTGAGAGACCTGATGTTACACTTCAATTAAAACACACACATACACACGCGCGCGCGCGCACACACACACACACATACATACATCCTCCACCCCCCCCCCAACACACACACACGAAGCTGCTGATTTTCTGTGGAGAACGGACTTTGTGATGCCAGGGGGTGCTCCCCCACCCTCCACTGCCCTTTACTCCCCTCCCCCCGCCCCCAACTCCCCAGGGGCTAGGTCACTCTGGACCTTGCTACTTCCTGTTACTGGCTGCGGCAGTTCAGAGGCTATGGAGCTCTGGAAGCAGCTGAGGCAGGCTGGACTGGTGCCCCCGGGGCTGGGCCCACCCCCGCGGGCCCTGAGGGGAGTCCCCCCAGTGGAGAAGGTGGGTCAGACCCTCGCGTCCCCAGGGGCTGGCGCTGGAGGTGCCAGGGAGAGTCTGCTGTGGATCTGGAAGGAGCTGGTGAGTGAGGGGTTCAGAGGAATCAGAGATGGGGGAGTGGGGAGTGGATAAATGAATGGGGATGAATGAAAATAAAAGGTGCCAGAGACTGAAAGACAGAAAGTGAGAGACAGGAATAGAGAAACAGAGGCAGAGACAGATACACACAGGGTGAGATGGAGACAGAGACAGAACAGCACCAAGAGTGAGAGACAGTAATAGAGACAGAGAGACCCAGAGAGAGAGAGAGAGACAAGAGATGGAATGCAGAGAATGAGAGCCAAAGACAGGCTTATATTAAATCTGAAAGACAGAGATGCAGAAAGTCAAAGGCAGGGGCAGAGAAATAGAGACAGAAAGATGGGATCTAAAAAGACAGAGAGGGAGACAGCCAAGTAGAGACAGAGAGATGGAGACAGATAACAAGAGAGGGAGACCTAATAAGAGAGACGGAGACTAAGACTCAAGACACAGGGAGCGAACAAGAGAGGTGGAGAAAGCAGGGGACAATGAAATGGAGAGACCAAGACAGTGGGAGACAGGACAGAAGCAGGCGGACAGAGTCCAGGGACACAGTGAGGGTTCCACCCGCATGCTGTGGGCCAGGACTGTTAAAGAAAAAGTAATTGATGACACTTGTTAAAGATGGCAAGGCTGTAGGTATAAAGACCCGCTGTGATGGGATTTTGTAGTAGAGGAGAGATTGGGCTGAACTTTGAATATAGCACGGGCAATTGGGAATTGACGGCCAAGGAGCAGGGTCAGGGGATAGAACATTCCTAAGAGGCTGGGGTGTCCCTGGAGGTCTAGTAGTTAAGCCTCAGAGAGGTTCCAATGCAGGGGATTGGGGTTCAATCCCTGGTGGAGTAACTAAGTCCCCACATGCCAAGTGGCACAGCCAAAAGGGGGGAAAAAAAAGAAAAATTCCTAGGAGGCAACCTCAGGGGTAAGGGGGGAGTCTGGCTAAACTGATCTATCAGGATTCTTGCTGAAGGCAGGCCAGGGTGATCAGCCATTACCTGGGGGATGGAGGAGCGGGGAGGACGAGGAATCTGATCAGATATGGAAGAGGGTGTTGTTAGTCTCTTAGTTGAGTCCAACTCTTTATGACCCCATGAACTGTAGCCCACCAGGCTCCTCTGTCTCTGGAATTCTCCAGGCAAGAATACTGGAGTGGGTTGCCTTTCCCTTCTCCAGGGAATCTTCCCGACCCAGAAATTGAACCAGGGTCTCCTGCATTGCAAGCAGATTCTTTACCGTCTGAGTCACCAGGGAAACCCAAAACATACAAAGAGGGGGATTCTTGCTAAAACTGGATTTTACGGATACAAAGAAGTATTGATGGGCCCCTGAAAATGTTCAGGATCCTGACTAAAGTTTGTTTAGGCAAAGTATCTGTGTTGGGACTTGAGCTGGGAGCTGCTCCCACCCAGGTTTCTAGGCAGAGGCACACTAGCCCTTTGCCTTCTGGAGTGTCATGCACATGACTGACCCTTCCCACCCCAGGGGAACCTCCGCCGAGTGGATGTCCAGCTGCTGGGCCAGCTGTGCAGCTTGGGACTGGAGATGGGGGCACTGCGGGAGGAACTGGTGGCCTTCCTGGAAGAGGAGGCAGAGGAGAACACCGAGGAAGAGGAGGAGGACAGAGAGCTGAAAGGGAAACTGGAGGGGGCCTCCAGTCCAGTCCCTGGCCACCACCGCCCTCCTGACTTTGAGATGACTATCTGAGGCCCTGCCAGTGTGCTTCCAATGGACACATGAATGATACGCAAGCTTATGTAAGAAGCCAGGGGAAGGGAGGGATTTGCAGGTCAAACTGACCTGCAGATGTCCAATTTGGTACGGTCATGTGCTCCTTGAGCAAGTGCTTTCTCTGAAAGTGTCTGAGATGAGATTGAGGGGTGGGTCCCTGAATGGTGGGGGTGTTTCTAGATGCTGTGGGAGGTTTGCAGAGAAACTCTTGGTGTCTTTGCAAATATGATGGAGATGTGTGCAGATGGCTATTAAGCACTTGGAGAGTGGCTAGCTCTAACTGAGGCCTGCTGTAAGTGTAACACACATGCTGAATTTCCAAGCTGGGTTCGATAAAAACAATATTCAGTATTTCAGTAATTGTAAAAGTTAATTATATTTTGAAATGATAATATTTGGGGTATGTTGGGATAAATAAAAATATGACTAAAGCTAATTTCACCTGTTTATTTGTAAATTTCTTTTACTGTGGTAAGACACATGACATAAAAGTTACCCTTTTAACCATTTTTAAAGGGTCGGACACAACTTAGTGACTAAACCACCACCAAAGGGGAGGTCAGAGTGCCTTTCTCCTATCTGTTGTTTTTGTGTTTGTATTTTTTTTTTTAATAATATTTATTTATTTATTTTTGGCTGTGCTGGGTCTTCCTTACTGCGTGGGCTTTTCTCTACTGCAGCGAGCAGGGGCTACTCTCTAGTTGCGGTGTACAGGTTTCTCTTGTTTTGAAGCACGGACTCTCAAGCGTGTGCTTCGGTAGTTTCAGTGTGTGGGCTCAGTAGCTGGCAGTTCCCGGGCTCTGGAGCACAGGCTGAATAGTTGTGGTGAATGGGCTGAGTGACTCGGCAGCAAGTGGGATCCTCCCAGATCGGGGATCGAACCCGTGTCTCCTGCCTTGGCAGGCAGATTCTTTACCACTGAGCCACTAGGGAAGCCCATTAAAAATTTTTTTTTTGGCTGCGCTGGGTCTTTGTTGCTGCACGGGCTTTTTAGTTGCGGAGAGCAGGGGCTGCTCTCTAGTTGTGGTGCACGGGCTTACTGCGGGGGCTTTTCTTGATGCAGAGCACTGGCGCTAGGGCACACAGGCTTCAGCAGCTGTGGCTCCCGGGCTCTCGGGCACAGGCTGAGTAGCTGTGGCGCACGGGCTTAGTTGCTCCGAGGCACATGGGACCTTCCCAGACCAGGAGTCCGAACCTGTGTCTCCAGCACTGGCAGGTGGATTCTTAACCACTGAGCCACCAGGGAAGCCCCCATTTTAACCATATTTTAAAGTTTACAATTCAGCAGTGTGAAATACATTCACGTAGTGGTGTGAATGTGTTTTCATCTTGCAAAACTGAAAATGTACCTGTTTTACAACTCCTCGTCTGCCCTCTCCCAGCCCCTGGCAACCACCCTTCTACTTTGAGCCTCTATGAATTTGCCTACTCTACGAACCTCGTGTAAACGGGATCAGACGGTATTTGTCTTTTCCTGACTGGTTTGTTCATCCATGTTGCAACACGTATCAGAGTTTCCTTTCTCTTCGAGGCTGAATAATATTTCATTGTATGAACAACCACATTTTGTTTATTTGTCAGTGGGCACTTGGGTCATTTCTACCTCTTGGCTATGGTGAACAGCATCGCTCTGAACAAGGGTGTACAAATATCTGTCCAAGTCCCTGCTTTCTTTCTTTTTTAATATATATATATATTTTTGGCTGTTCCAAGTCTTAATTGTGGCATGTGAAATTTAGTTCCCTAATCAGGATCAAACCCAGGCTCCCAGCATTGGGAGTGCAGAGCCTTAGTCCATGGACCACGAGGGAAGTCTTTTCTTAAAAATTCTTTTGGGTATATACTCAGAAGTGGGATTGCTGGACTGTGGGTGATTCTGTTTAATTATTTGAGAAGTGCTGTGCTGTTGGCTATACCATTTGCCATCCACACGACCATGACCACGATCCCCATCCCTACGACCAGTGCACAGGGGCTCCAACTTTCTACCTCCGTGCCAACACTTTTTTTTTTAATATTTAATTATTCTTATTGTTATTTTATTATTTTTATTTTTTGGCTGTGCCCCGAGGCTTGTGGTACCTTAGTTCCCAGCCAGGGATAGAACTTATGCCCCCTGAGTTGGAAGTGCAGAGTCTTAACCACTGGACCACCAGAGAAGTCCCTTGCCAACACTTGTTATTTTCTTTCTTTTTTTTCACGATAGCCATCCTAGTAGGTGTAAGGTGGTATCTCATTGTGGTTTTACTTTGCATTTCCCTAATGATTGGGCTTCCCTGGTGGCTCAGTCAGTGAAGAATCTGCCTGCAATGCGGGAGACCTAGGTTCTATCCCAGGAAAAGCTGCTGGAGGAGAGCATGGCAACCCACTCCAGGATTCTTGCCTGGAGGATCCCCATGGACAGAGGAGCCTGACGGGCTGCAGTCCCTAATGATTAATGATGTTGAGCATCTTTTCTTGTGCTAATTCACCCATTTCTTATTTACATTTAAAAGTATGACTGCTAGAAAACTTAAAATTACATAAGTGGCTTCCACCGTATTTCTCTTGCGCCGCACTATTTCAGATGTTTGAAAATGGAATGTGGATGTGAGCAGATGAGCCGCGAGGGTTCATCCGTGTTCCCCGACGCGATGCAAATGCGTCACAGCGCCACCTGCAGGAGATGGGCAGATATCTGCAGATAGCTGCCGAAGAGAAGTAGGGCGCTTCTGTTCACTCCTGCCTAAGTCCACATTTTTAGAAGAGATGCCCAGGGAGACAGCTCTCCAATGGGGGCGATTTGGGAAGGAATACTTACTATTCAAGAACAGCAAGGGGACTTCCCTGGTGGTCCAGTGGTTAAGAATCCACCTTACAACGCAGGAGACTCGAGTTCGATCCTTGGTCGGAGAACTAAGATCCCACATGCCAAGGGGCACCTAAACCCACGCGCTGCAACTACGGAGCCTGCTTGTCACAACTAGTGAGTCTGTGCGCAGCAATGAAAGATCCTGAATGATGCAATGAAGACCCGACACATCCAAATAGAAAAATCAATATTAAAAAAAAAAAAAAAAGACCAGCATGTTCTGTAGCCCCTGATGTCTGGGTGGGAGTTGCTCTGGGCCATGTCCTGGGACATAGAGGTGACATCAATGGGGGAGTCACCTTCATCAAACACTCAGGGAGTTTGGGTGGGTGTGGGCAGCACCCCCTCTTCTGGTACTGTCCTCAATGCCACACTTACTGAGCTACATCCAGCAATGACCAAGTAAGCACCAAGTTTGCTCTTCCAAGTGCTCAGCCCAGCAAGGGGGCACACCTTAACACATAGAAATAGCCAAGACGAGCAGGGCTGGGATGGGGGAGGCACAGACAGAGGGGTCAGGGCCAGGATGGGGGAGCACAGGCTCTCACATCTGCCAACGTCTCACTTCTCTGGGAATATCCTCTCTCCCAACTTGAAGGATAGTAACTCTCCTTGCCTTTTCACTTGATGCCAGGCCCTGTATGCCCGCTGTTGTACTGTACTACTGCACTTTTCAAGGCTCTATGCTGTAAGATTAAAAATGTTTTCTTCATTTTTGTGTTTGTTTTCTATTTGTTAGTTGTGTGGAAAGTATTATAGACCTATTAAAGTCCAGTGCTATTTAGCCAATTATGTTAGTTTGGTACCTGGGCTAAATTTGTTGGAATTATGAACAAATTAGACATATAAATATGCTCTTGGAATGGGACTTGCTTGCATGTAAGGAACTTACTGTACTGAAATTGAATCAGTTATTTATTTATTATTACTTTTTGCTGCACTGCATGGCTTGCAGGATCTTAATTGCCTCAACAGGGATTGAACCTGGGCCCTTGGCAGGGAAAGTGCAGAGTCCTAACCACTGGACTGTCAGGGAATTCCCTGAATCAGTAATTTTAAAACTTCCAACAAACAAAAGTCTACATTTAGAGAAGAGCTAATACCTACCCTTCTGAAACTATTCCCGAAAATTGCAGCAGGAGGAATGCTTCTGAACACATTCTGTGACACCAGCATCATACTGATACCACAACCAGAAAGAGACATCACACACACAAAAGATAGTTACAGGTCGGTATCACTGATGCACACAGATGCAAAAATCTGCAACAAAATAGTAGCAAGCAGAATCCAATGATACATTCAAAGTATCTTACATCATGGTCAAGTGAGATTTATCCCAGAGATGCAACGATTTTTCAATATCTGCAAATCAGCAATAAGAATAAAAGCCATATGATCATCTCAAGAGATGCAGAAAAAGCTTTTGACAAAAATTTTCAACCTAATGAAGGTTGTATTGAACTTCCCTGGTGGTACAGTGGATAACAATCTGCCTGCTGAGGCAGGGGACACAGGTTTGATCCCTGGTTCGAGAAGATTCCACATGTCTCAGGCAACTAAAGCATGGAAGGCATTAAGGCCACCAGCTTGGGACATAACATTGTTTTCCTTCTCCTTTGGCTCCTATCCAGAGCAATTTCCTTCCGATAATTTGACTTCTGTGAAGGCTGTCTGGCTGTGGTCAGTGAGTGCAGTCTGAGAGCCTGAAATTGTGTTCAGAGGGAGCTGAGGGTCACAGTACAGGACAGGCCAGCAGGAGGTCACGTGTGTGCATCTCCTGGGGGCTGTGAAGGATGTGGCTGATGCATGCTAGCTCAGCTGCCCCTGAAATCACCTGTTTCCTTTGGGTTATAATATTGTTTTATTTTGAGACGCTGCAGGGTTTCTGCGGCATTGGGCTTTGTTTGAAAATTCAAAGAATCCTCCAATGGCAAGCTTGACTGTGACAAAAAGTAATCAATGAAAACCCGAGATATTCTGAAAGCAAGTCACAGATGTCCCTGGTTTGCATCATCCTCTAGCCCAGGGGTCCCCAAGCTCCGGGTCATGTAGAGTGATATCTCCTACAGATCAGCAGCAGCATTAGATTAGAAATAAAGTGCACAATAAATGTAATATGTTTGAATCATCCAGAAACCATCCCCCCAAACTCTGACCCATGGAAAAATTGTTGTTCGGTTTGCTCAGTGGTGTCCGACTCTGCTACCCCATGAACTGCAGCATGCTAGGCTCCCCTGTTTAAAAATAGAAAAACCAGGAACTGTTTTTCTATTGCTCTAGAGGCATGGCCTTGCTCCTAGGACTCTGCACTTCTGCTTTCTTATTAGGTCCTGCCAGTGGCTCCATAAAGCATCTTTTAAGGAGGTACAAGATACAATAATGTACCCTCCTTCTGGAGGGTGGTCCAACATATGCCTGGAATACTGGAGACCTGAGAGATCAGAGACATGGATAGTGCCTGAGGCCATGAAACTCTCATGCTTCATTGTCTTCTTATTGTTTGTTTTTAAATTTTATTTATTTGGCTGCCTTGGGTCTTAGTTGTGGGATTTGGGATCTAGTTCCCTGACGCAGGATCGAACCTGGGCCACCTGCATCGGGAGCTCAGAATGTTAACCACTGGCCGACCAAGGAGGTCCCTGTTTGTTTGTTTTTTTAAAGTTTTATTTTAAAATTTGTTTTGGGCTATTCTGGGTCTTTGTTGCTGTGCATGGGCTTTCTAATTGCAACAAGTGGGGGCTGCTCTTCATTGCAGTGCTCCAGCTTCTCACTGTTGAGGAGCACGCGCTCTAGAGGATGAGTTTCAGTTGTTGTGGCACATGGGCTTAGCTGTTCCTAGGCATGTGGGATCTTCTCAGACCAGGGATCGAACCCGTGTTCCATGTGTTTAAAGATTCCTAACCACTGGACCACCAGGGAAGCCCTCCACTCACATTTCTGACCCAGTTGCTGCAAATTCAGAATCTCATGACTTCCTCAGATTGGGTATTTTGCTAGAATAACTCATGAACTCAGGAAAATACTCTGCTTATGATTAGTACTATTATAGCAAGAGCCACAATTTGGAAGCAGCAAAAGGGAGAGCTCTAGGTCAAAGACAGGGTAGGTTCCACATGCAAGCTCCCCCATGTCTTCTCCCCATGGAGTCGGGACATATCACCTTCAGCCATGCTGAAGCAAGCTCATCAGATCATTGGTGTTCAGACTGTTCATTTGGGTTTTATCACATCAGCAGGCATGACTGAATCACGGGCCATGATATTGAACTCAATGTCTACCCCTACTTCCATCCCTAGATGACAGGCTGGCCCAAGCTTCGTCTCCTAACTGCAAGGTTGGTCATTGGGATGACTGGGCCCCCACGCTGAGCCATAGTGTTGGCATGAACTCTGAAGGGGTCCAGGAACTCCTGAACACCAAAGACGGTCCTATAAGTTGGAAAATTACAGGACCACGGGCAATAACTTGACAAGTTTTTTTTATTATACTGCACTGTTACTTGTAGTCCCCATGTTGACCTTCATGCATGCTCAGTCACTCAGTCCTGTCCAACTCTTTGAGACCCCATGGACTGTAGTCCACCAGGCTCCTCTGCCTATGGAATTTCCCAGGCAAGAATACTGGAGTGGGTTGTCATTTCCTCCCCCATGGGTTCTTCTCAATGCAGGGATCAAACCCATGTCTACTGCATTTCCTGCATTGGCAGGCAAATTCTTCAGCACTGAGCCACCCGGGAAGTCCCCTGCCATGCTGACACACTCCCTGTATTCAGATTTGTGGCCATTATCACAGGACTCCTTAGATCCTAGCTCAGAATTAGGCTGCTTTTGGTCCTGGTTGTACATATTAGCCACATTCTATGGGTCCTTTGAGATTTATTCCCTTTTCTCCCTTTTGTCACACTAATAATTTCTATTTGGGGATTTTGAGATTTGGTGACCAAAGGAGGCTGGGGACAGTCTTGTGAGGAAGCTGTTGTCTTTTTTTTTTTTTTAATACATTTATTCTTCTGTATATTTTGGCTGAGCTGTGCAGTTTGCAGGATCTTAGTTCTGCAACCAGGGATTGAACCTGGTCCTCAGCAGTATTAAGTGCTGTGTCCTGACCACTGGAATCCTAGAAATTCCTGAAACTGAGTAGAACTAAGGCAGGAGGTAGATGCCCTCTCTTCCCCCCCAACCCCAGGGTAAAGTGACTGGAGATTTATTCCCTTTGAACCAAAGCTCCAAGACGAGAACAGCAGGACAATTAAGGGAGGAGGCTGGGCCCTTCCCAGACCACATATTTCTCATTCTCAAAGTTGGGAGACCTCCCTGACCTCACATGTACAAAAAGCCTCCTTGGAGGTCAAACGTGAGTATTGTTAACTCAGGCCAGGTTACCCATAGGTCCCCTCAGTAGAATCCATCATGGCTAAGAGATGCGTGTACACATATGGGAGGATCCTGATATACCAAATACGGATCATGAACCAGGCAAGTCAAAATGCTTGGCCAAAGAAAACTCAGAAGAAATGCCCCATGAAAGTAATTCAAACTGCCATGAGGGTGCAACCTTCACACACCACAATTGCACTCATCTCATGCTAGCAAGGTAATGCTCAAAATTCTCCAAGCCAGGCTTCAACAGTACGTGAACTGTGAACTTTCTAATGTTCAAACTGGATTTTAAAAAGGCAGGGGAACCAGAGATCAAATTGCCAACATCCGTTGGATCATTGAAAAGAACTAGAGAGTTCCAGAAAAACATCTACTTCTGTTTTATTGACTTTGCCAAAGCCTTTGACTGTGTGGATCACAACAAACTGTGGAAAATTCTTCAAGAGATGGGAATACCAGACCACCTGATCTGCCCCTTGAAAAATCTATATGCAAGTCAGGAAGCAACGGGTAGAACTGGACATGGAATGACAGACTGGTTCCAAATAGGGAAAGGAGTATGTCAAGGCTGTGTATTGTTATCCTGATTATTTAACTTACATGCAGAGTACATCATGAGAAATGCTGGGCTAGATGAAGTACAAGCTAGAATCAAGATTGCTGGGAGAAATATCAATAACCTCAGATATGCAGATGACACCATCTTTATGGCAAAAAGCAAAGAACTAAAGAGCCTCTTGAAAGTGAAAGAGAAGAGTGAAAAAGTTGGCTTAAAATGCAACATTCAGAAAACTAAGATCATGGCATCTGGTCCCATCACTTCATGGCAAATAGATGGGGAAACAGTGACAGACTTTATTTTTGAGGGCTCCAAAATCACTCCAAATGGTGACTTCAGCCATGAGATTAAAGGGAGTGTGTTCCTTGGAAGAAAAGCTATGGCCAACCTAGACAGCATATTAAAAAGCAGAGACATTACTTTGCCAACAAAGGTCCACCTAGTCAAAGCTGTGGTTTTTCCAGTAGTCATGCATGAATGTGAGAGTTGGACTATAAAGAAAGCTGAGTGCCGAAGAATTGATGCTTTCGAACTGTGGTGTTGGAGACAACTCTTGAGAGTCCCTTGGACTGCAAGGAGATCCAACCAGTCCATCCTAAAGGAAATCAATCCTGAATATTATTGGAAGGACTGATGCTGAAGCTGAAACTCCAATACTTTGGCCACCTGAGGCGAATAACTGACTCATTGGAAAAGACCCTAATGCTGGGAAAGATTGAAGGTGGAAGGAGAAGGGGATGACAGAGGATGAGATGGTTGGATGGCTTCACTGACTCAATGGACATGAGTTTGAGTAAACCCCGGGAGTTGATGATGGACAGGGAAGCCTGGCGTGCTGCCGTCCATGGGGTCTCAAAGAGTCGGACACGACTGAGCAACTGAACTAAACTGAAGTGAGGGTGCAACACAGGGACTCTCCCTCTGAGTCTGCCCATGTGTCTATCCACAGGTACTATACTTTTCCCTCTTAATAAATACTCTACCTGCTTTACTACTTTCCGTCTTGGTGGAAATTCTTTTCTGCAGACCTGAGGGCTAGGGCTTTTGTCACTGACCACAGGTCTAGTGGCTAGGATCTGGTGCTTTCACTGCTGTGACTTGGCCTCAGTCTCTGGGATCTCAGTCTGTTGAAGCACCACTTCAAGCCATTGGAGGCTGAGGCCACCCGAGATCAGATCAAAGGAGGAATCAAAGAGAGTCTCATATATTAAACTCTAAGATTCTTTGAGTTTAAAAGTAAGAGTCAGTAGAGGAGGCACAGGCAGTGAGCCTTGTCCCAGCAAACAAAGCTACCAAGGCGGTCTTGCAAATTAAGCATGGCAAATCCATTTCTTCAAAAAAAGTTTTCAAGGGGGAATATATAAAATACCTAAGTTTGAAATGAAATTAAAAGACGCTTGCTCCTTGGAAGAAAGGCTATGACCCTAGGCAGTGTATTAAAAAGCAGAGACATCACTTTGCTGACAAAGGTCTATATAGTCAAAGCTATGGTTTTTCCAGTAGTTATGTACGGATGTGAGAGTTGGACCATAAAGAAGGTTAAGTGCTGAAGAATTGATGCTTTTGAACTGTGGTGTTGGAGAGGACTCTTGAGAATCTCTTGGACAGCAAGGAGATCAAACCAGTCAATCCTAAAGAAAATCAATCCTGAATATTATTGGAAGGACTGATGCTGAAGCTGAAGCTCCAATACTTTGGCCACCTGATTCGAAGAACTGACTCCTTGGAAAAGACCCTGATGCTGGTAAAGATTGAAGGCCGGAGGAGAAGGGGACAGCAGAGGATGAGATGGTTGGATGGCATTACTGACTCAATGGACATGAGTTTGAGCCAACTCCGGGAGATAAGTGAAGGACAGGGAAGCCTGGCGTACTGCAGTCCACGAGTTACAAAGAGATGGACACAACTGAACAACAAATGTTTCAAAAGCCAGACTATTTCCAAACTCTTGGTTCTTTACCTTGGATTGTCCTGAGAGAGTATTTCAAGGTAAGTTTTCAAGGATTCATCTTTTGCAAACATATCCAAATACCTTCCCCATTAGCAGTCCTGTTTTGGCGATGAATGGCAAACAATATGCTTGGATTAGAGGTCCTATTTCCACTTGAATGCAGTTTCTTCTCTTCTGGCAACAAAACCATTTGCAGAGATTTGGAAATCATGAGCTTCCTAGGAGGGAGAAGGTGTGTTTTGCCAAAAGTTTTACTTTTGTTTTAGTTTTGAAGGATTTGTTAACAAGAGAAATCACTCATTACACACACACACACACACACACACAACAATTTCAATATTTAATAGTGGGTTATGTGACAATTTCAATACACAATCATTAAACAAACAAATAAAAAAATAGAAATAATAGAGAGATGTAACCGCATATATACCACCAAATTGGGCCAAAACCTACATCTAGACTTGAGCAGCGCTGGGAAGCCCCAAATGACAGCAATTTGGAGTCCCAGTTGGGAAAAAGGTCCCAGGCGGTGCATCCCCCCCCATGGGTGAGACTTCATATTGCAGCTTTGGGGACTCCCGTTTATAATCCCAGGCCACAAACTGATGTTATCATCAGTTTGTGTGCAAAAGTGCAGCTCTGGTTTTTCTTTAATTTTTACAATGCTGTTTGTTTCACCTTGTAAGTCACAAGATTCCTTAGACTCCGGGGGACTGGCCAGGTCTTCAGGGGCTTAAGAAATTCCCAAGACTCACTCCCTTTCTTATCTAACTTACTGGTAACTTATTGGTAACAATTGGTATGCTTGCGGGCAGACATGTAGTCCAGGCAGGGTTCAGGTATAGGCCAGAAGTTGGTCAGAGGCTTGCTCCCCTACTTCTAAAACCTGAACAAGACTACCTCCATTTTAATTTCCCTAACAAGGTGCTATTCTCGTTCATTTGAAAACAGTCTTTCAGATTGGCTGGTTGATTACAGTCCCCTTTCAAGACCTGGTGTGCATTGTTAATGATGACAGAGTTGGGTTTGTGTAGGGGTCATAGCTGAGCCAAGCCAGCATGGGGGTGATCTGGACCATGTCCTGGGACACATCACCAGGGATGTGGCCTGTCCACTTGGAGAGAGATTCCAGATCCATAGGCATGATGACCTGGGCTGTGGATCACTCAATCTTGGACAGGGAAATGCTGCTGGGCTTGCTGATTATGTCCTTGTTGCACAGATCAGTACTGCTCCAGGTGGTGGCGAGGAGGTCAAGGATGAGCCACAGAGCGCACCAGGGTGCAGCACCACCTGCTCTTAGTACAGAAGCAGGCACTTGTCCTTGCCCACCTCCATGCTCAGGGCATACATCACCTCCATGGCCTGGCTCCACTTGGTGAGGTAGTCGTGGTAGCTGCCGAGGTTGAAGCTGGCAATGGTGATATTGCAGGTGACCATGGAGTATGTGGAGGCCCAATTGCCCTGCACCACCAGCAGGGAGGAGGTGCAACAGACAGACGGAAAACTTGAGTGTGGAGGCATATTTGTTGCAGAGGATGCCAACCGGCTTGCCTATCACCTCCAGGTTGAAGGCCTGCATGGCCACATCCAGCACCTCATCAATTATGCCCACCTCGTCCAACTGCAGCTTCTCCTGGTTAGACTTGTGTTGAGGTCCTTTAATGGACCAGAACCTGGTGGTCCGGAGTTGATGATAAGAAAGTAAAAGAGAGAGAGAAAGAGGCTGATATTCCTTGGTTTACACAGAAAGCCAATAAAGCTCTTGACACAGAGCTTGCACTGCTGCACGTAGGCACCAGGAGCCCTCTCGAGGGGGTGAAGGCACAGTGTGCCTTCTCGAGAGGGTCTTAGAAGCCCTGGCGAGAAAGTGAGCTCAGCAGGCTTCTGCACTCCAAAGAATTAGCCTGAGAGAGAGTGAGAAAGAGAGAGAGAAAGAGAGACAGACACAGGGACCCAAGCTCTGATGGAGCAAAGGTGCTTTATTCAACATAGTGTGAGTATATATACAGTCTTACAAGGCAGCTATTTTCAGCAAAGATAAAAATCAAAAGTCCAGACTTACAAATTATCATAAGGCAATCCATATCAAAGACAGAGGGTTGTAAATAATCACTTTTTTCATATGGTTCATAAAAAGGAAGAGGGTCATAAATAGTTAAATATCACTGTATGGAAAAACTAACTAAGGAAATGTATGCATTCCTCAGCCCCGGGAGTGGTTTGCCAACTCCTCTTAATTCCTGAATATTCAGGAATTAATAAAGGACAGAGGATTCATGACAGATCCAAAACAGCACACAGGAAGCCTCCTGTTAAATGCTTCCTGAAAGACTTGGACCAGGCCTGGGGCATGGCCAGCACATGGGGGATGATGTGGGTCTCCTTGCAGCACTGCATCTTGGGGTGGGCATCCAGCATGGCACACAACAGCATGGTGTCCCTCCAGGGCAGGAATCCCAAGAAGATGAGAGACAAGGCCTTCCCACAGAGGTACTCCAGGTGGTCCATGCCCATTATCACCAGGTCTTCCAGGGCAGGCATTATTAATTGGCCAGGTGAGGGGATTTCACATACTAATTTCAACAGTGACCTGAGCATGACTATAGTCTTTCTTTTAAAGTAAATTTCCTCAGGGCCAAACAATTAGACTCTTGGAGTGGAGAAATTTACCACTGCAGCCATGAAATTAAAAGACGCTTACTCCTTGGAAGGAAAGTTATGACCAACCTAGATAGCATATTGAAAAGCAGAGATATTGCTTTACCAACAATGGTCCGTCTAGTCAAGACTATGGTTTTTCCAGTGGTCATGTATGGATGTGAGAGTTGGACTGTGAAGAAGGCTGAGCGCCAAAGAATTGATGCTTTTGAACTGTGGTGTTGGAGAAGACTCTTGAGAGTCCCTTGGACTGCAAGGAGATCCAACCAGTCCATTCTATAGGAGATCAGCCCTGGGTGTTCTTTGGAAGGAATGATGCTGAAGCTGAAACTCCAGTACTTTGGCCACCTCATGCGAAGAGTTGACTCATTGGCAAAGACTCTGATGCTGGGAGGGATTGGGGGCAGGAGGAGAAGGGGACGACAGATGATGAGATAGCTGGATGGCATCACCGACTCGATGGATGTGAATTTGAGTGAACTCCGGGAGTTGGTGATGGACAGGGAGGCCTGGCATGCTGCGATTCATGGGGTCGCAAAGAGTGGTACACGACTGAGCGACTGAACTGAACTGAACTGAACCCAAAAGTATTAGATGCAAGTAATTGGCCAGAAACTCAACAATTGGGATTAATTTCTAAAAGTAGCATAAGATCATGCATATGATAGAAAAGCATTTGATCCAAATATAGAAGTCCAAGAAGTTAAGGAAACATTATAAATGATAAACCAGTAAATTTTCAGATAGAAACCACAAAAATTATAACCATATTCACTCAATCCTGTGACTATAACCAGTTCACTCAGTCCTTTTGTTAACTTTCTATGAAGCCATCAGGTTTTTCATTAGAATTTTTCAGTTTCTTGCTCAGTTCAGCATTAGGGTCTGAAAGTCAGAAACCTGTATTTATCCAAAAGTTCTTTCTATATATCTTCTTGAAGAGGAAGCATTTTTGCAAAGGCATTATAGTGAAACTGTGTGTAAAATGACAAAAGAAGAAGGCATGTTTAAAATCTGATTACAGTGCAATTGACAAAGTAGCTTGGTTACTGCTGTGACATACAACACTTTCAGATAATAACTAGAATTATGACTGATAACATTTTACTAGGATAGACTAGATTCTTAGGAACTCCATATAATCACTAGAATATCTATATTATTACTAGTAACAATTATCATACAATCTAACCTAAGAAGATTTATTACTGTCAGGAAGCATTTAACAGGAGGCTTCCTGCATGCTATTTTGGATCTGTCATGAATCCTCTGTCCCTTATTAATTCCTCAATATTCAGGAATTAAGTGGTGTATCATACTACTCCCCGGGACTTAGGAATGCATGCATTTCCTTCGTTAGTTTTTCCATACGGTGATAAGTAACTATTTACGATCCTCTTCCTTTTTATGAACCATATGGTAAAAGTGATTATTTACAACCCTCTCTCTTTCATATGGATGACCTCATGTTTCCTTGAGAACTTGTAAGTTTTGATTTTATCTCTGCTGAAAATAGCTATCTTGTAAGACAGTATAAATATCCACACAATGTTGAATAAAACACCTTTGCTCCATCAGAGCTTTGGTCCCAGTGTCTTTCTCTCTCTCTCTCTCTCTCTCTCTCTCTCTCTCTCGCTCTCGCTCTCAGGCTAATTCTCTGGAGCGTGGAGACCCTTTGTGCTCACTGTCCTGCCTGGGCTTCTAAGACCCTCTCGAGAAGGCACACTGTGCCTTCACCCTCCTCAAGAGGGCGCCAGGTGCCTTTGTGAGCGACGCAAGCCCTGTGTCAAAGGACTCTATTGGTTTTCTGCATAAACCAAGAAATATCAGCCTCTTTCTCTCTCTCTTTTACTTTCTTATCGTCAACTCCGGACCACCAGGTTCTGGTCCATTAAAGGAGCTCAACAAGTGGCGCCCATAACAGGTACCTGGTACACGTGGCAGATTCGGACAGAGTGACCCCATGGCCTATTGAGGTCAGTAAGTTCTAAGACATGGGTCAAACGGCTGGAAAGCCCCATCACTTTTCTATTTTACTTCAGCACTTATTTAAAGTTCAGGGATTTTCAGTTTCGCCTCAGCAATTAGAGGCTTGCCTTCAGACAATGGTTGAATGTAACCCTTGGTTCCCTGATGAAGGTAGTTTTGGTTTAGAAATTTGGCACCAGGCCAAAGAGAATGTTGAACGTGCTTCCAGACAGGGAAAAAATATCCGATAGATTTTTGGCCTCTATGGGCTCTCATTGAAGCTGTGATTTTGCCATTTCAAGGTAATTCTAGCCCTCCTAATATTCGGCAACAGGAAGAACACTTATTACATGAATATGAATTAGATGATGAAACCTTACGAAAGGCCCAATTAGAACAACATAAAATATTTCAGAATTTTCCTACAAGCCCTGCCTGGGTTGCTCCAAGTGCTCCTCCCCTGCCAGCGGGCACAAATCTCAAAGTCTCTCCCTTGCTAGAACCTAATGATTCTGGCAGTGACTCCCCTAAGACACCTTTTGACATTAAAACCGACAACACCTTTCTGAATAACAATAATCTACCTATTCATTCTCCTTCACGACAGAGGCTCTCTGAATTGCTGGCTTTGCAATCACAGGTCTCTGCAGCCGATGGTTTCTCTGCCTTTCCAGTTTTAAGAAATCCTGACACTCAAGGGCACATAATACCTCAATACGAAGGTATTAACTTTTATCACATGCAACAAATTAAAAAAAAACTATAACTATGTACAGCCCACATTCACCTTTTACTAAAGCACTTCTAAATTCTATAACATCCTCTATTGGAAATTTTACTCCCCATGATTGGTGAACTTTAATAAAAGCTCTCCTTAAAGCAGGAGAATATCTTCAATGGATGATGTGGTTTAATGATATACCCAGAGATCATGCTAACAGAAATGCTCGAGCTGGCACTCCCCAAAGTCAAATTACTTTTGAAATGCTAACTGGTACAGGACACTTTGATGTTATAGAAGCTCAAAGACAGTGCCCTCCCTTGTTACACGAACAATGAAAAACAGTGGCCCTTGAAGCTTGGGATCAAATTACTCCTCAAGGGGACCCTACAGGTAGCTATACTAAAATATTACAGGGACCCAATGAAACACATGCTGGTTTTTTAGCTAGATTACAAACTGCTATTTCCCATACTGTAATTGGAGAAGAAGCCAAAAGGCAACTACAGAAATTACTTGCTTATGAAAATGCAAATCAAGAATGTCAAAAAGCTATAGCTCCAATTCGTAAGACAGGGACTATTATTGATTATTTGAAGGCTTGTCGCAATCTAGGATCGGAAACTCAAAAGATGCAAATGCTAGCTGAAACAATGGTTGCTGCCTTAAGAAAGGGATATGAAGGATGCTTTACATGTGGAGATAAGAACCATTTAAAAAGGGACTGACCTAAGAAAGTTAATAAAAAACCTCCAAAAATCTGCCCTCACTGCTGTAGAGGAATGCATTGGGCCAAAGATTGTAAATCTAAATTTGACATTGAAGGGAAACCTATTCCGGGAAACTCCTAGCAGGGGACACCCCTGGTCCCCTTCAACAAAAACCAGGGGCAAATTCCATCTTTTCCCTCAAACCCTCCACATCTGGCAGTGCTGCCATCGATATACCAGCCCTAAATGCCTGTCTCCTTTACCCCCAGGCAGTCCCCTCTAGAGTACCTACCAGACTTTTTGGACCCCTGCCCTTATAAACCTTCAGTCTTTTATGTGGCCGATCTAGTTTGACTTCTAAAGGAATTACTGTTCACCCTGGAGTAATTGATTCAGATTATAAAGGAGAAATTCAAATTATGATGTCATTTCAGATTTTATGGCAATTCAAAAGGGGATAACATTGCTCAATTACTCCTTTTACCTTACGTTTCTATTAACTCCTCTAATGATGTACGGATGGGCGGATTCGGCAGTACAGATCAAAAAGAGTCCTCTTGGACATCATTAGTATCTGAATTTGCCCGGCTGACTATAAATATCAAAGTTAATGGTAAAAGATTTTCTGGTCTTCTCGACACTGGATCTGATATTACTATTATTTCCAAACATTTATGGCCCCAAATCCTGGCCTGTACAAAAAATTTCTTGCCAAATTGCAGGGATTTCTCAAACCAAAGTACAAGAGGTTTATCAGAGCACTCAAATTTATCCATGTGAGGGACCAGAAGGCCAACCTGCAACATTAAAACTTTATGTGATAGATGCACCCCTTAATCTAATAGGAAGGGACTTACTTATGCAATGGCAAACTCAGATATACACTCCACATTTTTCCTAGGGGCCACTGCTCATTTAACAAACAATACAATTATTAAAATAACTTGGAAGAATGACGAGCCTATTTGGACAGAGCAGTGGCCCTTCATGAAAGAGAAATTACAGGCGGCTAAGGAACTTATAGATACATAACTAGAATTAAAGCATATTGAGGAATCTTGTTCTCCTTGGAACTCTCCTAGTTTTGCTATAAAAAAGAAATCTAACAAATGGCATCTCCTAACAGACCTTAGAAAAGTTAATGCATCTATGAAACCTATGGGTGCATTACAACCAGGAATCCCATCACCTACCACTATTCCTCAAAACTGGCATATTATTATTATTGATTTACAAGATTGCTTTTTAAATATACTTTTACACCCTTTAGACCGAGAGAGATTTGCTTTCTCTCTCCCTTATCCTAATCATATTGGACCTCATAAACGGTACCAATGGAATGTACTGCCACAAGGAATGATGAATTCTCCAACCATGTGTCAGTACTACGTAGCCAAAGCACTTGAGTCTCTGAGAAAGCAATTTCCTAACTTTCTTGTTATTCACTATATGGATGATATATTGTTTTCAGCTCCATCTAGCTTAGAAACTCAACACATGTTTGATATAGCTCAACTATGCTTTAAAAACTCTGGATTAATCATTGCCCCTGAAAAATTTCAAACCTCTACACCTTACCATTACTTGGGGTTTGTTGTTAACAGACAATGTATTACTCCCCAACTAACTCAGATCCGTACTGATAAATTATCAACCTTAAATGATTTTCAAAAGCTCTTAGATGATATAAATTGGATTAAACCTTTGGGGAAACAGTGGAAACAGTGTCAGACTTTATTTTTGGGGGGCTCCAAAATCACTGCAGATGGTGGCTGCAGCCATGAAATTAAAAGACGCTTACTCCTTGGAAGAAAAGTTATGACCAACCTACATAGCATATTCAAAAGCGGAGACATTACTTTGCCAACTAAAGTCTGTCTTGGAGAAGCCAATGGCACCCCACTCCAGTACTCTTGCCTGGAGAATCCCAAGGACGGAGGAGCCTGGTAGGCTGCAGTCCAAGGGGTCGCTAAGAGTCGGACATGACTGAGGGACTGCACTTTCATTTTCACTTTCATGCATTGGAGAAGGAAATGGCAACCCACTCCAGTATTCTTGCCTGGAGAATCCCAGGGACAGAGGATCCTGTTGGGCTGCCGTCTATGGGGTCACTCAGAGTCGGACATGACTGACGCGACTTAGCAGTAGCAGCAGCAAGGTCCGTCTAGTCAAGTCTATGGTTCTTCCAGTGGTCATGTATGGATGTGAGAGTTGGACTGTGAAGAAGGCTGAGCGCCAAAGAATTGATGCTTTTGAACTGTGGTGTTGGAGAAGACTCTTGAGAGTCCCTTGGACTGCAAGGAGATCCAACCAGTCCATTCTGAAGGAGATCAGCCCTGGGTGTTCTTTGAAAGGAATGATGCTGAAGCTGAAACTCCAGTACTTTAGCCACCTCATTTGAAGTGTTGACTCATTGGAAAAGACTCTGATGTTGGGAGGGATTGGGGGCAGGAGGAGAAGGGGACGACAGATGATGAGATAGCTGGATGGCATCACTGACTCTATGGACCTGAGTCTGAGTGAACTCCGGGAGTTGGTGATGGACAGGGAGGCCTGGCATGCTGCGATTCATGGGGTCTCAAAGAGTCGGATAGGACTGAGCAACTGAACTGAACTGAACTGAGGCATTGCTAATTATCAACTGAATAACCTATTTAATACTTTAAAAGGAGATCCTGATTTAAATAGCCCTCGTTCACTTTCTCAAGAGGCACAAGAGGAACTCTATTTGGTGCAAAATAAATTACAAAAACAATTTCCTACTTGCATCAAACTAGATTTACCTCTAGAATTGTTTATACTCCCCTCTCCACATTCTCCCACAGGACTTCTTGCCCAATAAGAACACCCAGTAGACTGGATCTATACCCGTTTTAGGGGAATAAAGTCACTTACACCCTACCTTGATTTAATTGCTCTAATCATTCTCAATGGAAGAAATAGGACTAAAACTCTAATTGGCTCTGATCCTCATAAAATTATAATACCTATCAATAAATCTCAATTTGAGAACTCATTACAAACTTCTACCAATTTCCAAATAGCTTTTCTGGAATATTTTGGAGAAATTTCATTTTATTATCCTTCTGATAAACTGTGGAATTTCTTCAAAAGTACTGAATTTGTTATTTTTCGCATTATCAGCTCATAGCCTATACCACAGGCCGAGGTTCTATATATAGATGGGACTAAAAACGCCAATTTCAGTCTGAATTTGGCAATAGGGAGTTCATGATCTGAGCCACAGTCAGCTCCTGGTCTTGTTTTGGTTGACTGTATAGAGCTTCTCCATCTTTGGCTGCAAAGAATTTAATCAATCTGATTTCGGTGTTGACCATCTGGTGATGTCCATGTGTAGAGTCTTCTCTTGTGTTTTTGGAAGAGGGTGTTTGCTATGACCAGTGCATTTTCTTGGCAAAATTCTATTAGATTTTGCCCTGCTTCATTCCGTATTCCAAGGCCAAATTTGCCTGTTACTCCAGGTGTTTCTTGACTTCCTACTTTCGAATTCCAGTCCCCTATAATGAAAAGGACTTCTTTTTTGGGTATTAGTTCTAAAAGGTCTTGTAGGTCTTCATAGACCTACCGTTCAACTTCAGCTTCTTCAGTGCTACTGGTTGGGCCATAGACTTGGATTACTGTGATATTTAATGGTTTGCCTTGGAAACGAACAGAGATCATTCTGTCATTTTTGAGATTGCACCCAAGTACTGCATTTTGGACTCTTTCGTTGACCATGATGGCTAATCCATTTCTTCTGAGGGATTCCTGCCTGCAGTAATAGATATAATGTTCATCTGAATTAAATTCACCCATTCCAGTCCATTTTAGTTCACTGATTCCTAGAATGTCCATGTTCACTCTTGCCATCTCTTGTTTGACCACTTCCAATTTGCCTTGATTCATGGACCTGACATTCCAGGCTCCTATGCAATATTCCTCTTTACAGCATCAGAGCTTGCTTCTATCACCAGTCACAGCCAGAACTGGGTATTGTTTTTGCTTTGGCTCCATCCCTTCATTCTTTCTGGAGTTATTTCTCCACTGATCTCCAGTAGCATATTGGGCACCTACTGACCTGGGGAGTTCCCCTGATGTTGGGAGGGACTGGGGGCAGGAGAAGCGGACGACAGAGAATGAGATGGCTGGATGGCATCACTGACTCGATGGACATGAGCCTGAGTGAACTCCGGGAATTGATGATGGACAGGGAGGCCTGGCGTGCTGCAATTCCTGGGGTCACAAAGAGTCGGACACAACTGAGCGACTGAACTGAACTGAACTGAAAAACGCCAAAGCTTCATTCTGGTCTCTTAAAGAATATAAAGTCTTTTATACTAAATTTCATTCTGCTCAACAAAATGAATTATATGCTCTTATTCAAATTATTTGCCTGCATCCTTACCCCATTAATATAGTCTCTGACTCTACATATTGTTTTTGTATTAAAAAAATATAGAAACCTCCACCATAAACTCCAATCAACCTATTATTCAGCAATTCTTTTTCGAACTACAATCTGTTGTTAGACACTGCAATTCTCCCATTTATATTACACATATTCGAGCACCTTCTTGTCTTCCTGGCCCCATGACTTACGGTAATAAGCAAGCTGATAAACTGGTTTCCTTTGCTACTCCAGAGGAACAGCATGCTCTGTTGCATAACAGTGCTGGCTCCCTACACCAGCTACAGAAAGTCCCATACCGCCAGGCTAAAGAAATTGTTAGTGATTGCTCTACTTGTAGACCTCTACATCTTCGACCCATCGCACAAGGTATTAATCCTCGTGGTTTGCAACCTAATGAACTATGGCAAATGGATGTAACTCATTGCCCTGAACTTTCTCCATCTTCTTTCTTGCATGTCTGTATCGACACTAATTCTTCTTTTATTTGGGCCACACCTCTTCGCGGTGAGGCTACACTACACGTTGTAACTCACTTATTAGCTTGTTTTGCTGTAATGGGAACTCCTGCTGCTGCTGCTGCTAAGTTGCTTCAGTCGTGTCCGACTCTGTGCGACTCCATAGAGGGCAGCCCACTAGGCTCCGCCGTCCCTGAGATTCTCCAGGTAAGAATACTGGAGAGGGTTGCCATTTCCTTCTCCAATGCATGAAAGTGAAAAGTGAATATAACTCACTTATTAGCTTGTTTTGCTGTAATGGGAACTCCTAGTTCTCTAAAAACAGACAATGGTCCTGCCTATATTTCTAGACACTTTAAACAATTTTTACAATCTTTTTCTATTAAACATATTACAGGTATTCCTTATAATCCACAGGCATAAGGCATAGTCCAACGAGCACATCACACACTGAAGTTGCAAATAAAAAAGTTAAAAAAGGGGGAATACACAGCAACAAGATAGTAGTATCTTCCTTATTTAAAGCAGACTTTACTAGATTCCAACATAAGATATTTTCTAAATCTATAACTACTGTTAATACAGCTTCATTTGTTTTAAATTTTTTAAACTTACCACAGGGAAATATGCAGAAAAGCATTTCAAGGAATTGACACTTCTCGTACTCTGCCCATTTGGTACCAAGACGGGTTAACGAAAAACTGGAAATCGGGGAAACTAATCTTACAGGGAAAAGGGTATGCTTGTATTTCCCCAGTTGGATCCAAAGAACTCACATGGCTTCCTCTTCCGAAGATTCGACCCAAGGGGGCCCCCGGCCTTCAAAATGGAGAAGGGACAACAAGGACCCCAGGAGGAAGAAATTCCAATACGGGCCATGGCGGCTCTAAAGATCTCCAGGAAGCACCGTCCTCGGTGGCATCACCTTTATGATCTCCCCACTTGGGGACAAATAAAGACTCCTACTAATCGAGCTGAAAATTTGGTCTCTCAACAGGGAATGCCTCGGAGTCCTGAATACATTCTCCTGGCAATGCTCAGTCTTTTGGCCTGTATCTCCCCTTGCTCGAGCTCTGACTCATCAAGTTTACATACCCAACCCCGTCTATTGCAGGTCATAGAATGGACATAGAAAAGACCAATCTTATCAACCAATGACTCCACCCATATGCCCCGTCCCTGGAATGTGAAAGGCCCTCACACCCTGGGAAGGAGGGAAAACTAATTAACATCTCTTTAGGCTCTGAAGTCCTTCTGTTGTGCACAGGCCCAGCAGAATTGTGCATAAACATTAGCCAACAAACTTGGGCTTTCGCCCTGCCTCCCAAAAAGGACATTTGGACTTGGCTTGGATTATTTACTGCCCTTTCTTTGTCTGTGAACCACGTTTATACTACTGAGACTTTAGGGAAAGTGTTAGGAAAGAGTCAGGGAAAGAACAAAGAACATTATGCAAAGGGTTTACTTATAAGAACTTTACATATACTCCTGTTCATTGGGACTAATGTCAAGCCAAATCAGTAAAATTAATGTTTGTGGCTATTCACATAATTGTTGATTGGGGACCCCATGGGATGTGGTTCTCTAACTGCTCAGAAGAGGTTAATAGCATGGTGTGTGACTATGTTACGCAAGTGACATGGAATGTCACTGACACTATGATGAAACATTGCCTTGGCAAAGGACTTCTTGGGTGGCTTGATGGTGGATTAGCACCACTTAGTCCTAGGATAGTCCTCGATAAACAGAGTGGGCCTGAACAATGACACATTTGGAAACTTGCTGCGAGCACAGAAGAACTTGGAACTTGGACCGGACTTTTCACAGGGACCAGTCGTGGTCATAGTAACTATTTCTTATAGTAACTATTTCTTTCACTATAATCAGTCATATTTTATACAGGCCTGTGTCCCACTTCCTTTTGTTATAGACATAGGAAATTTACAATTTAATAAGACTATATGTTCTGTAATGTGTATTAATTGCAAACTATATGCTTGTCTTAACTCCTCTATCTCTTTAAGAAATGATTCCCTTTTGATTCTTCCATCTCGACGTAGTTTGTGGTTACCAGTAAATCTCCAACGACCCTGGGAAGAAGGTCCCATGGCTGGACTTGTTTCCAGATTACTTGAATTTTGTGTTACTCCTGTTCATTTTAATCATAGTGCCTACCACTGGGAACAAATCAAATTTCATTTTACAAATATAATAAAATAGGGGGAATTGTCAGGAAGCACTTAACAGAAGGCTTCCTGTGTGTTGTTTTGGGTCTGTCATGAATCCTCTGTCCCTTATTAATTCCTGAATATTCAGGAATTAAGTGGAGTAGCAAACTACTCCCCGGGGGCTTAGGAATGCATGCATTTCCATCGTTAGTTTTTCCATACGGTGATAAGTAACTATTTACGACCCTTTTCCTTTTTATGACCCATACAGTAAAAGTGATTATTTACAACCCTCTCTCTTTCATATGGATGACCTCATGTCTCCTTGATAACTTGTAAGTTTTGATTTTATCTCTGCTGAAAATAGCTATCTTGTAAGACAGTATAAATACCCACACAATGTTGATAAAACTCCTTTGCTCCATCAGAGCTTTGGTCCCCATGTCTTTCTTTCTCTCTCTCTCTTTCTCTCTCTGGAGCGCAGAGACCCGTCGTGCTCACTCTCCTGCCCAGGCTTCTAAGACCCTCTCGAGAAGGCGCCCTCTGCCTTCACTCCCCTCAAGAGGGCGCCAGGTGCCTTTGTGAGCGACGCAAGCCCTGTGTCAAAGGACTTTATTGGTTTTCTGCATAAACCAAGGAATACCAGCCCCTTTCTCTCTTTTACTTTCTTATCGTCGACTCCAGACCACCAGGTTCCAGTCCATTAAAGGACCTCAACATATTACTCATTTGATAATACTGCCCATGTAATTTAACCTACCCAATGAATCTAATTAGCTTAATATCTCTCTTTGTCCTGTTTCAGGGGCCCTTTGAAGCATCCCAGAGTTAGCTAGGGGTCAAGAAGACTTCATCAGAATTTGATTTAGGAAGTTTTGTTGAAAATATCAAAAGGGGTTCAAACACTAAATCCGATAGAATCATACGTCAGTGTGAAACAATGGTTATTCACTTTGCCAACTGTGGTGGATGGTCACTTAGCTTGCTGATATGTTACAGTGAGCATATACTGAGGCTCAGGGTCTAGTGGAAGTCGACTCTGCCATCTTGGCCTTAGTTGGTTCTATCAGGCGAGTGTATGCTCCTCGGTTCTGTCTCGTCACAACAAAGATGTGGAGTGACGGACATTAAAGCCCCCTCGGCGTGTCACAGCTCTCGGGTCTTGGAGAGATCGTGTTATAGCTCTCAGGTCTCGAACGGACCGTGTTTAGCTCTTAGAAAAATCAGTGTTACAGCTCAGTGTTACAGCTCTATTTTATTTAGAAGATAGCAGGAAAATCCATCTTGGAGGCATCAGGGCACGTTGATCCAAAGACACGAAGAGATGAGCGCCCCAGTGAGTGGGAGAGAGCGAGCGAGCGAGAGCAAGCGAGCTAGCTTTGGCTCCTCTTTTTATATATTTTTTTTTCCTGTGCCTGTCCTGTGTAAATTGGGCCAGTCAGGAGTGGTATTTGTTTTACCTGAGGCCCTCAGTCTGGTCCTCAGACCTTCTTTTGTTCTATTTTCGTGGGCTTTTCTGTTCCTCATCTTTTAGCCACCACCATTCTGGACTCCTTTTCCCTATTCTAACTACCTAACATTACCCCCTCAAGAGATGGAAGGTCCAGTTCTTTGGGAATAGGGGCGTTGAGGTCTTTCTGGCTACTTCCTGCTGAACTGGGATGCCGAGGGGTATTGGGCCTCCCCCTTTTGCTAGTTCCAAGCCTCAGAGTCCTTATAGCGGTGTCCATCTAAGGGTGAGTGATATTTTCCGTGGTCGGCTGTAGTTTTATATCTTTGTTGAACTGGCACTGCATGTTGTAGCTGGTTGACCTGGGAAGAGAAAAAGCAGGTTAGACAATTGACAGTACATGGAACAATCATAAGCATCATCAATATGGCATAACATGGACTAGTAGGGGCATCAGTCAATTTTAAATTCACATGGCCAGGATGGCTCAAGTCCCTCCTTGTTTAGGGATCAGAAGATCTATCTCCTGTCTGTTTTGAAGTACAGTCTCTATCAAGCTGTGTTGGCTCTTTAGAGCTATCCTGAGAAGTCTTATCCCCAGAAACCAGATTTTGGGGGTGTTCATTAGAATGGTACTCATTGGTAGTCCTGAATAGGTATCTGAGATCTCCCAGGGGCTCACAAGTGTATTGAGTGTCCTCTTCTGTTTTTTTCCACGGCCTGACTCAGGTTCTTGATGTCTCATCACAGAAAGAATCCAGTGAGAGACAAAGTGATAGGTAAGAAGTGGATTTATTCATAGAGAAACACTCCCCACAGACAGTGTGAGCCATTACAGAGGGCGAGCACAACAGCCTGGAAATGTGGTGTGGTTAGTTTCTATGGGCTGGGTAATTTCATGGACTACTAACTGGGAGGATTATTCCAACAGTTTTGGGGAAGGGGAGGGGATTTCCAGGAGTTGGACCACGGCCCACTTTTTGGTCTTTGATGTTTGACCTCGGAACTGTCACGGCACCTTTGAGTGTGCCATTTAGCTTGCTGATGTGTTACAATGAGTTATACCAAGGAGCAAGGTCTAGTCAAGTTGACTTGTCAGCCATCTTGGACCCGTTTGATTTTAATTCGTTTATGTTGTGCCCTCGGGATATGTCAAAGGTTGTACCCTGCCCTTTCCCCTCCTGTTTCAAAGGAGCCTCAGAATATTCACCTGGGGACTTATCCAGATGCTGGCCAAGGTGTCTCCATGTCCCCGATTCTTTCTCCTTCCTCCAAATAATTCTTTGGAGCAGAAAAATTCAGGCTGACATAGGCTGGAGAAAGAAAGAAACTTCTTTAAGGTGAAGGTGGCCTCCCCAGCTTCTAGGGTGGTCCTCCTTCACTCTCCACTTCTGACTCAGAGGCCCCACTGCCTGGATGCAGTACCTGGTATGACTGGAGCTCAGCCTTCTTGACAAGAGTCTCAGGCCACCTGGCCTCTGAAGGAATCTTCCAACCCTCTGCCTTCTCAAAAGAGCCTGGCGTGGAGGATTGACCTCGGAGAGTCTGATCAAGCCAGGGGACCCCCGTGGGGCTGCCCCTAAGTCAACCCCACACCGACCGCCCAATTTGTTGCCAAAATCCGGCCTCTGTACAGTGGTGCAGGATGAAACCTTTAAGGAAGAGTTGGGTGAAGTAGAAAGAAAGTAGCTTTACTGTTTGGCCAGGCAAAGAGGGCCACAGCAGGCAAAGCCTTAAGACTGTGCTCCCAGCCTGGTGGTGGTAGTGAGGAGTCTCACAGTGTTTACCGAGCCATGGTCGGTGGTCAGTAATGAAGAGGCAGCGTCATCAACCTTCTGCTTCCAAATGGTCTGGGGTTGACTTGCTTGTGGGCGACATACAGTTAACTTCCTCCGCCTGGTAGGGGTTTGAGTATCTGCTAAACAGTTCACAAATAAGGCACAGAACAATATCTATAGACCTTGAGGAAGAACTAAATAAAGGTCCTTGACTTTGTCTAATGGCTGAAGTATTATTATTTTGGCTTGTTTGACTGTTTTCCTTTTCTTTCTGCATTTTCTCACTTCTCTGATTAAATTTATTCTTTAAAAAATTTTTTACTTTTTATTTTCTGGCCGCATCGCAAGCAAGTAGGATTCTCGTTCCTCAACCAAGATCAAACCTGCGTTCCCTGCAGTGGAAGTTCAGAGTCTTCACCCACTGGACCCCCAAGGAAGTCCCCAAGTTTATTCTTTGACGAAAGATTTTCTACAGACAAAAGGCAGGCGGAAGACTCGGCTGAGGCTTTATTCTGGGAAAGCCTCCTAGGGTCCTGCTTGGTCACAATCTGGCCCTTCCCCTGCTCTGCGCCCGGTTGGAGTCTCGGTCAGCACAGAACCAGGCAGAAGACGACATGACAGTTTGGTAATCCTTTATCTCCAGGGTCAAGTCTATTCATTGCCAGGAAGGCACAGTTGGTGTCTTGCTTATAACAGCAAAAGTTCGATTTCTAAATGTTTGCCAGTGTTGGAGGAAATCACAGTTTAGTGGCCACCACAGGAAGCCAAGCTGGTAATCTGTGTCTCCTGAAACCTGTTATCATGTTAGGGATGTCTCCCCAGTTTTAAATCAGTCCTCTCTCTTAGACAGAGGAGTCAGTATTTATAATTAATAAGGATATCCAAATCGCTACTGTTAACTTCCTTCAATGATGCGGCTTCTTTAACAATAATATACGATGTCGTCTTCTAAGATTTTGCAAGGATAGCATAGATTCCAAACAAATATATAAAAAGAAATTAAACGGTAATGGCTTCTGCTATTTGGCGACCAAACATCTTTTTAAAGAGATATATGATATTGTTTTATGAACGATTCATGTTTAACGTCTTGCTATCTTGTGTAGTACAAATATCAGCATCCTTTGGACTGGGCAACCCAACAGTTCAAGGGTTTCAGGGCTTGTTTTGTTCTATATGTCATTAATTTATCTATGAGAAACCCACGGAAAATATATATTATGCATACAAACATAATATATATATCTACTATATATTGTATTACGTATTATATATTATATAATATGATATATATCATGTATGTTATATATGTGTGTGTGCATGTTAAGTCACGACCGACTGTGACCCCATAGACTATATAGCCGGTTAGGTTCCTCTGTCCATGGAATCTTCCAGGCAAGAATACTGGAGTGGGTTGTCATTTCCTACGTCAGGGGATCTTCATGACCTGGAGACTGAACCTGCATCTCTTGCATCTCCTGTGTTGGCAGGCAGATTCTTTACTACTGTGTCACCTGGGAAGCCCCATATATAAATTTTATATATATATATTTTTTAGTATACATATTATTATAAAATATACCAGACACTGGTATGTATCTGGTACATGAATATTGCTTTGACTTTCATTTTCTTTTCCATTAAGAGTTTGGTTCTTTTCCTTCCTTGTTTTTTTTTCTAGGGGTATAGGTGATTTACAGTGTTGTGTTAGTTTCAGTTATATTGCAAAGTGAGTCATACATATATCCACTCTTCTCTAGATTCTTTTTCCATATAGGTCATTACAGAGTACTGAGTAGAGTTCCCTGTGCTATACAGAAGGTCGTTATTCCTCATCTATTTTATATATAGTCGTGTGTACATGTCAACCTCAGTATTCCAGTTTATCCCTCCCCTCCTTACCCCAGGTAACCATCAGATTGCTTTCTACATCTATAATTTTATTTGTTTTGTAGATAAGTTCATTTGTATCCCTTTTTCATTTCTCAGTTGGTGTGCTTTAGATGCTTTTGGTTAGATATAAAAGTAAACATAATCTATTAAGTGGGAGAAAACAGTGGCAAATACTATATGATATCACTTACATGAGTAATCTAACAAATACCACAAACTAGTATATGTAACAAAAAAGGGAATGTCCATCTCTGGGCTTCAAATGTGCTTCCGCTGAGCTTCCAAGGGCCTGAGATGTGTGAGGAAGTGACACTAACTGAGACCGCAGCGGAGGCTGAAGAGGAGCCAGAGCCAAGGGAGGGGAGGGGAGCGCGGCAGAAGAATCTAGAACACGAGGGCACAGGATGAGTAAGAATGAGGAAGACTGTGGTAGGCAGAGCAAAGAAGGATCTAGAAAAGCCGGGAAGCGGCACGAGTTTAGGGGGCAGGGAAAGAAGAGCGGGTTACTGCCCTCGGGGAAGGGAAGGGAAAGCGGATGTGAGGGCGGGGCTGCTTGTGCAGTTTCAGTTCTTGAGGCAAAAAGAGGCCTCAGTCACATCTCCCGCTGTTGGAACTGCCAGCCTCCAGGCCCGCCTTCGGAAGCACAGAGCTTGTTGGGGTCCACAGCGTCCACACTTTCCTTCCCAGAATGGTCCTTACACTTTGAGGGCTCCTCGGTGGCGTGGAGCTTCTCCTTCCCTCTGTTCTCACCCAATTCTGTCCCTTGCCCGGGCCCCCGCGCACCCCTGACTCCTCTCAAGGCTCCATGCCTTCTTGCCCTCCCCTCAGGTCGGGATTAGCCCGCCGCAACTCCCAAGTCGGCACCCACAGGGCAGATGCCCATTAAAGGTTCATCTGGCAGACCTCCTCTGTTGACCAGATCCCCAGATAGAGTGGGCAACTTCCTGGCCAGCCAGGTGCCCTTCCCCAGCAATCTGGGGGACTCTGCTGGGTAAGAGCATCCAGTCCAGGACATCACGGAAAAACCATTCCTCCAGGGAGAGGTCTTCGGGCTACATGGGGCAATCCGCATTCAGCCTTGGGGGGAGGGCAGCAGAAACACACTACTCCTCTGGGAGTACCTACTCCAGCCTGGGAGGAAGCCCAGAAACCCTTTTGTAACCTGTGCCCAGCAGTAACCTAATAAAGCCTGTGTTTCTCAAAGAGGCGGAAGAAATGAAAAGCCACCCTCCCCCCACAAAAAACCCCAAACATAGTTCACAAAGATAGTATAGATCCCAAATGCATATAGAAGTCAAGCCACAGTCACTTCTGTTGGTTGATTACCCATCTTTCCAAATATATATACACACTCTTATTTAAAAAAAATTTCACGACTATCCAGTTGCATACCACCGAAGCTAACTTGTGTAGTACATATATCAGTATCTCTCTGATTGCTCATGAGATCAAACAGTAAAAGGGTATCCGGGCTTGCTCCATTCCACATCTTCTTAAAATAACTTTTATAAGTTTTTTTACCTTCTGTGTGAGAAATTCAGCCCCCACCTGCTCTGGGACTTCCAAGACCTTGGCCATGATCAGCGAAACAAGTGAATCCTCTCTGGCTTCTTCCTGCTGGACAGGAGGAGTCAGTATTTATAATTAATAAGGCTATCCAAATCTCTACTGTTAACTTTCCTCAATGATGCGGCTTCTTTAACAATAATATACGACATCATCTTCTAAGATTTCGCAAAGATAGCACAGATCCAAACAGATATATAAAAAGAAATTAAACCGTAATGGCTTCTGCTGTTTGGCGACCAAACATCTTTTTAAAGATGTATATGATATGGTTTTATGAACGATTCATGTTTAACGTCTTGCTATCTTGTGTAGTATAAATATCAGCATCCCTTGGACTGGGCAACCCAACAGTTCAAGGGTTTCAGGGCTTGTTTCGTTCCATATGTCATTAATTTATCTATGAGAAACCCACGGAAAATACATATTATGCATGCAAACATAATATATATATCTACTATATATTATGTATTATATATTAGATGATATATATCTACTATATATTGTATTACATATTATATATTATATAATAAGATATATATCATGTATGTTATATATGTGTGTGTGCGTGTGCTCAGTCGCGTTCGACTGTGACCCCATAGACTATATAGCCGGTTAGGTTCCTCTGTCCATGGAATTTTCCAGGCAAGAATACTGGAGTGGGTTGTCATTTCCTTCTCCAGGGGATCTTCGTGACCCAGAGATTGAACCTGCATCTCTTGCATCTCCTGTGTTGGCAGGCAGATTCTTTACTACTGTGTCACCTGGGAAGCCCCATATATATATTATATATATATATTTTTAGTATACATATTATTATAATATATATCAGACACTGGTATGTATCTGGTACATGAATATTGCTTTGACTTTCATTTTCTTTTCCATTAAGAGTTTGGTTCTTTTCCTTCCTTGTTTTTTTTTTCTAGGGGTATAGGTGATTTACAGTGTTGTGTTAGTTTCAGTTATACCGCAAAGTGAGTCATACATATATCCACTCTTCTAGATTCTTTTTCCATATAGGTCATTACAGAGTACTGAGTAGAGTTCCCTGTGCTATACAGAACGTCGTTATTCCTCATCTATTTTATATATAGTCGTGTGTACATGTCAACCTCAGTCTTCCCGTTTATCCCTCCCCTCCTTACCCCAGGTAACCATCAGATTGCTTTCTACATCTATAATTTTATTTGTTTTGTAGATAAGTTCATTTGTACCCCTTTTTCATTTCTTGGTGTGTTTTAGATGCTTTTGGTTAGATAAAAAAGTAAACATAATCTATTAAGTGGGAGAAAACAGTGGCAAATACAATATGATATCACTTACATGAGGAATCTAACAAAATACCACAAACTAGTATATGGAACGGAGAAGGCGATGGCACCCCACTCCAGCACTCTTGCCTGGAAAATCCCATGGACGGAGGAGCCTGGTGGGCTGCAGTCCATGGGGTCGCTGAGTCGGACACGAGTGAGCGACTTCCCTTTCACTTTTCACTTTCATGCACTGGAGAAGGAAATGGCAACCCCCTCCAGTGTTCTTGCCTGGAGAGTCCCAGGGACGGGGGAGCCTGGTGGGCTGCCGGCTATGGGGTCGCACAGAGTCGGACACGACTGAAGCAACTTAGCAGTAGACTCTGTGCGACCCCATAGACGGCAGCCCACCAGGCTCCCCCGTCCCTGGGATTCTCCAGGCAAGAACACTGGAGTGGGTTGCCATTTCCTTCTCCAATGCATGAAAGTGAAAAGTCAAAGTCAAGTCGCTCAGTCATTTCCGACTCTTAGCAACCCCATGGTCTGCAGCCTACCAGGCTCCTCCGTCCATGGGATTTTCCAGGCAAGAGTACTGGAGTGGGGTGCCATTGCCTTTATATGTAACAAAAAAGGGAATGTCCATCTCTGGGCTTCAAATGTGCTTCCGCTGAGCTTCCAAGGGCCTGAGATGTGTGAGGAAGTGACACTAACTAAGACCACAGCGGAGGCTGAAGAGGAGCCAGAGCCAAGGGAGGGGAGGGGAGCGCGGCAGAAGAATCTAGAACACGAGGGCACAGGATGAGTAAGAATGAGGAAGACTGTGGTAGGCAGAGCAAAGAAGGATCTAGAAAAGCCGGGAAGCGGCACGAGTTTAGGGGGCAGGGAAAGAAGAGCGGGTACTGCCCTCACGGAAGGGAAGGGAAAGCGGGCTCAAGTGAGGGCGGGGCTGCTTGTGCAGTTTCAGTTCTTGAGGCAAAAAGAGGCCTCAGTCACATCTCCCGCTGTTGGAACTGCCAGCCTCCAGGCCCGCCTTCGGAAGCACAGAGCTTGTTGGGGTCCACAGCGTCCACACTTCCCTTCCCAGAACCGTCCTTATACTTTGAAGGCTCCTTGATGGCGTGGAGCTTCTCCTTCCCTCTGTTCTCGCCCAATTCTCTCCCTTGCCCGGGGCCCCGTGCACCCCTGACTCCTCTCAAGGCCCCATGGCTCCTCGCCCTCCCAACAGGTCGGGATCAGCCGGCCCCAAACTCCCAAGTTGGCACCCCCAGGGCAGATGCCCATTAAAGGTTCATCTGGCAGACCCCCTCTGTTGACCAGATCCCCAGATAGAGTGGGCAACTTCCTGGCCAGCCAGGTGCCCTTCCCCAGCAGCCTGGGGGACTCTGCTGAGTAAGAGCATCCAGTCCAGGACATTACGGAAAATTTTCTTACCTCCTGTGTGAGAAATTTAGCCGGCACCCACTCTTGGACTTCCAAGACCTTGTCCACGATCAGCAAAAGAAATGAAGACATGGCGAAAGCTCGAGTTGTGGGTGTTCCTCTCAGAACACACCCTGAATTTACGTCCTCCGGCAGACGTCGTGGGAGGTGCCCACTTCACAGAGGAAGCCCAGGGGGCGGGGTTTTCAGAGAAGAGCTCCATGCCAATCAATCAAGGCCTTGGTGCGGGAGATCTGTGGGTTGAGTGTGAGTGTGTGTGAATATGTATCCATATATGTCTATTTGTGTGTATGTATGTAGCTATGTGCCTACATACGTGTGTGTACACGGGTGTGTGTGTGTCTGTGTATTTGTGTGTTTATATCTATTTGTATGTGTGTGTGTGTATGTTTGTATGTGTTTTGCATCTGTTTGTGAAGGGAGTTAGCGACACGCAGGCACAAATCTCCTGGCACAAAGGAGTCCCAGGGAAGAGGAGTGGGTGGAGAAAGGGTCCAGGAAACCAGATGGAGAAGGAGATTGGAATCTTTTGGGGCTAGAAAGGCAGACTTTGAGCAGGAGTTGGGGGATGTCAGGACCCTGGAGGAGACAGAAGTCTTGAGCTGAGGGTGCAGACGATTCAAAAAATGAAGGACATGAGGAGTGGGGATGGGGGCCAGAATAGGGTTCCTGGACTCCAGCCCTGGGGAAGTAAGGGAACGGCTTGGGGTAGGGCCTAGAATGTAGGACAAGAGGGCAGGGTTTCCAGGTTCCAGCTGGAACCAGGCTGAGAAGGGCAGGGTTGCTCTCAGAGGGGGTCTGGTTGGGGCCTCCAGCGTCTGGGGGAAGCCCTGCAGGAAAATGAATGTCCACGTGGGGGCGCCAAACGTTCTTCCTTGGAGTTTGAGAGACGGTGAAATGTGTGAGTAGGTGAAACTGAGGCCACATGGAGGCTGAAAAGGATCCAGGACCCAGGGAGCGTAAGGTATAGTGGGCAGAAGAATCTAGAATACAAGAAGTGGGAAGGGGAGGAAATGGAGGATGGGGCAGGCCTAGGAGTGTGCAGAGCCCAGAATGATCTAGAAGAGCGGGGGAAGGGGGACGAGTTTAGGGGGCAGGGAAAGAAGAGAAAGTTGCTGTCCTGGGGATGGGAGGGGAAAGTCGGGGTGAGGAACGACTCTGCAGAAATGAGATTACTTGTGTAGTTTCTGTTTTTCAGGCAAAAAGAGGCCTCAGGCGCATCCTGCCCTTTGGAACCGCCAGCCTCCCTTGGGAAGCTCAGAGCTTGTTGGAGTCCACACCATCCACATGCTTCCCTTGTGGGGGAGGTCCTTCCACTGGGAGGGTTCCTCTGTGGTGCAGAGCTCCTCCTTCCCTCTGTTCTGACCCTATTCTATCCCTTGAAGACTGGCTCCCGGGCCCTATACCCTCCACACTTCTCTCAAGGCTGCCCTGGAGCCTCTGGGCCCTCTGCTCATATGGGGGGCTTGCCTCCCAAGCTCCCAAGTCTACACTGTTCAAGCAGTCTGAGCACGGGTTGGAAAAGAATTTCCAGACACAGGGCATTTCAGACGGGAGTGAGTTTATTAAAAACAAAGAGCAGAGAGAGAGTGGGCACCGCAAGCGCAGCTGGCTGACAACTGCTGACAGACCAGGGAGAGTTGACAGCGTTCATGAGTTAATAGCCACCTTTTGTAGCCTTAAAACAAAGAAAATTCCTGCTGAAAGGTTGGCATTAGGTGAGTGGCTGGGATGCTCTAGGGTGTTTACTGGAGTGGTCATCTTTGCTGAATTGGGAGTCAGGCAGCTTTTTAGTTACTATTAGGGGGTTTTTCGGAGAAGGCAATGGCACCCCGCTCCAGTGTTCTTGCCTGGAGGATCCCAGGGATGGGGGAGCCTGGTGGGCTGCAGTCCATGGGGTCGCTAAGAGCCGGACATGACTAAGTGACTTCCCTTTCACTTTTCACTTTCATGCATTGGAGAAGGAAATGACAACCCAATCCAATGTCCTTGCCTGGAGGATCCCAGGGACGGGGGAGCCTGGTGGGCTGCTGTCCGTTGGGTCGCACAGAGTCAGACATGACTGAAGCGACTTAGCAGCAGCAGCAGCAGCAGCAGGGGGTTTTTGGCAACAGTTATAAAGTGGGACAGTCAGCTTTCGAGGTGACTTTGGTTCTGGGCTCTGCTTCTGTGGCCTTGGTGCAAGACCTCACACCTGTGCCCTGGGGCAGGATTCAGTGTTCCCCCCTCTTATTAATGGGCCAAATCTTTGGCCCCTTTATACCCTGCTCATGTCTAACTACCTGCCTATCCTCTCTTGCGATGTGGGGACCCGAGTCATTGGGGAAAGGGGCAGAAACTGCTCTGGCTTCTTCCTGCTGGACAGGAGGGTCGTGGGGTCCTGGTCCCAATGCCCACACTGTCAGGGTGCATTTTTGGAGAGAGATGAGCGTCTGTGGAATGAGAAAGCCGCTTGTTCTCGTGAGGTCCATGTGTCAACCAGCTTGTTGCATCAGCATCTGGAGATTTTATTTGTATTCTAGAAGAAACAAACTTAACAAGAAGGTTAGAGATACACGGCCTGAAGATTAATACAAGTAGAAAAACTGCCGAGGGGCCTAAAAGAGGGGCTAGTCAGGAGAACCAAGGCCAGACATTGGTCTGTGATGTTGGGGCTTCTCTAGGTATGAGAAGATGCAAGAATTGGGGTTCATGAAAATCTTTACTTGAAAACGTCTATCTGAAGGCCTGTCCTGCCAGTTTTTCTTAGAGCACAGAACGCCTCATTCATGATTTCTACCCTGAATTCCTTTCTGCCGGTGTAGAAAGTCAGCCACTATAGTGGCTCCTGATTTCATCTTTGTAGAGGCAGATGGCAAGTGCCAGCTTCCAGCCTCAGACTCCCTTCATGGCCATAGATTTGAGCATGGTTTTGGGGGCATATTGTGATCACTTTGTCCCATGATGTTAGGAATGCTCGTCTAGTGAAGATAAATTAGGAATGCTCATTCCCAGGTCTAGTGAAGATGTTTTGATTGTCCACTCAATGTGCTGTTACTGGACTAGGCTACGAAAGTAGCAAAAGTCCTGGATCATATCTGCCTTACTAGTAGTCTCTTATAGTCCATGACGGAGAAGGCAATGGCACCCCACTCCAGTACTCTTGCCTGGAAAATCCCATGGATGGAGGAGCCTGGTGGGCTGCAGTCCATGGGGTCGCAAAGAGTCAGATACGACAGAGCGACTTCACTTTCACTTTTCACTTTCCTGCATTGGAGAAGGAAATGGCAACCCACTACAGTGTTCTTGCCTGGAGAATCCCAGGGACGGGGGAGCCTGGTGGGCTGCCGTCTATGGGTCGCACAGAGTCGGACACGACTGAAGTAACTAAGCAGCATAGTCCATGAAAATATTCCGTCTTTTTGCTTCTTCTCATACCTAGAGTTACATTATTATAATCATTGATCTCATATGGAACTATAGATCATCCTTCTACTAGAGACTCAGTCACACCATTGGTAATATAAAAGACAGCAATTCTGTAAAATAGGCAATATAGAAAGCAGTATAGCTAGCAGTAATAGTAACATCACAAGTAAGAATTTAAGAGCTTCTATTAGGGGTAGCCCAGTATTTACCTTGTCGTCTGACTTAGTTTGTTGAGTGACTATAAGCTGGTGTTAATCCTCTGGTTGTAGATCATGGAGCATCTGCTCTTTGTCCAAAGACTGATCATGAAGTTAGCCTTCAGAAACAAACTTAGAATGTCCTCTTATGAATTTAATTAAATTTTATAACAACAAATAATTATTTCAGAAGTGAATCTTAGTAAACACTAACCTTAATTAACAGAAGTAGGATTTAATATTCAGTGAGGCAAATTTTTTCCTACCATTACTCTAATTTTTATTAAACACAGCCAAGACTAATTTGCTTTTAATATGTTTGGTCCATTGACTGTAGATGTCATAGGTCTGTCATCAGTTTTTGTTGAGGTGGATTTTTTCTTCTAGAGGGCCCCACTATGTTTTGAGATTTCTTTGAGACAGGCTTTTTATTTACCTATAAGGTTGTTCGGATGTCTGGCTCTAGGTGAGTGATCACACCATCATGGTTATCTGAGTCATGAAGATCCTTTTTGTAGAGTTCTTCTGTGTATTGTTGCCACCTCTTCTTAATATTGTCTGCATCTGTTAGTCCATACCATTTCTGTCCTTTATTGTGCCCATCTTTGCATGACATGTTCCCTTGGTATCTCTAATTTTCTTGAAGAGATCTCTAGTCTTTCCCATTCTATTGTTTTCCTCTATTTCTTTGCATTGATCACTGAGGAAGGCTTTCTTATCTCACCCTGCTATTCTTCAGAACTCTGCATTCAAATGGGTATATTTTCATGACCCAGATGACCATGATGGTGTGATCACTCACCTAGAGCCATCTTGGAATGCGAAGTCAAGTGGGCCTTAGGAAGCATCACTACAAACAAAGCTAGTGGAGGTGATAGAATTCCAGTTAAGCTATTTCAAATCCTAAAATTTGCTGTGAAATGATGCTGTGAAAGTGCTCTACTTAATATGCCAGCAAATTTTGAAAACCCAGCAGTAACCACAGGACTGGAATAGGTCAATTTTCATTCCAATTCCCAAGAAAGGCAATGCCAAAGAATGTTCAAACTAGCGCACCATTGCACTCATCTCAATCGCTAGCAAAGTCATCATCAAAATTCTCCAAGCCAAGATTCAATAGTACGTGAACCAAGAACTTCTATATGTTGAAGCTGGATTTAGAAAAGGCAGACAAACCAGAGATCAAATTGCCAGCATCCGTTGAATCATTGAAAAAGCAAGAGAGTTCCAGAAAAACATCTACTTCTGCTTTATTGACTATGCCAAATCCTTTGACTGTGTGGATCACAATAAACTGTGGAAAATTCTGAAAGGGATGGGAATACCAGACCACCTGACCTGCCTCCTGAGAAATCTGTATGCAGATGAAGAAGCAGCAGTTAGAACCGGACATGGAACAACAGACTGGCTCCAAACTGGGAAAGGAGCCTGGCGTGCTTCAGTCCATGGGGTTGCAAGGAGTCAGACACGACTGAGCAACTGAACTGAACTGATTAACGTAATAGTGAATATTTCCCAGTTTACATGAGCCTGAAACTCATGTAGTTTACTTTTTCTTGAATTCAGAATCGCTTGATTTATAAGCGCTTACTTTAGTGTATGTATTTTAGTCGCTCAGTTGTGTCTGACTTTTTGCGATCCCATGGACTGTAGCCCACCAGTCTCCTCTGTCCGTGGAATTCTCCAGGCAAGAATACTGGAGTGGGTAGCCATTCCCTTCTCCAGGGGATCTTCCCGACCAGGGATTGAACTTGGCTCTTCTGCATTGCGGGCAGATTCTTGACCATCTGAGCCACCAGAGAAGCCCTACTTTTCTTTAGGCCAATTAAATAGAGCTCATTGACAAATTAACCTCAACAATATTATCCAAATCAAAGACACACACTGAGGCATGCATATTATCTGGACAGACAGAGATCTCATAGTTTTCCACTTGAGATTTAAAATATCTCTTTGCCCCTTTTTCCCCCTTGGCTTGAAGTTCTACTAATTTGCTCTCAGCTGGAGTCTCAGGCAGAGTGGGCTGTGTATCTCAAGGACATGAAAAGAGTTAACTTCAGTTTTTTTCCTAGGAATGTTTTTGCTTCTCAGGCAGGGTCAGAACTCCAAAAACAAAGTATCTTAACAAGCCAGCTTTTTCCTAATTGCACCTGCAAAAAGAAATAGTTTTGCAATGTCAAAAAGATTTCATTTTAGCCAGTTTTTTTTTTTTTCTGGATTCTAAAGAATATCATGGCTATATTGTCTTTTTCCTTTCTGTAGTCATGGTCTTGTAACTTAAATTTTTAAATTGGAGAGTGTTCAAATTCACATTGGTGCTGGTCACAGGTGCGGATTGACTGATAAGGTGTTTTCCCAGCAGGGATTGTTCCTCTGGGATGGCGGGATCTTGGTTTGATTAGAAGAATCTGAAGGAGTAAGGGAACTTGTAGGAATAGGGGAAGCTTGGTTCTGTTGCCACTTCCTTCTCTCCTACCCCACTGCCCCAAGAGACAGGAGGAGTTAGAAGGGGATTCTTTAGAATTTTAGAAGAGTTTTTTCCAGGCTTTTGATTATAGGAAAAAGTCCTGGACCAGGAGACCTGGTGGAGGGAGAGACAGAGCAGGATGAGGGGATAGGGCAGCAGCAGAAAGACATATGCGGCGTGAGCCCCTTAGATCTGGAATCTGACTGAGTGCCATAAACTTTTGAGCATAAGGAACATCAAAAGAGATCAAATTGGAGGATTGTGTTGTAATTTAGTGGGCCACGAGGAAGCCATTTTTCTTGGTTCCTCAATTTGTACTGGCTCCAAGTTTTGTTGCAAAAGAAAGTGACCCTTTTCTTCTTAAGATTTTCAGGGTCAAATTTTTTTTTCCATTTCTTCAGAATACAGCCTAGAGGTGAGTCTGAGGGAGGGTCTCAAGACAAACCTGAGCCCATTTTTAGAATGGGGTACCGAGAATTCACTGGCCACAGAAGGCATTCCAGCTGTCCCAATGAAGGCTCTGCGAGTGACGAGGCACCGTGTGGCTAACGACCCAAATGGCCCACCATCCCAGCAACTGCGTCCGACAGTGAGAGATCACCTCTGAATGTGTGACCACGAGTGGCACAAAACCGCGTGGCTAGGCACCAGCCTAGGCCCAAACCGCGGAAAACACCTGGCGACTAGGGTCGGAAAGGACGGAGAGAGTGTTCCCGGAACAACCGTGACTCGCCTTTTGAGAATCCTCTGACACGTGGAAGGCATTCTTTGGAATGATTCAGAGGCTACTCCTAGGCCCCTGTAAATTAAATCATGACAGAGGGAGGGAAAGTGAAAGAGACAGAGAAGACAAGCTGAGGGCTAATCTGCCATTTACACCTGCTAGGAGGTGGTGGCCTGGGCAATGGGCTCAGTGTCTTGCTTGAACCAATACGGCACATACAGTGCACGGAAGTTGTCTTAGGGGCAGAAGCTCTGATAGCCTGATCTGTTCCATGACTCCCTTTATTCTGCCACAGGTGTCTTCTAGCGGCAGGCACCCTAGTGGCTTTTAAATGCCTGACCCATGCCAACACAATATTGATTTGCCTAGTCCTCAGTTGGAAAGGAGTAAAAAAGAGAGACCCTCACCCATTTGGGCGGTAACTGCTGGGGCACAGCAAGCAGTGGGGCCTTCGGGACACACCAGAGGGTGACGCTGGTCAGAGTTCCTCAGTTGCTTCCACAGCCACTTGCCTGTTCGCAGAGGGCCCAAGGAAGAAGGAAAGAGGAAAGGAGATTGGGGGAGGGTCCCCTGAGAGCAATCCCCATAGGCCACCAGATGTTGAGGCAGTATGAGCATGGGTTGGAAAAGAATTTCCAGACCAGAGCACTTGAGAAAGGAGTGAGTTTACTAAGAACAAAGAGCAGAGAGAGAGCGGGCACTGTGAATGCAGCTGGCTGTCAACTCCTGACAGGCCAGGAGAGTTGACAGTGTTCATGAGTGTTCATGAGCCAGCTTTTATATCAAGACAAAGAAAATTCCTGCCGGAAGGTTGGCATTAGGTGATTGGTTGGGATGCTATAGGGTGTTTACTGGAGTGGGCATCTTTGCTTAATTGGGAGTCTGGAGGGTTGTTAGTGATTATCAGGGCCTTTTGACAAGGCTGCAAAGGGGCTCAGTCAGCTTTGGTGGTGACCTTGGTTCTGGGCTCTGCTTCTGTGGCCTTGGTGCAAGACCTCACACATGTGACCTGGGGCAGCACTCAGCAAGTTCCTCTTTTTAAAATATTTATTTACGCATTCGGCTGTGGTGGGTCTTAGTTGTGGCACACAGGCTCTAAAGCTCGCAGGCCCAGTAGTTGCGGCACGCAAGCTTAGTTGCTCCAGCGTGTGGGATCCTAGTTCCTCGACCAGGGATCTAACCCACGTGCCCTGCATTGCAAGACTGATTCTCAACCACTGGACCACCAAGAAAGTCCCACAAAGGAAGTTCCTGATGCACCTCGGAGTGTCCCGTTAATGCCTAATCTCAATGTTGATTCTAAACCGAGTCTTACCCCAGAGAAGGCTGAGAACCTTGTCTGCCTGCTGTTCCACTCCCCATTGGAATCATCTGGATAATTGCCAGCAGTTGTCCTTAGTCAGGGGCTTCCCAGGTGGTGCAGTGGTAAAGGTTCCCCCTGCCAATGGAAGGAAACTCAGGAGATGTCGTTCAGATCCCTGGGTCGAGAAGATCCCCTAGAGGAGGAAATGGCCACCCACTCCAGTTTTCTTGCCTGGGAAATCCCATGGACAGAGGAGCCTGATGGGCCACAGTCCATGGGGTCACACAGACAGAGGAGCCTGGCAGGCTACTTTGTGTAAGAAACGCACACACACACTCTCTGCCTGTCTCTGTCTCTTTCTCTGTGTGTGTCTCTCACTGTATCTCTCTCTTTCTGTCTCTCTCTCTGTCTCTGTCTCACTCTGTCTGCCTCTCTCTCTCTCCCTGTCTCTCTCTCCCTCTGTCTTTCTCTTCTGATCTGAGGAGGAGGAGGACTGTGCCCAGGAAAACATTCGCTTCTCATTGGAGACACAGCAGATGCTCCGTGCAGATGCTGCTGTTGTCTCTGATGCTGCAGCTGGTGTGGTGATGGCGTCTCTGTGGGCAGAACAGGTCTCAGGACCCAGTCCCTGTAACTACAGACTCAGGAGCCCCTGGTCCATCCTGAGTAACTCTTACCTGCACAGAACTCTGGAGCAAAGAGCACGAGTCAGGTGAGTGCTTCTTTATGCTCCACCGCTGAGCGAAAAACAGAAGGGTCTCCAACAGGAGAGAACCTTGGAGCTGTGTTTGTCCACTGACGTTGGGCAGGACACGTGCTGACCCTGCCCCGTTGACCACACCCCGGCTCCGGCTGGATGGAGGGATGATTGGGGAGCAGAGAGTGGGGTTTCCAGTGGGGCTTTACTGAGCAAAAATTCAAGTGAGATTTTTTTTTTTCTAACATAAAAGGTTTTATGGGATTTATTGACGGTACCATATAAAACCTAGCTTTCTGGAGTCCCTGGGAATTTTCAGGTAATTATAATTCAGAGGAGAGCTCAGAATGAATGAATGTCTGTATTTCCTCTGTCGTGAGAGATGCTGGGGGAGAGAAGGAGGGGAGGCCCCCTGTGTGCAGAGACGGAGGGCAGAGCATCTGTGAGTGGGTAAGGAGAGCAGTGCTCGTCCTCACACAGCTCTCAGCGTATCAGGAAGACAGGGGACAAAGGAGTAAAAAACAAAGTATGAATTTTGTTTTGAGACTAACAGAGCGGCTTGGTCGTGCTGATTGAGGATGACCAGCAGGTGTGTCTGGGCAGGTGAAGCCCGCTGGGCTGGACTGGGAGAAGGAGCGAGGAGAGTGAAGTGGTGGGAGGGGGGTTCCAGGAGGAGGGAGAATGTGAATCGCTGGGATGAAACCAAAACGTGTTTCTTGCTTTTTCAAGGGCAATTAATTCAGCCGGATCTAGAGAGGAACAGAAGACAGGATGGAAGTGAGCTGCTGAAAGTCTTAGGTGCCTGACAGAAGGTTGCCCTCCCACATGTCTCTACCAGTGGTAAGTAATGAAACATTTTCTTCTGAAAGAGAAAAAAAAAAAACGAACCTCTTGGTTTCACTGTTCTGTTTTATTAGTTCTCTGGTCTTTATTTCATTTACTTCTGCTCTGATTTTTAGTATTCCTTTCCTTCTGCTAACTTTAGGCTCATTTCTTGTCTTATTGTAGTTCCTTGAAGAATAAAGTTAGCTTGTTAAGTATAAAGTTAATTTGTTAACAAGTTAGCTTGTTAATTTTCCTTTACAGAAAATGTTATTTATTTTAAATTTTACGGGAAAACCCCCAAACTTCTCATTGTCAGTAAATAGAGACAAAGCATGAATACAGGGCTAGAATAACACCCACAGAACCTGAATGTGTCCAGAAACAAGTAACAGTAAAGTGCTGCTTTCTTTCTGGACTTTTCCCCCAAAACCTAATTAGTTCACCTTGAAAAATGCTTTGTATTCTAATTTGTATTTATGTTGGAGATCTATATAAGAAAGATCTTGCTGTTTTGGAAAACTTGAAAAACAAGTTTAATATGTAGTCATTTTTACTGTAGTGGTCAGTTCTGTTAGATGTATTCTTATTGTTATGCTATAGAGCAGCAGTCTCCAACATTTTGGGGACTGGATTTGTGGAAGGCAATTTTTCCAGGGACTGGGGAAGGGGATGATTTCTGGATGATTCAAGTGCATTCATAACAACTGGAAAAACTGTGCTGATGGGCACTTAATATTCAACAAGTAACATTCACTTAATTTTTACCATTCTGAGGGTTTTCTAGTTTTTTTCCTGTTTATGGCTCCCCTTGCTGAGCAAATGCTTTTAAAGTCAATGAGACCCCATTTGTTTAGTTTAGTTTTCCATTACTCTAAGAGGTAGACCAAAAAAAGTTGTGATTTATGTCAAAGCATATTATACCTATATTTTCCTCAAGAGATTTGGATTAGTGGCCGTCTATTCAGCTCTTTGATCAATGTGGAGTTTCTTTTCTCTCTGGAGTGTCCTAATTTCATTCCCTTTTTACTTGAGAAACCTCCGCGCTGTTCTGTGTGCTGGCTGTTAGCATCGACATTGCCAGCACCGCTGTAGGAGGGTTCCCTTCCCTCCACAACCTCCCCAGCGTTTATTGGTTTTAGACCTTTTGCCGATGCCCATTCTAACCTGTGTGAGGTGATACCTCATTGTAGTTTTAATTTGCATTTCTCTTAAGATTTCACAATGCTGAAATATGTACATGTGATTTTTTAGAAAACAGTGAGAGTCAGACTGAACTCCCGAGATCGTCCTCTTGACAGTCTGCTCTGTTTTGCGTTCTTTCTCCGTTACCAACCCAGGGACATTTGTTGAGGGCTGTGTATTTTACTGACAGCCCCACAGACGTGGTGAATATTACGTGCCCATGAGAACAGGTTTTTCAGTTGTTGTTACCAACAGCGGCCACAAGGCGGCAGCACTTCTTAGTGCGCCACTGTTTTTCTTTTGTAATTTAGCGTCTATTTTCTATTGGAGAAGAGCTGATTTCCAACGTTGTGTTTGTTATAGGTATACAGGAACTTGGTTTAGTTATACATGAACGTTTATCTGTTTTTTTTTTTTTTTCCAGATTCTTTTCCTATATCGGTTCCTTCCATGTGTTCAGTAGACTTCTGTGTGCTAGTCACTAGGTCCTTTTGGATTCTCTAGTTGATAAGTACTCAGCTCAGTTCAGTTCAGTCGCTCAGTTGTGTCCGACTCTTTGCGACCCCATGAATCGCAGCACGCCAGGCCTCCCAGTACTATGTGTATGTTAATCCCAACCTCTTAATGTCTCCCTTCCCCTACCTTTTTTAAAAATAAAAATAACCATAAGTGGGTTTTCTAAGTCTGTGAGTTCGTTTCTGTTTATAAATTAGTTCATTTGAATGAAATGACAGATTCCACCTGTAAGTGACAAGACATTTCTCTTTCCCTCTCTGACAGACTTCACCCAATATGATAAATCTCTTGGTCCATCCATGCTGCAGCCAATGGTGAATTTTCGTTCTTTTTGATGGCTGAGTGTATTCCAGTGTACAGAGGACACTGTTTGTTTAATTTTTCTTCATTTCTCTATGGATGGACATTTTGGTTGATGCTGTGTCTTTGTTATTGTCAACAGGGCTGCCCTGAAAAGAGGGATGCATGTGTCATATAAAATTAATCTTCCTTCCGGATCTAAGGCAAGGAGTGGGCTTGCCAGATCATGTGGTAACTCTATAGTTAATATTTAAAGGAACCTCCATACTGTTTTACTTCATGGCTGCAGGCCACCCATTTACTTCCCGGCCCACAGTGTAGGATTCCCTGTTCCCCTCGCCTTCAGCAACATTTAATCTTTGTAGATCTTTGAGAAGATGGACATTCTGAGGGGTGTGAGGTGATACCTTGTTGCCATTTTGATTTGCATTTCTCCAGTAACTAGAGATGCTGAGCATCTTTTTTGGTGCTTTATGGCCACCTGGATGCCTTCTCTGAACAAACGTCCACTTAGATCTTTGGCCCATTTTTCTACTGGGTTGGTTGTTTTTTTGGTATTGAGCTGCATGAGCTGATTGCATGTTTTGGAGAGAAATTTCTTGTTTCTAAATTCAGTTGCAAACATTTTTTCCCCCTCATTCCCAGGTGTTTTTAAGTTTGGTTTATGGTTTCCCTTGCAATGCAAAAGCTTTTGAGGTTAGAGGCTCTTTCTTGAGTTTTGTTTAAGTTTTCATTATTTTAAAAGTGGATCTGTTAGGAGAAGCATGCTGACGGAAACCACCCACCCTGGCCAGGTACCATAGTAACTATTTGCATGAATTGTTTTACAACAGGAAGTCCTGGTAAGGAACATGGAACTTATAAGCCACTACCAACCAGAAGAATTCAGGAAAGGTCAAAAGGAGACACCACATATCTGACCACCTCCCAGAATCCTTCTCGCTGTCATCCATCTTGGCTGAACAAGGCATGCACCACCAGGAAGGTCTGAGTCAGAATGATTGGCTACAGACAACCCGGAAACTAATCCCATCACCATAACACCCGAGACTGCAAGCCATGTGACAGAGCTGCTCTCCTGGGTTCCCTTACCCTCCTGCTCTCCACCCGGGTGCCCTTTCCCAAGAAAATCTCTTGCTTTGTCAGCGTATGTGTCTCCTCAGACAATTCATTTCCAAGTGTTAGACAAGAGCCCAGTTTCGTTCCCTGGGAGGGGTCCCCCTTCCTGCAACGGATCCAAAAGGGCTTACTGCCGTTTATGTCAAAGTATGTTTTCCCTGTAAATCCCTCAAGAGGTTTAGAGTAATTGTCCCTCCGTTTAGCTCTTCAGTCATTTTCGAGTTATTGTTTTCTGTAGGGGGATCAAATCAGATCAGATCAGTTGCTCAGTCATGTCCGACTCTTTGCAACCCCATGAATTGCAGCACGCCAGGCCTCCCTGTCCATCACCAACTCCTGGAGTTCACTCAGACTCACATCCATCGAGTCAGTGATGCCATCCAGCCATCTCATCCTCTGTCGTCCCTTTCTCCTTCTGCCCCCAATCCCTCCCAGCATCAGAGTCTTTTCCAATGAGTCAGCTCTTCGCATGAGGTGGCCAAAGTACTGGAGTTTCACCTTCAGCATCATTCCTTCCAAAGAAATCCCAGGGCTGATCTCCTTCAGAATGGACTGGTTGGATCTCCTTGCAGTCCAAGGGACTCTCAAGAGTCTTCTCCAACACCACAGTTCAAAAGCATCAATTCTTCAGCGCTCAGCCTTCTTCACAGTCCAACTCTCACATCCATACATGACCACAGGAAAAACCATAGCCTTGACTAGACGGACCTTTGTTGGCAAAGTAATGTCCCTGCTTTTGAATATGCTATCTAGGTTGCTCATAACTTTCCTTCCAAGGAGTAAGCGTCTTTTAATTTCATGGCTGCAGTCACCATCTGCAGTGATTTTGGAGCCCCCAAAAATAAAGTCTGACACTGTTTCCCCATCTATTTCCCATGAAGTGATGGGACCAGATGCCATGATCTTCGTTTTCTGAATGTTGAGCTTTAAGCCCACTTTTTCACTCTCCACTTTCACTTTCATCAAGAGGCTTTTGAGTTCCTCTTCACTTTCTGCCATAAGGGTGGTGTCATCTGCATATCTGAGGTTATTGATATTTCTCCTGACAATCTTGATTCCAGTTTGTGTTTCTTCCAGTCCAGCGTTTCTCATGATGTACTCGGCATATAAGTTAAATAAACAGGGTGACAATATACAGCCTTGACGAACTCCTTTTCCAATTTGGAACCAGTCTGTTGTTCCATGTCCAGTTCTAACTGTTGCTTCCTGACCTGCATACAAATTTCTCAAGAGGCAGATCAGGTGGTCTGGTATTCCCATCTCTTTCAGAATTTTCCACAGTTTATTGTGATCCACACAGTCAAAGGCTTTGGCATAGTCAATAAAGCAGAAATCGATGCTTTTCTGGAACTCTCTTGCTTTTTCCATGATCCAGCGGATGTTGGCAATTTGATCTCTGGTTCCTCTGCCTTTTCTAAAACCAGCTTGAACATCAGGAAGTTCACGGTTCACATATTGCTGAAGCCTGGCTTGGAGAATTTTGAGCATTACTTTACTAGCGTGTGAGATGAGTGCAATTGTGCGGTAGTTTGTTCATTCTTTGGCATTGCCTTTCTTTGGGATTGGAATGAAAACTGCCCTTTTCCAGTCCTGTGGCCACTGCTGAGTTTTCCAAATTTGCTGGCATATTGAGTGCAGCACTTTCACAGCATCATCTTTCAGGATTTGGAATAACTCAACTGGAATTCCATCACCTCCACTAGCTTTGTTCGAAGTGATGCTTTCTAAGGCCCACTTGACTTCACATTCCAGGATGTCTGGCTCTAGGTCAGTGATCACACCATCGTGATTATCTGGGTCGTGAAGATCTTTTTTGTACAGTTCTTCTGTGTATTCTTGCCATCTCTTCTTAATATCTTCTGCTTCTGTTAGGTTCATACCATTTCTGCCCTTTATCAAGCTCATCTTTGCATGAAATATTCCTTTGGTATCTCTGATTTTCTTGAAGAGATCCCTAGTCTTTCCCATTCTGTTGTTTTCCTCTATTTCTTTGCATTGATCGCTGAGGAAGGCTTTCTTATCTCTTCTTGCTATTCTTTGGAACTCTGCGTTCAGATGTTTATATCTTTCCTTTTCTTCATTCCTTTTTGCTTCTCTTCTTTTCACAGCTATTTGTAAGGCCTCCCCAGACAGCCATTTTGCTTTTTTGCATTTCTTTTCCATGGGGTTGGTCTTGATCCCTGTCTCCTGTACAATGTCACAAACCTCATTCATAGTTCATCAGGCACTCTATCTATCAGATCTAGGCCCTTAAATCTATTTCTCACTTCCATTGTACAATCAAAAGGGATTTGATTTAGGTCATACCTGAATGGTCTAGTGGTCATGGAGTGTCATAATTTCACTCACTGTTCTCTTGTTTAAGGAGGCTCCACCCTGTCCTCTGTATGGACTTTTAACAATTTGCATTGACAACATCAGTGCAGGAGAATTCCCTTTTCTCCAAAACCTACCAGCCTTTATTGTTTGTGGACTTTTTGACAAAGATCATGTTGACCAGTGAGAGGTGATTCCTCATTGTAGTTTTGATTTGCTTTTCTATAAGATTTTAGTGTGTGGAGGCTTTTCATATGATTAAAAAAAAAATAACAACAAAACAGTGTAAAACTGACCTGTGGAGATTGCCCTCTTGTCGTCTGCCCTCTTTTGAATTCTTTTTCCAGGACCTGCTTGAGGGCATTTGTTGAGGGAGGTGTTTTTTTCCTTACATTCTTCCAGGCCTGGTGAAAACAAGTGTCCAAGTGAAAGTGAAAGTCACTCAGTCGTGTCTGACTCTTTGCGACCCCATGGACTATACAGTCCATGGAATTCTCCAGGCCAGAATACTGGAGTGGGTAGCTGTCCCCTTCTTCAGGTGATCTTCCCAACCCAGGGATCGAACCCAGGTCTCCCACATAGCAGGTAGATAAGTGCCCCAAGAGCAGAGGTTTTTTCAGTTGCTGATACTAAAGTGGCCACAAGGGGCAGCATTTCTCCCTGTTCCAGCTGTGGTTTTTGTTTTGGTTTAGCGTTTATTTTCTATTGAAGTAGAGTTGATTTCCGATGTTGTGTTTGTTTTAGGTACAGGAACCTGGTTTTGTTATACATGAACATATATCTATTTTGGAGGGGGGAGGTCTTTTCCCATATAGGTTCTTTCAGTGTATTCAATTGGAGAAGGCAGTGGCACCCCACTCCAGTACTCTTGCCTGGAAAATCCATGGACAGAGGAGCCTGGTAGGCTGCAGTCCATGGGGTCGCTAAGTCGGACACGACTGAGCGACTTCACTTTCACTTTTCACTTTCATGCATTGGAGAAGGAAATGGCAACCCACTCCAGTGTTCTTGCCTGGAGAATCCCAGGGACGGGGGAGCCTGGTGGGCTGCCATCTTTGGGGTCGCACCGAGTCAGACATGACTGAAGCGACTTAGCAGCAGCAGCAACAGCAGTGTATTCAATCAGTTCAGTTCAGTTGCTAAGTCATGTCCGTCTCTTTGCAACCCCATGGACTGCAGCATGCCAGGCTTCCCTGTTCATTACCAACTCCCAGAGCTTGCTCACACTCATGTCTGTGGATGCCATCCAACCATCTTATCCTCTGTTGTCCCCTTCTCCTTCTGCCTTCAATCTTGCCCAGCATCAGGGTGTTTCAAGTGAGTCAGTTCTTCACATCAGATGGCCAAAGTACTGGAGTTTTGGCATTACTATCAGTCCTTCCAATGAATATTCAGGACTGATTTCCTTAAGGATGGACTGGTTGGATCTCCTTGCAGTCCAAGGGACTCTCCAGAGTCTTCTCCAATACCACAGTTCCAAAGCATCAATTCTTCAGTGCTCAGCATTCTTTATGGTCCAGCCCTCACATCTATACATCACTACTGGAAAAACCATACCTTTGACTAGATGGACCTTTGTTGGCAAAGTAGCGTCTCTGCTTTTTAATATGCTGTCTGGGTTGGTCATAGCTTTTCTTCCAAGGAGTGAGCATCTTTTAATCTCATGGCTGCAGTTACCATCTGCAGTGATTTTGGAGCCCAAGAAAATAAAGTCTGTCACTGTTTCCAATGTTTCCCCATCTATTTGCCATGAAGTGATGGGACCAGATGCCATGATCTTAGTTTTCCGAATGTTGAGTTTTAAGCCAACTTTTTCACCCTCATCTTTCACTTTCATCAAGAGGCTCTTTAGTTCTTCTTTGCTTTCTGCCATAAGGGTGGTGTCATCTGCATATCTGAGGTTATTCATATTTTTCCTGAAAATCTTGATTCCAGCTTGTGCTTCATCCAGCCCAGCATTTCTCATGATGTACTCTGCATCTAAGTTAAATAAGCAGGGTGACAATATACAGCCTTGATGTACTCCTTTCCCAATTTGGAACCAGCCTGTTGTTCCATGTCCAGTTCTAACTGTTGCTTCTTGACCTGCATATAGATTTCTCAAGAAGCAGATCAGGTGGTGTGGTATTCCCATCTCTTGAAGAATTTTCCACAGTTTGTTGTGATCCACACAGTCAAAGCCTTTGGCATAGTGGATGTAGGCACTAAATTATTGCATTTTTCTAATCCATCTCTGACATAATAGAATCATCCATTTTGTAGAAGAGATTTAAATCTAAAATGTGAAGATGTTTTTAAAACAATATTAACAACTGTTAGATTTTAAAAGAATAACTGAACACATTTGTCTTCGGTCATTATGCATTGCTTTGTTTCGATCACAGTAATTTTTTCTTCAGTGCTTTGTGATCATACTATTAGGAAAAAGTAAAGGGCTCATTACTGTGTTATTTTAGTAGATTTGGCTAAACTACTAACAGGGGATCTTAAAAGTATCTGAGGGATTTGATGGCTCCGTATAATGTTCTCCTCAGAGAAGGCAATGGCTCCCCACTCCAGTACTCTTGCCTGGAAAATCCATGGACAGAGGAGCCTGTTAAGCTACAGTCCATGGGGTCGCGAAGAGTCGGACATGACTGAGCGACTTCACTTTCACTTTTCACTTTCATGCATTGGAGAAGGAAATGGCAACCCACTCCAGTGTTCTTGCCTGGAGAATCCCAGGGACGGGGAAGCCTGGTGGGCTGCCGTCCATTGGGTTGCACAGAGTCGGACACGACTGAAGCGACTTAGCAGATGTTTTTCTGGAACTCTCTTGCTTTCTTGATGATCCAGTGGATGTTAGCAATTTGATCTCTGGTTCCTCTTCCTTTTCTAAATCCAGCTTGAACATTTGGAAGTGCATGGTTCATGTACTGTTGAAGCCTGGCTTGGAGAATTTTGATCATGACTTTGCTAGCCTGTGAGATGAGTGCAATTGTGGAGTAGTTTGAACATTCTTTGGCATTGCCTTTCTTTGGGATTGGAATGAAAATGGACTTTTTCCAGTCCTGTGGCCATTGCCGAGTTTTCCAAATTTGCTGGCCTATTGAGTGCAGCACTTTCACAGCATCATCTTTTAGGATTTGAAATAGCTCAACTGAAATTCCATCCCCTCCACTAGCTTTGTTTGTAGTGATGCTTCTTCCTAAGGCCCACTTGACGTCCCACTCCAGGATGTCTGGCTCTAGGTGAGTGATCACACCATCGTGATTATCTGGGTCGTGAAGATCTTTTTTGTACAGTTCTTCTGTGTATTCTTGCCATCTCTTCTTAATATCTTCTGCTTCTGTTAGGTCCATACCATTTCTGTCCTTTATCGAGCCCATCTTTTCATGAAATGTTCCCTTGAAAACTCTTATTTTCTTGAAGAGATCTCTAGTCTTTCCCATTCTGTTGTTTTCCTCTATTTCTTTCCATTGATCACTGAGGAAGGCTTTCTTATCTCTTCTTGCTATTCTTTGGAACTCTGCATTCAGATGCTTATATCTTTCCTCTTCTCCTTTGCTTTTTGCTTCTCTTCTTTTCACAGCTATTTGTAAGGCCTCCCCTGACAGCCATTTTGCTTTTTTGCATTTCTTTTCCATGGGGTTGGTCTTGATCCCTGTCTCCTGTACAATGTCACGAACCTCAGTCCATAGTTCATCAGGCACTCTATCTATCAGATCTAGGCCCTTAAATCTATTTCTCACTTCCACTGTATAATCATAAGGGATTTTATTTAGGTCATACCTGAATGGTCTAGTGGTTTTCCCTACTTTCTTCAATTTCAGTCTGAATTTGGCAATAAGGAGTTCATGATCTGAGCCACAGTCAGCTCCTGGTCTTGTTTTTGCTGACTGTATAGAGCTTCTCCATCTTTGGCGGCAAAGAATATAATCAGTCTGATTTCGGTGTTGACCATCTGGTGATGTCCATGTATAGAGTCTTCTCTTGTGTTGTTGGAAGAATGTGTTTGTTATGACCAGTGCATTTTCTTGGCAAAACTCTATTAGTCTTTGCCCTGCTTCATTCTGTATTCCAAGGCCAAATTTGCCTGTTACTCCAGCTGTTTCTTGACTTCCTACTTTTGCATTCCAGTCCCCTATAATGAAAAGGACTTCTTTTTTGGGTGTTAGTTCTAAAAGGTCTTGTAGGTCTTCATAGAACTGTTCAACTTCAGCTTCTTCAGCGTTACTGGTTAGGGCATAGACTTGGATTACTGTGATATTGAATGGTTCACCTTGGAAATGAACAGAGATCATTCTGTCATTTTTGAGATTGCATCTAAGTACTGCATTTTGGACTCTTTTGTTGACCATGATGGCCACTCCATTTCCTCTGAGGGATTCCTGCCCACAGTAGTAGATATAATGGTCACCTGAGTTAAATTCACCCATTCCAGTCCATTTTAGTTCGCTGATTCCTAGAATGTCAACATTCACTCTTGCCATCTCTTGTTTGACCACTTCCAATTTGCCTTGATTCATGGATCTGACATTCCAGGCTCCTATGCAATATTGCTCTTTACAGTATTGGACCTTGCTTCTATCACCAGTCACATGCACAGCTGGGTATTGTTTTTGCTTTGGCTCCATCCCTTCATTCTTTCCGGAGTTATTTCTCCACTGATCTCCAGTAGCATATTTGGCACCTACTGACCTGGGGAGTTTCTCTTTCAGTATCCTATCATTTTCCCTTTTCATACTGTTCATGGGGTTCTCAAGCCAAGAATACTGAAGTGGTTTGCCATTCCCTTCCGCAGTGGACCACATTCTTTCTGAGGTCAGGGGCGGTGACGAGAGGGGTTACCCTGCATCCGAGGTCAGGGGCGGCGACGAGAGGAGTTACCCCACTTCTGAGGTCAGGGGCAGTGGCCAGGAGGAGATACCCCATGCCCAAGCCCGAGGCCAGGGGCGGTGGCCGGAAGGACCAACCCCATGTCCAAGGAGCCGTGGCTGAGTGGACGCTTGAGGGCCTAGAGGAGCTATCCCACATTGAAGGTCAGGAAGGGCGTCGGTGAGGAGATACCCCTCGTCCAAGGTAAGGAGCAATGGCTGCGCTTTGCTGGAGCAGCCGTGAAGAAATACCCCACGCCCAAGGTAAGAGAAACCCAAGTAAGAGGGTAGTATTGCAAGAGGGCATCAGAGGGCAGACACACTGAAACCATACTCACAGAAAACTAGTCAATCTAATCACACTAGGACCACAGCCTTGTCTAACTCAATGAAACTAAGCCATGTCTGTGGGGCAACCCAAGATGGGCGGGTCATGGTGGAGAGATCTGACAGAATGTGGTCCACTGGAGAAGGGAATGGAAAACCACTTCAGTATTCTTGCCTTGAGTAAACAAGGGAAGATTACTCTAAAAGCTCTTGAGGAAAATATAGGCAGAACACACTTTGACAGAAATGGCAGCAAGTTGTTTTTGGATCCACTCTTAGAATAATGAACAATAAGACCTAACTCAGCGAAAGAGACCTCAGTAACCTAAAAAGCTATTGCCCTGCAAGGAAAACCCTAAAAAAAGAAAGGCAACACGAAGCATAGGAAAAACGCAGTTTGCAACTAAAAATAAAAACTCAGAATTTATCAGAAAACAGGCAGACAACTCATAAAGCGCAATGAAAAGAATAATAATTAAAAAAAACCAACCCAACAGAAAATGATGCCAAAGATCGAAATGAATATTTCATTAAGAAGGCCTCCAGAAGGTCATAGCACACGTAAAAGATGCTCAGCATCACTGTCAGATGAGTGCCAATCAAAGCTGCAAGCGCCAGCCCCCTCACACAGGGTAGAATGGCCATCCTCCAAAAGAGAAACAAAGAGTAAATGCTGCTGAGAAGAGGCGATTCTTCTACACTGCGTCAGGGATGTCAATGGTCAGTCAGGTCACAAAGGAAAACAGTATGGAGATTCTTAAACCACTAAATGCAGAGTTACCACTCTCTCTGGCAAGCCCACCCCTTGCCTCAGATCTGGAGAAAATCATAATTTAAGATGATACTTGTTCCCGTATATTCAGGGCAGCACGATTGACAATATTCCAGGCAGCAGAAGTGAAAGCGTTAGTTGCTCAGTCGTGTCTGACTCTCTGCAACCCCTGTGGACTCTAGGCCACCAGGCCCCTCTGTCCATGGGATTCTCCTGGCAAGAATACTGGAGCGTGTTGTCATGCCCTCCTCCAGTGGATGTTGCCAACCCAGGAATCAAACCTGAGTCTCCTGCATTGCAGGTGGATGCTTTACCACCGAGCCACCATAACATCCAAAGCAGAGCATCAATCAAAAAGGCCATCAATAGAGAAATGACGAGTAACTAGTCCATGTAGACACTGGAATACACTCAGTCATCAAAAAGAAGGAAAAAACACCTTGGAAGCAGCATAGATGGACTGAGAGATTCATCATACACTGTGAAGTCCATCAGAGAGGGGGAGAAATATCACTTACAGGTGGAATCTATGAATTCATTAAAATGAACTTTATAAAGAGAATGAACTTTATAATTTATAAAGAGAAACTCACAGACTTAGAAAACCAACTTATGATTATCTGAAAAAAATACATAGGGGTAGTGGGACATTAAGAGGTTGGGATTAACATATTAACACACTACTTATTATCAGATAGATAATCCAAAAGGGCCTCCTGAATAGCACAGGGAAGTCTACGGAATACACTGAAAGAACTTATTTGGAAAAAGCCCCCTTTAAAGCAAAGAATTGATATACGTCTATGTATAGCTGAATCAAATTCCTGTAAACTTTAAACAGATAAACAACAGTAAGCAACTCTACACCGATTAAAGTTGTTACCATGCTGCTGCTGCTGCTCAGTCGCTTCAGTCGTGTCCAACTCTGTGCGACTCCATAGACGGCAGCCCATTAGGCGCCCCCGTCCCTGAGATTCTCCAGGCAAGAACACTGGAGTGGGTTACCATTTCCTTCTCCAATGCATGAAAGTGAAAAGTGAAAGTGAAGTCGCTAAGTCGTGTCCGACCCTCAGCGACCCCATGGACTGCAGCCTACCAGGCTCCTCCGCCCATGGGATTTTCCAGGCAAGAGTACTGGAGTGGGGTGCCATTGCCTTGATCCCCCAGCAAAAGTGTGGCGCATGAGAAATGCTACCGCCTTGTGGCCATTTTTGGTAACAACAACAGAAAAAGCTGTGCCTATGTGCACATGTGCCTTGCGCCTATTCCCTGGTGGCTCAGAGGTTAAAGCGTCTGCCTCCATTGCGGGAGACCCGGATTAGATCCTCGGGTCGGGAAGATCCCCTGGAGAAGGAAATGGCAGCCCACTCCAGAATTCTTGCTTGGAGAATCCCATGGACGGAAAAGCCTGGTAGACTACAGTCCACGGGGTCGCAAAGAGTTGGACACGACTGAGCGACTTCTCTTTCCTTTCTTTCACATGAGCACTTACTCTTCACCAGCCCCGCGGGAATGCAAGGAAAAGACACCTGTCCTCAACAAATGTCCTGGAAAAGAAGTCAAAACAGAGCAGACTGTCAAAACGCCAAACTCGGGAGTTCAGTTTTACTCATACCGTTTTTTTGTTTTTTTTGTTTTTTAAAGATTTCACAATCATGAAATCTTGCAGAAATGAAAATCAAAACTACAATCACATATCAGCTCACACCGGTAAGAATGGCCTTTGTCAAAGGGTCTACAAACAATAAACGGTGGAGAGGTTGTGGAGAAAAGGGACCCCTCCTGTACTGATGCCGGCATTGTTAAATTGTTAACAGTCAGTAGGCAGGATAGCGTGAAGGTTCCTTAAATAGTGAAAAGAGAATGACATTACCACTCTGCCTAACCTCATAGAGAAAAAGGAATTCCAGATTGATTGACGATCTCATTGGAGGGGTGATTACTCTCTACTTCTTGAGAAAAATACATGCAGACGCACTTTGACATAAATCACAGCCAGTTATTGCTGGATCCACCTTTGAGAGTAATGAAACATAAAATGAAGTGAACAGAAGGGACCTCATCGACCTTAAGGGTTTGCACAGCAAGGGAAATCCTAAATGACAGAAAAAGTCCATCTTCAGATTGGGAAAAGTAAAGGTTTCCAAATGAGGATACCCACAAGGAATTCATCTCCAACACATGCAAACAGCTCATGTAGCTCAACATCAAAAAAAAAAAAAAAAACAAAAACAAACAACCCAATAGAAAAATGGGCCAGTGGTTTAAATGGACACTCCTCCAAGAAGGCATCCAGATGGCCAGAGAGTTACGTGAAAAGGGGCTCAGGATCCCTGTTAAAGAAATGCCGACCAAAACTGCACCGAGGAATCTTCTTAAACCTGTCAGACGGGCCCTTTTCAAAAAGTCTGCAAACAATAGTGGAAAGGCTTTGAAGAAAAGCTAACTCTTTGATACAGAAGCTGGGAATGTAAATTGTTAACAGCCAAAATGGAGAACAGGAAGAAGGTTCCTTAAACAAGAGAAAAGTGAGTGAAATTACAACACTCTCAAACCCCATGCAGAAAAAGAAACTCCAAATTAATTAAAGAGCTAAATGGAGGGATGATTACCCTAAATCTCTTGAGGAAAATACAGGCAGAACATGCCTTGACATAAATTGCAGCAAGTTCTTTTTGCATCAATTCTCAGAATAATGAAAAAAAAAATTAAACTCAACAAAAGGTACCTCATTAACATAAAATCCTTTGGCACAGCAAGGAAAATACTAAACAAAGGGGGAAAAAATCCCCTCAAAATGGGGGAAAAAAAAGTTTGCAACTGAATTTAAAAATGGAATTCACCTTTAAAACATGCAAACAGCAGCTTAATATCAAGAAAACAATCAATTCAATAAATAAAAAAGAAACAGGCCAAAGATCCAAATGAACATTTGTTCAAAGAAGGTATCCAGATGGCCATAAAGCACCGGAAAAGATGCCCGGGATCACTGTTAGAAAAATGCCAATCAAAACTGCAGTTAGGTATCAGCTCACACGGCTCAGGATGGCCATCTTCCAAAAGATCTACAAAGAATTAAATGCTGCTGAGGGCGAGGGGAACAGAGCATCCTCTACTCTGTGGGGTGGGGGTGTGCATGGGTGGTGCAGCCATGAAGGAAAACCATGGAGATTCCTTAAAACACTAAATACAGACTTAACACATGACAAGGCAAGCCCACCCCTTGCCTTAGAGCTGGAGAAAATCATAAAATGATTTTTAAATCATTTAAAATGATTTATGCAGCCCAATTTTCAGGGCAGCACTGTTGACGATATCCAAGACAGAGCATCAACCAGAGTGTCCATCAATAGAGAAATGAAGAGACTCTGGAATACACTCGGCTATCCCAAAGAATGAAAAAATGCCATTGTCAGGAGCATGGAAGGACTGAGGTTTATCATACTGAGTGAAGTCAGTCCAAGAGGGAAAGAAATATATCACTGATGGGTACAATCTATAAATTCACACACATGAACTAATTTATAAACAGAAACAGACTCACAGACTTAGAAAACCAACTTATGATTATTTTTTTTTAAAAAGTAGGGGAAGGGGAACATTGAGAGTTTAGGACTGACATATACGCACTACTTCCTACCAGATATATCCTAAAGGACCTGCTGTTCGCACAAGGAAGTCTGCGGAGCAACTGAAAGAACCTATTTGGGAAAAGCCCCCTTAATAGAATCGATATATGTCTGTGTATGACTGACTCAAGTTCCTGTAAACCTAAAACACAACAACAGAAATCAACTCTACTGCAATAGAAAATAGAAACTGAAAGTGTTAGTTGTTCAGCCGTGTCTGACTCTTTGCGATCCCATGGACTGTCGCCCGCCATGCTCCTCTGTCCATGGAATTCTCCAGGCAAGAGTACTGGAGGGGGTTGCCATTCTCTTCTCCAGGGATCTTCCTGACCCAGGGGTTGAACTCGGGTCTCCTGCATTGCAGGCAGATTAATTACTTTCTGAGCCACCAGGGAAGCCCAATAGAAAATTAAAATTAGCCAGAAAAACAAAACAAAACAAAACAAACCCAGTGTGGCGCATGAAGAAATGCTGCCGCCTTGTGGCCGCTTTTGGTAACAACAATGGAAACCTCTGTGCTAATGGGTACTTAAAAGTCAGTCACCAAGCCTGAGGGGATGTGGGAAAAAACACCTATCCTTAACAACTGTCCTTGGGGAGGTTCTGGAAAAAGATTTCAGATGAGGGCAGATGGTCAAGAAGACAATCTCGAGAGATCGTTTTTGCTCACAGTGTTGTTTCTTTTTAATCACACCAAAAACTTTCAACATCATGAATCTTATAAAAATGCAAAGCAAACTACAACGAGGTATCAGCTCATACCTGTCAGAACGGCCTTTGTCAAAAGGTCTACAAGCAATAAATTCTGGAGAGGTTGTGGAGAAAAGGGAACACTCCTACACTGATGCCGCCAATGCATGTTGTGAACAGCCAGGATGCAGGAGAGGGTGGAGGTTCCTTAAACAGAGAAAAGTGAAAGAATTTACATCTGTCCCTAACCACTTGCGGAAAAAGAAACTCCAAATCAATGAAAGAGCTAAATGGAGGGACTACGCTAAACCGCTGGAGGAAAATACACGCAGAACATGCTTTGACATAAATCGCCGCAAGTTCTTTTTGGATCAACTCTTACAAGAGGGAAAATGAAAGCAAAACTCAACAAAAGGGACCTCATTAACCTCAAAAGCTTTTCAACAGCACGGAAAACCCTGAAGGAAAGAAGGCAAACCTCAAAATGGGGGAAAAAATGTTTGCCACCAAATTTAAAAACAAGGAGTTCATCTCCAAAGCATGCAAACAGTTCATACAGCTCAATACATACATATATATATATATATATATATATATATATATATATATATATATATAACAATCAACCCAATAGAATACGGGCCAAATATCTAAACGGACATTTGTCCAAAGAAAGCATCCAGATGGACATAAGCACATGAAAAGATGCTCAGGATCACTGTTAGTGAAATGCCACTCAAAACTGCAATGAAGTGTCAACTTACCCCTCTCAGAATGACCATCTTCGAAAAGTGAAAGTGCTAATCACTCAGTCGTGTTTGAGTCTTTGCAGCCCCATAGACTGTAGCCTGCCAGGCTCCTCTGTCCATGGGAATGCTCTAGGCAAGAATACTAGAGTGGGTTGCCGTTTCCTTCTCCAGGGGATCTTCCCAACCTAGGGACTGAACCCAGGTCTCCCGCCTTGCAAGCAAATGCTTTACCATCTGAGCCACCAGGGAAGCCCTTAATCTTCAAATGATCTATAAAAAATTAAGTGCAGCTGAGGGCAAGGGGAATAGGGAATCCTCCTATACTGTTTCAGAGATGTATATGGTGGGTGCAGCCATGAAGGAGAACGGTGTGGAGATTCCTTAAAACACCAAATACAGACTTACGCCTGATCTGGCAAGCCCACTCCTTGTCTTAAATGCATAGAAAATCATAATTTAAAATGATACCTTAACCTCTGTTTTCAAGGCAGCACTATTGACAACCTCCAAGACAGACCATCCACCAAAATGTCCATCAATAGAGAAATAAAGGGTAACTGGTCCATCTATATACTGGAATACACTCAGCCATCAAAAAAAAACCGAAGGGGAAAAAAAAACCAAACCGATGGAAAGAAGGCCATTGGCAGCAGCTTAATTGGACCCACAGATGATCATAAGTAAGTGAAAGACAAATATCCTAAGATATCACTTCTAGATGGAATCTAAACATGGATACAATAAACTTCTTGACAAAACAGAAACAGCCTCCCAGACTTAGAAACAGTTCTTATGGTTACTAAAAAATGAAAGTTTGGGGGCAGGGAGAAATTAGTAATATGAGAATAACAGATACACTAGTGTTTATAAAATAATCCACAAGGACCCCCTGCAAAGCACAAGGAACCCTACTCAACATTCTGTAATGACCTACATGGGGAATGAAGCTGAAAAAGAACATATAAGTCATGTGTGAATTATTCAAGTTGCTGTACACCTAAAAAAAAAAAACACCCACCACAGTGTAAATTATCTATATATTCCAATTCAAAATAAGTGGCAAAAATAGAAAGACAAAACTAATTTAAAAAAGAACTGAAGACTCTATTCTGCTCAGGTCTTGGGACCTGGGCTGATATCACATCCCTGGAGCCTGAGTAGGCTTGGGTCCCCAGACTGGACTGTCGTGGGGCTAAGTGTATGGGGAGGGTGTGCCAGGCAACGAGCCCCCCACCGCAACAGACATGAACTTCCTTTCCCCCTCTGTATGAGCCCATAGTCTCCAGATCCAGGCGGGTCCTCCTGCAGCAGAACAAGCCATAGTGCCCCCAAAGGATGGTGGAGCCTCTGGACTGGAAGAGCTTTGCAAACTTCCCTGGGCTCTGCATCTCCTGGTGATGGGGTTGGGGTTCCCACTTCCAGCTTCCTTCCTTAGCGTCACCCCACCTGCGGATGACACCCCCTTCTGCAGAGTGGTGTTGCAATTGGGATCTGTCTTGGGGATGGAGGGTAAGGGGGAGGAAGTAAGGAGACACAAGTCTTAAGCATAGCCACTCTCACTGACAACCCAGAAATAGGACTTGCCCTAAGGCTCTGGTTGCCCAGGTACCCAGAGTTGGGCATGAAGAAATGCTGCCACCTTGTGGCCATTTCCCACAACAACCGCTTGAAAGCCGGGGCTGATGGCTATTCACAAGCCTGCCCTTAAGAAATGCCCTGGGGTAAATCACCGGAAAAGAATTCAAAACAGGGCAGACCTTCAAAAAGCTAATTGCAAGATGTAAGTTGTACTCACAGTGTAGAAGATAAACAGGGACCCGGAAAGATACTCAACATCACAAATTATCAGTTCAGTTCAGTTGATCAGTCGTGTCCGACTCCTTGCGACCACATGAATCGCAGCACGCCAGGCCTCCCTGTCCATCACCAACTCCCGGAGTTCACTCAGACTCACGGCCATCGAGTCAGTGATGCCATCCAGCCATCTCATCCTCTGTCGTCCCCTTCTCCTCCTGCCCCCAATCCCTCCCAGCATCAGAGTCTTTTCCAATGAGTCAATTCTTTGCATGAGGTGGCCAAACTACTGGAGTTTCAGCTTTAACATCATTCCTTCCAAAGAAATCCCAGGGCTGATCTCCTTCAGAATGGACTGGTTGGATCTCCTTGCAGTCCAAGGGACTCTCAAGAGTCTTCTCCAACACCACAGTTCAAAAGCATCAATTCTTCGCTGCTCAGCCTTCTTTACATTCCAACTCTCACATCCGTACATGACCACAGGAAAAACCATAGCCTTGACTAGACGGACCTTTGTTGGCAAAGTAATGTCTCTGCTCTTGAATATGCTATCTAGGTTGGGCATAACTTTCCTTCCAAGGAGTAAGCATCTTTTAATTTCATGGCTGCAGTCACCATCTGCAATGATTTTGGAGCCCCCCAAAAATAAAGTCTGACACTGTTTCCCCATCTATTTCCCATGAAGTGATGGGACCAGATGCCATGATCTTCGTTTTCTGAATGTTGAGCTTTAAGCCCACTTTTTCACTCTCCACTTTCACTTTCATCAAGAGGCTTTTGAGTTCCTCTTCACTTTCTGCCATAAGGGTGGTGTCATCTGCATATCTGAGGTTATTGATATTTCTCCCGGCAATCTTGATTTCAGCTTGTGTTTCTTCCAGTCCAGTGTTTCTCATGATGTACTCTGGATAGAAGTTAAATAAGCAGGGTGATAATATACAGCCTTGACATACTCCTTTTCCTATTTGGAACCAGTCTGTTGTTCCATGTCCAGTTCTAACTGTTGCTTCCTGACCTGCATACAGATTTCTCAAGAGGAAGGTCAGGTGGTCTGGTATTCCCATCTCTTTCAGAATTTTCCACAGTTTATTGTGATCCACACAGTCAAAGGCTTTGGCATAATCAATAAAGCAGAAATAGATGCTTTTCTGGAACTCTCTTGCTTTTTCCATGATCCAGCAGATGTTAGCAATTTGATCTCTGGTTCCTCTGCCTTTTCTAAAACCAGCTTGAACATCTGGAAGTTCATGGTTCATGTATTGCTGAAGCCTGGCTTGGAGAATTTTGAGCATTACTTAACTAGTGTGTGAGATGAGAGCAATTGTGCGGTAGTTGGAGCATTCTTTGGCATTGCCTTTCTTTGGGATTGGAATGAAAACTGCCCTTTTCCAGTCCTGTGGCCACTGCTGAGTTTTCCAAATTTGCTGGCATATTGAGTGCAGCACTTTCACAGCATCATCTTTCAGGATTTGAAATAGCTCAACTGGAATTCCATCACCTCCACTAGCTTTGTTCGTAGTGATGCTTTCTAAGGCCCACTTGACTTCACATTCCAGGATGTCTGGCTCTAGGTCAGTGATCACACCATGGTTATTATCTTGGTCCTGAAGATCTTTTTTGTACAGTTCTCCTGTGTATTCTTGCCACCTCTTCTTAATAACTTCTGCTTCTGTTAGGTCTGTACCATTTCTGTCCTTTATCAAGCCCATCCTTGTATGAAATGTTCCCTTGGTATGTCTAATTTTCTTGAAGAGATCTCTAATCTTTCACATTCTGTTGTCTTCCTCTATTTCTTTCCATTGATCGCCGAGGATGGCTTTCTTATCTCTTCTTGCTATTCTTTGGAACTCTGCATTCAGATGCTTATATCTTTCCTTTTCTCCTTTGCTTTACATTTCTCTTCTTTTCACAGCTATTTGTAAGGCCTCCCCAGACGGCCATTTTGCTTCTTTGCATTTCTTTTCCATGATGATTGTCTTGATCCCTGTCTCCTGTACAATGTCACGAACCTCAGTCCATAGTTCAACAGGCACTCTATCTATCAGATCTAGGCCCTTAAATCTATTTCTCACTTCCACTGTACAATCATAAGGGATTTGATTTAGGTCATACCTGAATGGTCTAGTGGTTTTCCCTACTTTCTTCAATTTCAGTCTGAATTTGGCAATAAGGAGTTCATGATCTGAGCCACAGTCAGCTCCTGGTCTTGTTTTTGCTGACTGTAGAGAGCTTCTCCATCTTTGGCGGCAAAGAATATAATCAATCTGATTTCGGTGTTGACCATCTGGTGATGTCCATGTGTAGTGTCTTCTCTTGTGTTGTTGGAAGAGGGTGTTTGTTATGACCAGTGCATTTTCTTGGCAAAACTCTATTAGTCTTTGCCCTGCTTCATTCTGTATTCCAAGGCCAAACTTGCTTGTCACTCCAGCTGTTTCTTGACTTCCTACTTTTGCATTCCAGTCCCCTATAATGAAAAGGACATCTTTTTTGGGTGTTAGTTCTAAAAGGTCTTGTAGGTCTTCCTAGAACCGTTCAACTTCAGCTTCTTCAGCGTTACTGGTTGGGGCATAGACTTGGATTACTGTGATATTGAATGGTTCACCTTGGGAACAAACAGAGATCATTCTGTCATTTTTGAGATTGCATCTAAGTACTGCATTTTGGACTCTTTTGTTGACCATGATGGCCACTCCATTTCCTCTGAGGGATTCCTGCCCACAGTAGTAGATATAATGGTCATCTGAGTTAAATTCACCCATTCCAGTCCATTTTAGTTCGCTGATTCCTAGAATGTCAACATTCACTCTTGCCATCTCTTGTTTGACCACTTCCAATTTGCCTTGATTCATGGACCTGACATTCCAGGTTCCTATGCAATATTGCTCTTTACAACATTGGACCTTGCTTCTATCACCAGTCACATCCACAGCTGGGTATTGTTTTTGCTTTGGCTCCATCCCTTCATTCTTTCTGGAGTTATTTCTCCACTGATCTCCAGTAGCATATTGGGCACCTACCGACCTGGGGAGTTTCTCTTTCAGTATCCTATCTTTTTGCCTTTTCATACTGTTCATGGGGTTCTCAAGGCAAGAATACTGGTTTGCCATTCCCTTCTCCAGTGGACCACATTCTGTCAGACCTCTCTACCATGACCTGCCCGTCTTGGGTGGCCTCAGGGGCATGGCTTAGTTTCATTGAGTTAGATGAGGCAGTGGTCCTAGTGTGATTAGATTGATTAGTTTCTGTGAGTATGGTTTCAGTGTGTCTGCCCTCTGATGCCCTCTTGCAACACCTACCGTCTTACTTGGGTTTCTCTTAACTTGGGCGTGGGGTATCTCTTCACGGCTGCTCCAGCAAAGCACAGCTGCTGCTCCTTACCTTGGAAGAGTGGTATCTCCTCGCAGGCGCCCGTCCTGACCTTGAACATGGAATAGCTCCTTAGGCCCTCCTGCGCCCGCACAACCACCACTCCTTGGACATGGGGTTGCTCCACCTGGCCGCCGTCCCTGGCCTCGGATGCGGGGTAGCTCCTCCCGGCTGCCGCCCCTGACCTTGGGCATGAGGTGGCTCCTCCCAGTGCCGCCCCTGGCCTCGGGCATGGGGTTTCTCCACCTGGCTGCTGCCCTTGGCCTCGGGCGTGGGGTAGCTCCTCCCAGCCGCTGCCCCTGACCTTGGACGTAGGGTAACTCCTCTTGGCCGCCGCCCCTCGGGCATGGGGTCCTCCTGGCTTCTGCCCCTGACCTCGGACGTGGGGTAGCTCCTCTCGGCTGTGCTAAGTGCCACAGGTCGTGCTAAGTGCGCGGGTCGCAGCCGCCTGCACTCATGTCGTCAGCGTGCCCTTTCTCACTTACAGCTTCCTAGTCTCTGTCTCCAATCCCTGCCCACAGTATGCCCTCCTGGCGTCCATGTTGAAGCCTCCCCTAGTCTCAGCCTACTCTTTCCCATCCCGCCTATCATATTGTCTAGGCCGTCAACAGCCCTCCTCTGCTTGCTGAGCTCCTGATGACCTGGGAAAAGGCAGGGCAGAAGTGGGAGCTGTCTGTGGTGCTGGAGTGGATTAGCTCAGAAATCTTCCTAGGAAAGGAGGGCCCCAAGAAGGATTTACAAGGCAGATCACACTTGTGCTCTGTAGTGTTTTCGGTTTCTTCAACAGGACCACCATGCCTGAAAGTGTGAAAACTTCTCCAGCAGGTGTGTTTACTCCATTCTCACCAGAGTGGTCTAACCACAAATGAACATTCCTCATGTCATTTCCTGTTATTGCAATATGTTTTTCCGGTTTTATTTTATTTTTTTGGTGCACTAGGTCTTTGTTGCTGTGTGTGGGCTTTCTCTCTGCTGTGAGTGGAGGCTACTCTCTAATTGGGGTACACACGCTTCTTGTTGTGGTGGCTTCTCTTGTTGTGGAGCATGGGCTCTAGGCAGGCAGGCTTCAGTAGGTGTGGAGCACGGGCTTAAATGCCCCAAGGCACGTGAAACCTTCCTGGACCAGGGATGGAACCCATGTCCCCTGCATTGGCAGGTGGACCCTTAACCACTGGAACACCAGGGAAGCCCTACATGTATCTTTCTTGTTACATGTAACTCTTCTTCATTTCAATGGCTAGATTGAATCTTAGTGCTGTTGTGTAACCAAGTTGTGTCTGAATCTTTTGTGACCCCATGGATGGTAACCCACCAGGCTCCTTGAGATTTGCTAGGCAAGAATTCTGGAGTGGGTTGCCCTTATCTCCACCAGGAGATCTTTCCAAGCCAGGGATCGAGCCAGTGTCTCTTGAATTGGCAGGCAGGTTCTTACCACTTAGCCACCTGACAAGCCCAGGGGGACCCTGAGGTGTACCAAAAAGGGACTCAGAGCCAGGAAAAGCAAGATGATTGGCTAAAGGAAATCCAGAAGAAATGCCCCTTAAAAGTGATCCTAACTACCATGAGGCCCGACTCCCCCACTCTCTCTGAGCCCTCTGGCATGTGTACCCACAAGCACCCTTTCCCTCCTAATAAACACTTTGCTTGCTTCACCATTTTCTATCTCTAGGTGGGGATTCACCTCTACATAGATAATGAGTCAGGGTTTGTCACCAGCCATTCACCTTGGTGGTCTAGTGCTTAGGATCCAGTGCTCTCCCTCCCACAGCCTGACCTCAGTCTCTGGCCAGGGCTGAAACCCTGCTTCGAGTCACTGCAGGCCGAGATCAGTCTCCTGCCTGGTTGGGTGCTGACCTCCTTCCCCTGCTGAGCTGAGGCTCCGGCCAGGCACAGGGCAGGGGAAGGGCCAGATCTGGAGGAGCGAGCGCCAAGGGATCTGAGCCCCCCTGGGGTCGAGGGCTTGGGGAGGTTTTCAGGGGCACATTCTGGAGGGGATTAGCCCTGAGGGGCTTAGTGTGGGGAGCAGGGGTAGTGCTGTGGCACAGACCTGGGAGCTTGGAGGCTGGTTCCTAATCTGAGCAGAGTGGCCCTGGTGGTCTTGAGAAAAGCTGGGGGCGCAAAGGACCCAGACGCCAGTCTTCAAGGGACCGAATAGGGTCACAGCAGAGGGGAGGAGCCGCTCTTGTGAAGTTTTAAGAAAATGCACTATTGTGTTAGAGGACTTATCAGTGTGGGATGTTTATGACCAAGATTTCAGTTCGCTTATGATTTACACATCCCAACTCTGCCTGCCTAACCAACAAGAGTGATTTGAACCTGGAGAGACATCACTGACATGATGATAACTGTGTTCAGGAGACAAAAATTACCAGCTTGCCTTCCTGTACTGGTTCCTTCACTGCAGGAAGCAGGACAAAATACAGAAATGGAATATTTGCTGTTACCAGCAATGCACAAATGTTACCTTCCTGCCTGTGTACCTGTTCCATGGTTCTTTGTGACCCTTTGGACTGTGGCGCCCCAGGCTCCAATGTCCAGGGTATTTCCCAGGCAAAAATACTGTAGTGGCCTGCCATTCCCTACTCCAGGGGATCTTATGCATCCAGAGACCAGACTCAAGCCCCCGCCATGTCCTGCATTGCAGACATATTCTTTACCCCTCAGCCACCCTGACAACCTGTCCACTTCACCCTAAAGAAATAAAGGGCATCTGAACTCTCCTGTGGCCTCATGCCTGTTTCTGTGCCGACTTCCTTCTCCTGGAGGGCTGAGACGCCAGGCAGGGGCAGACCAGGGAAGGGCCAGATTGTAACCAAGCAGGACCCACTCAGGCTTTCCCAGAAGAAACCCCCAGTCAAGTCCTCCACCAGCCTTTTGTCTGTAGAAAATCTTTCACCAAATAATCCATTTAGGGTCTTCCCTGGTGGTCTGGTGGCTAAGACTCCACCAGTCAAATTCATGGGCTGAAGTTTGATCCAGGTAGGGGAACAAAGATCCCTCATGCCTTCTGGCGAGGATGGGGGAAAACAAAGAATAAATTTCATCAGAGCAGTGAGAAAATCCTGAAGGGGAAAATGTCAAACAAGACAAAATAATATTGGCGCCATCAAACAAAGTCAAGGACTTTTCTTCCTCAAGGTCTCTTGGTAATATTCTGTGGCTTATGTGTGAGCTATTTTGCACTTACCAAAACCCCCACCAGGCTGAACAAGTGAACTGCTGCCCACAGCAAGTAGACCCCAGACCGGCTGGAACAAGAAGGTTGATGCTGCGGCCTCCCCACTGCCTCAACACCGGCCATGGCTCCATAAACACTAAAGACTCCATATAGCCGCTCCAGGCTGGCACTCATGGTCTTGGGGGCACTAGGCCAATGTGGGCCAATTTTCCTAGCAAAGCAGTAAAGCTCTTTCTTTCTACCTCACCCAAACTTCTTTCTTACAGACTTCACTCTGCCTTGGTGTGCAAGGGCTGAATTTGTGTAACAAAATTGGAGTCCTGTGTGGGGTTGGCTTAGGGGTGACCCCATGGGTGTCCCCTGGCTCCATCACACTCTCTAGATTTTCCTCCACGCAGCCTCTTTCCAGAAGGTTGGAACGCTGGGAAGATTCCTTCAGAGGCCTGATCCTTGACGACCCATGTCAAGAAGGCTGAGCCCCAGTCATACTCGGTCCACCAAGCGGGCAGTGGGGACACCAAGGCGGTAGAGGAGGGAAGAGGAAGGGCCACCCTAGAGGGTGGGGAGGCCACCTTCGCCTCAAGGATGTTCCTGTCTTCCTCTAGCCCATACCAGTTTGAATTTTGCTGCTCCAAGGAATTATTTTGAGGAAGGAGAAAGACACCTTCTTGGACATTGAGACATCTTGGCCAGCATCTGGGTGAGTCCCCCGCTGTGTATCCGAGGCTCCTTCAACATGTCCATCTGAGGAACATTTGTTTCCATCTGGAGAACATTGAGTGCCTGTCTGGTTAGTTTTCATATTGGAAATCCCACCTGTGAGGTCTAAGGACTCAGGTCATGGACTTGGCAGGAATTGGAAACAGCCACTCTGAGCTTTATGCTTTCTGGTGTCTTCCCCCTCATATAAGGTTAACATCAGCTAATGAGGTCTGGTTTGTATTTGGCTCATAGGTGTCTTATCATAATGGGAAATGCTCCTTTGATTTCCTCTGATAACCTCCTAGGACACATTTTGGATGACTGGTCAACCTACACGTTTAAACCTATCAACAAGGACAAAATAATTTAACACTATGTAGTCACAATAATCTTTAGACTTTGGAGAAAATGGTTGAGATGAAACTCTTTTGAAATTTCAGAACTGGTTGTTTTTGCATGTGCAGTTGGAGAGTGTGTCTTGATAACACACTTTAGTTTTCTAGAACACTCACCCTGAGAGAACAAAGATATTCTTAGGATAAATGTTGATGTTAAGCCTCACCATGTCCCTAAGTATTAATACAAACACAGCCCACATTGCCTGCGTTTCAGCCTTGGCTTATTTAGAAGAACTGTAACTGAGCCAGGAGACGGGTGGAAGGAGGAAAAAAAAAGAAGCCTTTGACCTCAAGTGTGAACATTTGACGGTTCTCTCTGTTTTTCGTCAACTGACAAGTTTAATTGCAGTGCCTGATTCATGAAATGTAAAATGATGAAACAGATCTCTGCTCGTGTGTATGTCTCCATGTGTGTCTTTGTCTTTAGAAAATATTCCTGAGATTAACTTCTAAATGAGCTCTATTCCATTGACTAAAAGTACAATAAGCACTTACAAATGGAGTATTTCTGAGTCACAAAATCTGGGAAATGTTCAACATTAGTCTCTGTGTGGTACTGACATAAGTTTAGCTTGTTAACTGTGTCTGATTACTGGAGACACGAGACACCAACATTCTTTCACTGTACTTAGTTCTACTGCTAGTCACTAGGTCATATCTGTGGCAAAATTTGTCAGCAAGAAAGTTCACTCACACTGATAACTGTCATAAATAACTGAGATAAATGGTATAGAAGCTTTTAGGTAAGCTCTTTAGAAGAATTACACTTTATATTTTGGATGCTCAGGAATTTAAACCATTAGAGTTTTGTCAAATTAAATTCAATGATGAGAATTCATTGAAAATGTAAATCAATTTTAGAGAAAACAGTGAAACATTGAGTTCTGAACAAGTCTATGTTTACTTACCTTTTCCTTTTGAAAAAACACTAAACATTTTTGAATTTATTAAGTACATATATCATATGCAGAAAGAAATATTGTACCCTAAGATATGCATGTCTTATACGTTATAAAATATACTGTTGATAAAAAATTAAATCGCCTGTTTCTTGATTTTCAGTTTTAAGGGATTTTGCTAATGTGATATGATTTAACATCTATTAAAAATAAATTGGAGTTTCAGCCTCAACATCAGTCCTTCCAATGAACACCCGGGACTGGTCTCCTTTAGGATGGACTGGTTGGATCTCCTGGCAGTCCAAGGGACTCTCAAGAGTCTTCTCCAACATCACAGTTCAAAAGCATCAATTCTTCGATACTCAGCTTTCTTCACAGTCCAACTCTCACATCCATACATGACCACTCGAAAAACTATAGCCTTGACTAGACAGACCTTTGTTGGCCAGGTAATGTCTCTGCTTTTTAATATGCTGTCTAGGTTGGTCATAACTTTCCTTCCAAGGAAAAAGCGTCTTCTAATTTCATGGCTGCAGTCACCATCTGCAGTCATTTTGGAGCCCCCCCCAAATAAAACCCGACACTGTTTCCACTGTTTCACCATCTATTTGCCATGAGTTTATGGAACCTGATGCCAGGATCTTAGTTTTCTGAATGTTGAGTTTTAAGCCAACTTTTTCACTATCCTCTTTCACTTTCATCAAGAGGCTCTTTAGTTTTTCTTTGCTTTCTGCCATAAGGGTGGTGTCATCTGCATATCTGAGGTTATTGATATTTCTCCTGGCAATCTTGATTCAAGCTTCTGATTCTTCCAGACCAGCGTTTCTCATGATGTGACTTTAGCAAGAATTGCGTACATTTCAGGATTGATTAAGATTAAATATAAGTTAATTGAGTAAATGACTTTTATTATTAATAGTAAGCTGCAACAATTCTGGAATTTGGTTTTCTCTCTCTGTTAACAGAACACACTTTTCCTGGAATATGACCTGCCTTGGAGAACAGATGGTAAGTCTCTTTCTCTAGCTAACTCTGAGTGTTCCAGAGGAACTGTGAGGCATCTCAGAGGGAAATATTAGATTAACTAGCATCACTGGTATGTTAAACACCATGGGGAACATTATCAAGTGAATGAGAAGCCTTCTCAGGTTATACTGGGATGGATATTATTAACAGAGATTTGCTAGAAAAAAATTATGAAATTCCTACAAACCTGGTAGGTCCCAATGTCATAATTAGGACATACCAGGGCATACCAAGTTCTGCTACCAAGTCATAATTCTGGTTATTGTAACCAAGTTTCTTAACCCATTACATTGTGCTCAGTTGTGTCACTATATCTTTCAGTCTTTAAGTCAGTCACACATAGTTGTTACACTCTGATGGTTTTGCAAAAGGTCTTCATCTCAAAGAAGATTCATAGGAGAGACCATTTTGACGAGCACTGCTGTCTGATCAGTTTCACATTATACCAGGCAACTAACTGGATAAGATATTTTAAAATCTCAATTAAAAACTCTGCTGGTATTATAAAAGTGTTTAACAAAAGATGAAATACTGAGTCAACTTGTACATATAGTTTTAAAGTTTATAGGTTTTTTTTTTTTGCTCTGAAATATCATTGATCTGTTGGCTTTCTAGATAAAGCGCAGCCCTTCCCCTCAAGCTACTAATGATTGACAGCAATTGAATAAATGCCCTCTGTGAGTAAAACGGAAATATGTTACTTTTCTCTTGCTTGGTTTCCCCAGAAGTTAGAGATGCTTAACTCTGAGCAGCCTTATCAGGTAAATAAAAATGACTGTCTCCTGACATTTGCAATAATCTTCCTATTTTGGGGGCCCTTATGAAGAGAGAAATCTGCAAGCAAAATCAAATGGCAGGATTTGGGCCTGGACTTCCTGAGGTTAGAATGGTGTTGGTTCCTTGTCTTCTGGAATTCAGTCTGAGACTCTCTTTTGTACATATGGTTTTATGATTTATATTCTTGGAGGCTGGTCTTTGACGTAGCACACAGGCTCTTCATTGCTAGTGCGGGCTTTCTCTAGTTGCAACACTAATTGTGAGCAAGACAATTCAAGCTCTAGCCTCACAGCAAGGACCACTGAGACACCGCATAGTTATCACATGGAAACACTCAAAAACTCATCTTGCTTGTTGCCCTCTAAAATAGGAGGACTCTTTTGAAAAATATCACAAATCATTAATCATTATCCTTATTGTAATATGCTTTCATATTTTTCAAATGTTTGTCCAGGGGTGAGGACAAGGCGATCAAAGAGAGAAATAATATTTCCTTAACACAAACTGTTGATGCTAACAAAGCTTGGAACTTGAGATTATTTCCAGCTCTTGTGTCCTTTCCTCAAATCAGATAGGTTGACTCCCCTTGGAATTGTAGCCAAGAAGGAACTTGTGAGGCCTTCGTAGATCCCCACCCATGTGCACCTGCCTTTCATCTAGGAAAAACAACTTTAGTCAAGAATGTAATTAATCATAGCAGTGAGAAAATACAGAAAGAAAGGAAACTGTCAAAGAAGTCAAAATAATAATATCGTAGCAATTAAACAAACTCATGGACTGTTAGTTCTTCCTCAAGGGTTATCGATAATATTCTGAGCCAGGACCTTTGACCCCTTTTACAGAATCTGAAACCTCTGCCAGATGGAAGAAGTGAACTATGCTGCCTACAAGCAGGAAGACCTGAGACCGGCTGGAAGCACAAGGGTGATGCTGCTGCTCCCCGAGACCTCATCACAGACCCAACAGAAGAGTGTCCTCAAGTTGATCAGGCTCTGCTCCTTGAACAATATAAGACTCCTCAAACCCCTCCACCACCAGACACACGGCCTTTTATTTATTTTAATATTTTATTTATTTATCTATTTATTTGGCTGCCTTGGTTCTGATTTGCAGATGTGGGATAGTCCCTACCTCTGGTGGGATCTTGCTTTTAGTGCAGAGACTCACCAGCTGTGGGGTGAGGGCTCAGCTGCTTCTGGGCTGGGAGATCTTACATTCCCCACCAGGGATCGAACCCACGTCCACTGCATTTCAAGGTGGACTCTAAACCACTGGACCCCCAGGGAAGTCCCAGGGCACAGTCTTGAGGGCATTAGCCTGCTTGGTCCCCCGTGTGTGGCAAAGTAGTAAAGCTAGTTTTTCCATTTCACTTAAAACTCTCTCTCTCAGATGTAATCTGGCCCCAGTACACAGAGGCCCAATTTTGGCAAGGAGATCTGGAGGGAAACCAGGAGCAATTAGAAGAACCGGGTCCTGGGGGCAGAAGGGCTGAGGGACCTGAGTCCCAGCCGGGTGGAAGGCTACGAGGTGCCAAACGGGACATTCCGGAGGGGAGCCCTGTGGGCAGCAGGGGTGGCGCCGCGCAGATGGGAACCTGAACTCAGAGGAGGGGCTAGAGGAATCCGGGCGGCCCCGAGAGGAGTCGGGGACACAGGGCCCGGGTGCCAGTCTTCAAGGGACAGAATAGGGTCAGAACAGAGGGAAGGGGGAGCTCTGCGCCACGGAGGAGTCCCCGGAGTGTAAGGACCGCCCCGGAGGGGAAACGTGTGAATGACAGTGTGGACTCCAAGAAGCTCCGTGCTTCCCAAGGCGGGGCCCAGGAGGCTGGCAGTTCCAACAGCGCTGGATGCACCTGAGGCCTCTATTTGCCTCAAGGAGGGATACTGGGAATGCAGCCCCGTCCCTCCCCCATCAGAGTTATTCCTCACCCTGACTTTCCCCTCCCATCCTTCAGGGCAGTGCCCCTCTCTTCACCCCCTGCCCCCTAAACTCATCGCCCATCCCCGGCTTTTCTAGATTCTTCTGGGCTCTGCACACTCCTAGGCCTGCCCCATCCTTGATTCTCTGCCCCTCCCCGCGCTCCAGGTTCTAGATTTCAGACACGCTGGGACCTGGGCTGCAGTGCTTCCACGTGGACACACATCTTGAGCCACAGACAAGAAGGAAACACAAGGGACTAAAAATAACTCTGCATACATGAACAGCTGGGGCAAATGATGCACGAGATAAAAAAAGAAAAAAGATCAAAACTCCAGTCACCCCTTTGGAGCTGGAGAACTAAAGAGGGTCCTGGACAGAGCACCACCAAGGGGCTGGGCAGACCTGTCATTCATCCCTCCGGCCCAATGCTGGACCCAGCCTGCCCTCACCCCACTTAATGGACCAGATTTCCCACATGCGCCCCGACACCCCCTCACCCCCCAGGAGCAAATAATGCAGCTTGTCACCTGTTTGACTCCCTTCCTGATGCACCCAGAGCCCCAATAAAATCTTGTCTGAATTTCCTGTCTGGCCTCTTATCAATGTCTATTGACTTAGGATTCCAAGAACTCTGGTGGGGAACATACCATTCCAGCTCTGCACACTCCTAGGTCAACACCCTCCTCCTTATCCTCCCTCCCCCCTCCCTGTGTTCTAGATGCTTGTCCTCATGCCATCCCTTCCCTGGACCCTGGATCTGTTTTGTCTCCACTCTGGTCCCCATTTGGTTCACCTACTCACACATCTCAGCATCTCTCACTCGGTTGAAGCATGACTTCGACTTCCGAGGTGGGCATTCGCTTTCCTACAGAGCTTCTCCAGATGCTGCAGGCCCCACCCAGACCCCCTCTAAGAGAAATCCTGCCCTTCTCAGCCTGGTCCCAGCTGGAGCCTGGAAAGCCTGCCCTCTGTCCCACACTCTAGACCCCACCCCAAGACCTCTCACCATTGGCCTCCCTCACTTCCCCTGGGCTCAAGTCCAGGAAGCCTTTACTCACACACCCAGGTTCAACTCACTTCCTTTGTTTTAAATTCTAAAAGTAAGTTATTTCATTGACAATTTTGAAGGGCACTTTCCATTTACAGCTCTTACAACATATTGCCTATATTCCCATGTTGTACGCTCCATCCTTGAAGCTTTCTTAGGGCTTCTCAGGTGGCACTAGTGTTCAGGAATCCGCCTGCCAATGCAGGACACACAGGAGACACGGGATCGATCCCTGGGTAGGGGAGATCGCCTGCAGAAGGAAATGGCAACCCAATCCCAGTATTCTTGCCTGGAAAAGTCCATGGACAGAGGAGCCTGTCTTACTTCCAACAGTTTGTACCTCCCACTCCTCCTCCCCAATATTGAAGCCCCTGCCCTCCCACTAGAAACCACTAGTCATTCAAACTATCAGTGAGTCTGCTGCTTTTGGTTGCACACGCCACCTTGCTTATTGTGTCAGGTCCTCGTATCAGTGAATCCTACATGATCTGTACCTATTTTCTCCCATTCATATGTCATTGCTCTCTAGTCAGTGTTTTCCTTTGTTGTGCAAAATTTTTCAGCTTAATTAGGTCCAGGAAGATCCCCTGGAGAGTAGATAGGCTACCCACTCCAGTATTCTTGGGCTTTCCTTGTGGCTCAGCTACTAAAGAATCCGTCTGCAATGCTGGAGACGTGGGTTTGATCCCTGGCTTGCAAAGATCCCCTGGAGAAGGGAAAGGTTACCCACTCCAGTACTCTGGCCTGGAGAATTCCATGGACTGTGTAGTCCATGGGGTTACAAACAGTCGGACATGACTGAAGTGACTTAGCATACAATCTTTTTAAAAATGTTTTATTTTTTAATTGGAGGAAAATTGCTTAACAATGTCATGTTGGTTTCTGCCATGCAACAATGTCAATCAGTCATAATTATATTTATATCCATGTATACCATCCCTCGAGAATCTCCCCCCAACCCCATCCCACCCCTCTGGCTCATCACAGAGCACCAGGTGGGCTCCCTGTACTGTCTAGCAACTTCTCAGGCTGTCTGTCTGAGACTCGGCTGTGTATCTATATCGATGTAACTTTCTCCATCCGCTCCACTCTTTCCTTCCCTAGTCCACCAGTCCCTTCTCTATATCTGTGTCTCCATTCCTTCCCTGAAAACAGGTTCATCAATACCGTTTTTCTAGATTCCATATATATTATTAATATACAATATTTGTTGTTCTCTGACTTACTTCACCCTGTATGACAGGCTCTAGGTTCGACTGAGCGACTTCACTTTCACTTTTCACTTTCACGCATTGGAGAAGGAAATGGCAACCCACTCCAGTGTTCTTGCCCGGAGAATCCTAGGGACAGGGGAGCCTGGTGGGCTGCCGTCTATGGGGTCACACAGATTCGGACACGACTGAAGCGACTTAGCAGCAGCAGCAGCAGCAGCAGTTTCAGCTACCTCACTAGAACTGACTCAACTTTTTTCCTTTTTATAGCTGAATATTATTCCATTGTATATACATACCACAACTTCTTTATCCGTGGACATCTAGGTTGCTTCCATGTGCTTCCCAATAAACACTGGGAGAATAGACATTTTGATGATGGTCATTCTGACCAGTGTAGGGTGAAACCTTATTCGAGTACTGATTTGCAGTTCTTTATAATTTGTGATGTTGAGTATCTGTCCAGGTCCTTGTTTATTTTCTACACTGTGAGTACAACTTACCTCTTGCAGTTAGCTTTTTGAAGGTCTGCCCTGTTTTGAATTCTTTTCCGGTGATTTACCCCAGGGTATTTCTTAAGGGCAGGCTTGTGAATAGCCATCAGCCCCGGCTTTCAAGCGGTTGTTGTGGGAAATGGCCACAAGGTGGCAGCATTTCTTCATGCCCAACTCTGGGTACCTGGGCAACCAGAGCCTTAGGGCAAGTCCTATTTCTGGGTTGTCAGTGAGAGTGGCTATGCTTAAGGCTTGTGTCTCCTTACTTCCTCCCCCTTACCCTCCATTCCCAAGACAGATCCCGATTGCAACACCACTCTGCAGAAGGGGGTGTCATCCACAGGTGGGGTGACGCTAAGGAAGGAAGCTGGAGGTGGGAACCCCAACCCCACCACCAGGAGACGCAGAGCCCAGGGAACTTTGCAAAGTTCTTCCAGTCCAGAGGCTCCACCATCCTTTGGGGGCACTATGGCTTGTTCTGCTGCAGGAGGACCCGCCTGGGTCTGGAGACTGTGGGCTCATACAGAGGGGAAAAGGAAGTTCATGTCTGTCGCGGTGGGGGGCTCATTGCCTGGTGCACCCTCCCCAGACCCTCATCTCCACGACAGTCCAGTCTGGGGACCCAAGCCTACTCAGGCTCCAGGGATGTGACATCAGCCCAGGTCCCAAGGCCTGAGCAGAAGAGAGTCTTCAGTTTTGTTTGTTTTGTTGGTCTATTTTTGCCACTTATTTTGAATTGGAATATATAGATAATTTACACTGTGGTTTGTGTGTTTTTTTTAGCTGTACGGCAACTTGAATAATTCACACATGACTTATATGTTCTTTTTCAGCTTCATTCCCCATGTAGGTCATTACAGAATGTTGAGTAGGGTTCCTTGTGCTTTGCAGTGGGTCCTTGTGGATTATTTTATAAACACTAGTGTATCTGTTATTCTCATGTTACTAATTTCTCCCTGCCCCCAAACCTTCATTTTTTGGTAACCATAAGGACTGTTTCTAAGTCTGGGAGGCTGTTTCTGTTTTGTCAAGAAGTTTATTGTATCCATGTTTAGATTCCATCTAGAAGTGATATCTTAGGATATTTGTCTTTCACTTACTTATGATCATCTGTGGGTCCATTTAAGCTGCTGCCAATGGCCTTCTTTCCTTCGGTTTTTTTGATGGCTGAGTGTATTTCAGTATATAGATGGACCAGTTACCCTTTATTTCTCTATTGATGAACATTTTGGTGGATGGTCTGTCTTGGAGGTTAAGTAAATCAGTGTCTCCATGCCGAAAAAGTGAGGGTTTCTGTTCCTTTTAGTCTAGGTCCTGAATTTACTTGCTCTGACAGACATATGGGAAGTCTCCATCTCCTAGAGGCTGTGTTTTGGCTACTCCTTACTGTGCTGTTGGATTACAGCACAGTATCCAACAAAGTGGCACAAAGTAACACTTTGTTTCTATATACAGAACTTTCTTGACTGTATATGAAGTGGATATAAGAAAAAAGTTTTTATACTTTTATACTGTTTTCTTGTAGTGGATATAACAAAAAAAAATCGTTATATACACTACTTTCCTGGCCAGTAGTGGATATAACAAAAAAAGCATCAGAAGGATATTTTGAAAGTAGTGGCTTCTAGTGGGAGGGCAGGAGCTTAAATATGGGGAGGGGGAGGTACCAACTGCTGCGAGGAAGACAGGCTCCCCTGTCCATGGATTTTCCTGGCAAGAATACTGGGATTGGGTTGCCATTTCCTTCTGCAGGCGATCTCCCCTACCCAGGGATCGATCCTGTGTCTCCTGTGTGTCCTGCATTGGCAGGCGGATTCCTGAACACTAGTGCCACCTGAGAAGCCCTAAGAAAGCTTCAAGGATGGAGCGTACAACACGGGAATATAGGCAATATGTTGTAAGAGCTGTAAATGGAAAGCGCCTTTCAAAATTGTCAATGAAATAATTTTAGAATTTAAAACGAACTGAGTTGAGCCTGGGTGTGTGAGTAAAGGCTTCCTGGACTTGAGCCCAGGGGAAGTGAGGGAGGCCAATGGTGAGAGGTCTTGGGGTGGGGTCTAGAGAGTGGGACAGAGGGCAGGCTTTCCAGGCTCCAGCTGGGACCAAGCTGAGAAGAGCAGGATTTCTCTTAGAAGTGGTCTGGGTGGGGCCTGCAGCATCTGGAGAAGCTCTGTAGGAAAGTGAATGCCCACCTTGAAGTCAAAGTCATGCATCAGCCGAGTTTGAGAAATGCTGAGATGTGTGAGTAGGTGAACCAAATGGAGACCAGAGTGGAGACAAAACAGATCCAGGGTCCAGGGAAGGGATGGCACTGAGGACAGAAGAGTCTAGAACACAGGGAGCGGGGAGGGAGGAAAGGGAGGAGGGTGTTGACCTAGGAGTGTGCAGAGCCAGAGGGTATGCAACCCATCGGGGTTCTTGGAAACCTAAGTCAATAGACATTGATAAGAGGCCAGAAAGGAAATTCAGACAAGGTTTTATTGGGGCTCTGAGTGCAACAGGGAGTCAAACAAGTGACAAGTTCCCTTGTTTGCTCCTGGGGGGTTGGGGGGGTATAGGGGCACACATGGGAAATCTGGTGCACTAAATGGGGTGAGGGCAGGCTGGGTCCAGCATTGGGCGGGAGGGCTGAAATCCAGCTCTGCCCACAGGCTTGGTGTGCTGTGTGCAGGCATCACGTCCAGGACCCCACTTTAGTTCTCCAGCTCCAAAGGGGTGACTGGAGTTTTGATCTTTTTTCTTTTTTTATCTCGTGCATCATTTGCCCCAGCTGTTCATGTATGTAGAGTTGTTTTTAGTCCCTTCTCCTTTCCTTCTTGTCTGTGGCTCAAGATGTGTGTCCACGTGGAAGCACTGCAGCCCAGGTCCCAGCGTGTCTGAAATCTAGAACCTGGAGCGCGGGGAGGGGCAGAGAATCGAGGATGGGGCAGGCCTAGGAGTGTGCAGAGCCCAGAAGAATCTAGAAAAGCCGGGGATGGGCGATAAGTTTAGGGGGCAGGGGGTGAAGAGAGGGGCACTGCCCTGAAGGATGGGAGGGGAAAGTCAGGGTGAGGAATAACTCTGATGGGGGAGGGACGGGGCTGCATTCCCAGTTTCCCTCCTTGAGGCAAATAGAGGCCTCAGGTGCATCCAGCACTGTTGGAACCGCCAGCCTCCTGGGCCCCGCCTTGGGAAGCACGGAGCTTCTTGGAGGCCACACCGTCGTCCACACGTTTCCCCTCCGGGGCAGTCCTCACACTCAGGGGGTCCTCCGTGCACAGAGCTTCTCCTTCCCTCTGTTCTGACCCTATTCTGTCCCTAGAAGACTGGCGCCTGGGCCCTGTGCCCCTGACTCCTCTCGGGGCCGCCCGGGTTCCTCTAGCCCCTCCGCTGAGATCAGGAGCCCGTCTGTGCGGGCGCCGCCCCTGCTGCCCACAGGACGCCTCCTCAGGGCTCCCCTCCGGAATGTCCCGTTTGGCACCTCGCAGCCTTCCACCCGGCTGGGACTCAGGTCCCTCAGCCCTCCTGCCCCCAGGATCCGGTTCTTCCAATTGCTCCTGGTTTCCCTCCAGATCTCCTTGCCAAAATTGGGCCTCTGTGTACTGGGGCCAGATTACATCTGAGAGAGAGATTTAAGTGAAATGGAAAAACTAGCTTTACTGCTTAGCCACACAGGGGGGACCAAGCAGGCAAATTGCCCTCAAGACTGTGTTCTAGGACTTCCCTGGGGGTCCAGTGGTTTAGAGTCCACCTTGAAATGCAGTGGACGTGGGTTCGATCCCTGGTGGGGAATCTAAGATCTCACAGTCCAGGAGCAGCTGAGCCCTTGCCCCACAGCTGATGAGTCTTTGTGCTACAAGCAAGATCCCACCAGAGGTAGGGACTATCCCGCATCTGCAAATCAGAACCAACGCAGCCAAATAAATAGATAAATAAATAAAATATTAAAATAAATGAAAGGCCATGTGTCTGGTCCTGGAGGGGTTTGAGGAGTCTTATATTGTTCAAGGAGCAGAGCCTGATCAACTTGAGGACGCTCTTCTGTGGGGTCCATGATGAGGTCTTGGGGAGCAGCAGCATCACCCTTGTGGTTCCACCGGTCTCAAGTCTTCCTGCTTGTGGGCGGCATAGTTCACTTCTTCCATCTGGCAGAGGTTTCAGATTCTGTAAAAGGGGTCAAAGGTCCTGGCTCCGAATATTATCGATAGCCCTTGAGGAAGAACTAACAGTCCATGAGTTTGTTTAATTGCTACGATATTATTATTTTGACTTCTTTGACAGTTTCCTTTCTTTCTGTATTTTCTCACTGCTATGATTAATTACATTCTTGACTAAAGTTGTTTTTCCTAGATGAAAGGCAGGTGCACATGGGTGGGGATCTACGAAGGCCTCATAAGTTCCTTCTTGGCTACAATTCCAAGGGGAGTCAACCTATCTGATTTGAGGAAAGGACACAAGAGCTGGAAATAATCTCAAGTTCCAAGCTTTGTTAGCATCAACAGTTTGTGTTAAGGAAATATTATTTCTCTCTTTGATCACCTTGTCATAGCCCCTGGACAAACATTTGAAAAATATGAAAGCATATTACAATGAGAATAATGATTAATGATTTGCGATATTTTTCCAAAGAGTCCTCCTATTTTAGAGGGCAACAAGCAAGATGAGTTTTTGAGTGTTTCCATGTGATAACTATGCGGTGTCTCAGTGGTCCTTGCTGTGAGGCTAGAGCTGGAATTGTCTCGCTCACAATTAGTGTTGCAACTAGAGAAAGCCCGCACTAGCAATGAAGAGCCTGTGTGCCACGTCAAAGACCAGCCTCCAAGAATGCTAAATAAGTAAATCATAAAACCATATGTACAAAAGAGAGTCTCAGACTGAATTCCAGAAGACAAGGAACCAACACCATTCTAACCTCAGGAAGTCCAGGCCCAAATCCTGCCATTTGATTTTGCTTGCGGATTTCTCTCTTCATAAGGGCCCCCAAATATGAAGATTATTGCAAATGTCAGGAGGCAGTCATTTTTATTTACCTGATAAGGCTGCTCAGAGTTAAGCATCTCTAACTTCTGAGAAACCAAGCGAGAGAAAAGTAACATATTTCCGTTTTACTCACAGAGGGCATTTATTCAATTGCTGTCAATCATTAGTAGCTTGAGGGGAAGGGCTGGGCTTTATCTAGAAAGCCAACAGATCAATGATATTTCAGAGCAAAAAAAAAAAAAAAAAAACCCATAAACTTTAAAACTATATGTACAAGTTGACTCAGTATTTCATCTTTTGTTAAACAGTTTTATAATACCAGCAGGGTTTTTTAACTGGGATTTTAAAATATCTTATCCAGTTAGTTGCCTGGTATAATGTGAAACTGATCAGACAGCAGTGCTCGTCAAAATGGTCTCTCCTATGAATCTTCTTTGAGATGAAGACCTTTTGCAAAACCATCAGAGTACAATAACTATGTGTGACTGACTTAAAGACTGAAAGATATAGTGACACAACTGAGCACAATGTAATGGGTTAAGAAACTTGGTTACAATAACCAGAATTATGTCTCAGTAGCAGAAGTTGGTATGCCCTGGTATGTCCTAATTATGACATTGGGACCTACCAGGTTCGTAGGAATTTCATAATTTTTTTTAGCAAATCTCTGTTAATAATATCCATCCCAGTATAATCTGAGAAGGCTTCTCATTCACTTGATAATGCTTCCCATGGTGTTTAACATACCATTGATGCTACTTAATCTAGTATTTCCCTCTGAGATGCCTCACAGTTCCTCTGGAACACTCAGAGTTAGCTAGAGAAAGAGACTTACCATCTGTTCTCCAAGGCAGCTCATATTCCAGAAAAAGTGTGTTCTGTTAACAGAGAGAGAAAACCAAATTCCAGGATTGTTGCAGCTTACTATTAATAATAAAAGTCATTTACTCAATTAACTTATATTTAATCTTAATCAATCCTGAAATGTACACAATTCTTGCTAAAGTCACATCCTGAGAAACGCTGGGCTGGAAGAAGCAGAAGCTGGAATCAAGATTGCCGGGAGAAATATCAATAACCTCAGATATGCAGATGACACCATCCTTATGGCAGAAAGTGAAAAGGAACTAAAAAGCCTCTTGATGAGAGTGAAAAAGGAGAGTGAAAAAGTTGGCTTAAAACTCAACATTCAGAAAACCAATACAATATTGTAAAGTTATATAAAATAAGATTTAAAAAAGAAAACTAAGATCATGGCATCAGGTCCCATCACTTCATGGGAAATAGATGGGGAACCAGTGGAAACAGTGTCAGAATTTATGTTTTTGGGCTCCAAAATCATTGCAGATAGTGACTGCAGCCATGAAATTAAAAGACACTTACTACTTGGAAGGAAAGTTATGATCAACCTAGACAGCATATTAGAAAGCAGAGACATTACGTTGCCAACAAAGGTCCATCTAGTCAAGGCTATGGTTTTCCAGTGGTCATGTACAGATGCGAGAGTCAGACTGTGAAGAAAGCTGAGTGCTGAAGAATTGATGCTTTTGAACTGTGTTGTTGGAGGAGACTCTTGAGAGCCCCTTGGACTGCAAGGAGATCCAACCAGTCCATCCTAAAGGAGATCAGTCCGGGGTGTTCATTGAAGGGACTGATGCTGAGGCTGAAATTCCCATGTATTTTTAGTAGATGTTAAATCATATCACATTAGCAAAATCCCTTAAAACTGAAAATCAAGAAATAGGCAATTTAATTTTTTTTATCAAAAGTATATTTTATAACGTATAAGACATGCATATTTTAGGGCACAATTTTTCTTTTGTCATAGGAGATATGTACTTAATAAATTTAAAAATGTTTAGTGTTTTTTCATAAAAGGAAAAGGTAAATAAACATAGACTTGTTCAGAACTCAATGTTTCACCGTTTTCTCTAAAATTGATTTAAATATTCAATGAATTCTCATCATTGAATTTAATTTAACAAAACTCTAATGGTTTAAATTCCTGAGCATCCAAAATATAAAGTGTAATTCTTTTAAAGAGCTTACCTAAAAGCTTTTATACCATTTATCTCAGTTATTTATGACAATTATCAGTGTGAGTGAACTTTCTTGCTGACTTTTGCCACAGGTATGACCTAGTGACTAGCAGTAGAACTAAGTACAGTGAAAGAATGTTGGTGTCTTGTGTCTCCAGTAATCAGACACAGTTAACAAGCTAAACTGATGTCAGTGCCAGACAGAGACTTAATACTGAACATTTCCAAGATTTTGTGACTCAGAAATACTCCATTTGTAAGTGCTTATTGTACTTTTAGTCAATGGAATAGAGCTCATTTAGAAGTTAATCTCAGGAATATTTTCTAAAGACAAAGACACACACGGAGACATACACACGAGCAGAGATCTGTTTCATCATCATTTTACATTTCATGAATCAGGCACTGCAATTAAACTTGTCAGTTGATGAAAAACAGAGAGAACCATCAAATAGTCACACTTGAGGTCAAAGGCTTCTTTTTCTTTCCTCCTTCCACCCGTCTCCCGGCTCGGTTTCAGTTCTTCTAAATAAGCCAAGGCTGAAACGCAGGTAATGTGGGCTGTGTTTGTATTAATACTTAGGGACATGGTGAAGCTTAACATCAACTTTTCTCCTAAGAATATCTTTGTTCTCTCAGGGTGAGTGTTCTAGAAAACTACAATGTGTCATCAAGCCATCTCTCTCCAACTGCACATGCAAAAAGAACCAGTTCTGAAATTTCAAAGGAGTTTCATCACAACCATTTTCTCCAAAGTCTAAAGAATATTGTGACTACATGGTGTTAAACTATTTTGTCCTTATTGATAGGTTTAAACGTGTAGGTCATTTTGCACCAGTCATCCAAAATGTGTCCTAGGAGGTTATCAGAGGAAATCAAAGGAGCATTTCCCATTTTTGATCAGACACCCATGAGCGAAATTCAAACCAGATCTCATTAGCTGATGGAAACCTTATACGAGGGGAAGGACACCAGAAAGCATAAAGCTCAGAGTGGCTGTTTCCAATTTCTGCCAAGTCCATGACCTGAGTCCTTAGACCTCACAGGTGGGATTTCCAACATGAAAACTAACCAGACAGGCACTCAGTGTTCCCAGATGGAAACAAATGTTCCTCAGATGTACATGTTGAAGGAGCCTTGGATACACAGCGGGGGACTCACCCAGATGCTGGTCGAGATGTCTCGATGTCCCAGACATTGTCTTTCTCCTTCCTCAAAATAATTCCTTGGAGCAGCAAAATTCAAGCTGGTATGGACTGGAGGAAGACAGGAACATCCTTGAGGCGAAGGTGGCCTCCCCACCCTCTAGAGCGGCCCTTCCTCATCCCTCCTCTACCCCGTTGGTGTCCCCACTGACCGCTTGGTGGACCGAGTATGACTGGGGATCAGCCTTCTTGAGCTGAGTCCTCGGAGATCAGACCTCTGAAGGAATCTTCCCAGCGTTCCAACCTTCTGGAAAGAGGCTGCGTGGAGGAAAAATCTAGAGTGTGTGATGGAGCCAGGGGACACCCAGGGGGTCACCCCTAAGCCAACCCCACACGGGACTCCAAATTTGTTACCCAAATTCAGCCTCTGCACACCAAGGCAGAGTGAAGTCTGTAAGAAAGAAGTTTGGGTGAGGTAGAAAGAAAGAGCTTTACTGCTTTGCTAGGAAAAATGGGCCACATTGGCCTAGTGCCCCCAAGACCGTGAGTGCCAGCCTGGAGCGGGTATGTGGAGTCTTTAGTGTTTATGGAGCCATGGCTGGTGTTGAGGCAGTGGGGAGGCCGCAGCATCAACCTTCTTGTTCCAGCCAGTCTGGGGTCTACCTGCTGTGGGCAGCAGTTCACTTGTTCAGCCTGGTGGGGGTTTCGGTAACTGCAAAATAGCTCACACATAAGGCACAGAATATTACCAAGAGACCTTGAGGAAGAAAAGTCCTTGACTTTGTTTGATGGCTTCAGTATTATTATTTTGTCTTGTTTGACATTTTCCCCTTCAGGATTTTCTCACTGCTCTGATGAAATTTATTCTTTGTTTTCTCCCATCCTCGCCAGAAGGCATGAGGGATCTTTGTCCCCCGACCTGGATCCTACTACCTTCAGCCCATGAATTTGACTGGTGGAGTCCTAGCCACCAGACCACCAGGGAAGCCCCTCAGTGGATTATTTGGTGAAAGATTTTCTACAGATAAAAGGCTGGTGGAGGACTTGACTGGGAGTTTCTTCTGGGAAAGCCTGAGTGGGTCCTGCTTGGTTACAATCTGGCCCTTCCCTGGTCTGCCCCTGCCTGGCGTCTCAGCCCTCCAGGAGAAGGAAGTCGGCACAGAAACAGGCATGAGGCCACATGAGAGTTCAGATGCCCTTTATTTCTTTAGGGTGAAGTGTACACGTTGTCAGGGTGGTTGAACGGTAAAGAATATGCCTGCAATGCAGGACATGGAGGGGGCTTGAATCTGGTCTCTGGATGGGTAAGATCCCCTGGAGTAGGAAATGGCATGCCACTAGAGCATTTTTTCCTGGGAAACCCCATGGACATAGGAGCCTGGGGGGCCAGAGTCCAAAGGGTCGCAAAGAACCACCGAATAGGCACACAGGCAGGAAGGTAACATTTGTGCATTGCTGCTAACAGCAAATATTCCTTTTCTATATTTTGTCCTGGTTCCTGCAGTGGTGAAACCAATACAGGAAGGCAAGCTGGTAATCTTTGTCTCCTGAACACTGTTATCATCATGTTAGTAATGTCTCTCCAGGTTCAAATCAGTCTTGTTGGTTAGGCAGGCAGAGTTGGGATGTGTAAATCATAAGGAAACTGAAATCTTGGTCATAAACATCTCACACTGATAAGTCCTCTAACACAACAGTGCATTTTCTTAAGACTTCACAAGAGCTGCTCCTCCCCTCTGCTCTGACCCTATTCAGTCCCTGAAGACTGGCGTCTGGGTCCTGTGTGCCCCCAGCTTCTCTCAAGACCACCAGGGCCCCTCTGCTCAGATTAGGAACTGGCCTCCGAGCTCCCGGGTTTCTGCCACAGCACTATCCCTGCTCCCCACACTGAGCCCCTCAGGGCTCCCCTCCAAAATGTGCCCTCTGAAAACCTCCCCAAGCCCTCGACCCAGGGGGGATCAGATCCCTTGGCCCTCGCTCCTCCAGATCTGGTCCTTCCCCTGCCCTGTGCCTGGCTGGAGCCTCAGCCCAGCAGGGGAAGGATGTCAGCACACAACCAGGCAGGAGACTGATCTCGGCCTGCAGTGACTTGAAGCAGGGTTTCAGTCCTGGCCAGAGACTGAGATTGGGCTGTGGGAGGTTGAGCACTGGATCCTAAGCACTAGACCACCAGGGTGAATGGCTGGTGACAAACCCTGACTCATTATCTATGTAGAGGTGAATCCCCACCTAGAGGTGGAAAATGGTGAAGCAAGCAAGTGTTTATTAGGAGGGAAAGGGTGCTTGTGGGTACACATGCCAGAGGGCTCAGAGAGAGTGGGCGAGTCGGGCCTCATGGTAGTTAGGATCACTTTTAAGGGGCATTTCTTCTGGATTTCCTTTAGCCAATCATCTTGCTTTTCCTGGCTCTGAGTCCCTTTTTGGTACACCTCAGGATCCCCCTGGGCTTGTCAGGTGGCTCAGTGGTAAAGAACCCACCTGCCAATTCAAGAGACATGGCTTCGATCCCTGGCTTGGAAAGATCTCCTGGTGGAGATAAGGGAAACCCACTCCAGGATTCTTGCCTAGCAAATCTCAAGGAGCCTGGTGGGTCACAATCCATGGGGTCACAAAAGATTCAGACACAACTTAGTGGTTACACAACAGCAGTAGGCTAGCCATTGAAATGAAGAAGAGTTACATGTAACAAGAAAGATACATGTAGGGCTTCCCTGGTGTTCCAGTGGTTAAGGGTCCACCTGCCAATGCAGGGGACATGGGTTCCATCCCTCGTCCAGGAAGATTTCACATGCCTTGGGGCATTTAAGCCCGTGCTCCACACCTACTGAAGCCTGCCTGCCTAGAGCCCATGCTCCACACCTACTGAAGCCTGCCTGCCTAGAGCCCATGCTCCACAACAAGAGAAGCCACCACAACAAGAAGTGTGTGTACTCTAACTAGAGAGTAGCCTCCACTCACAGCAGAGAGAGAGCCCCCACACAGCAACAAAGACCTAGTGCACCAAAAAAATAAAATAAAACAGGAAAAACATATTGCAATAACAGGAAATGACGTGAGGAATGTTCATTTGTGGTTAGACCACTCGGGTGAGAATCTGGGCTGCAGATGGAATAAACACACCTGCTGGAGAAGTTTTCACACTTTCAGGCATGGTGGTCCTGTTGAAGAAACCGAAAACACTACAGAGCACACGTGTGATCTGCCTTGTAAATCCTTCCTGGGGCCCTCCTTTCCTAGGAAGATTTCTGAGCTGATCCACTCCAGCACCACAGACAGCTCCCACTTCTGCCCTGCCTTTTCCCAGGTGGTTCATCAGGAGCTCAGCAAGCAGAGGAGGGCTGTCGAAGGCCTAGACAATATGATAGGCGGGATGGGAAAGACTAGACCGAGACTAGGGGAGCTTCAACATGGACCCCAGGAGGGCATACTGTGGGCAGGGATTGGAGACAGAGACTAGGAAGCTGTAGGTGAGAAAGGGGACGCTGAGGACATGGGAAGGGACACCAGCCTCATCAGAGACAAGCCCTTTCTCCCCAGAATCTACCCAGAGGGAATCAGCCACAGCTCTGAATAACAGGGAGCCTCATGAGCACAGAGGTCATCTGGAACCTCCTGGATTCTAGGTTCTATGTGCCCAGATTTAAATGAGCCCAATGTCAGTGCCTGCAGCCCTGCTCTTCAGAGACTATTCATCTTCCCCAAGGCTGAGCCATTTAGACATACTTTAAATTCACTGGCTCGCATGATACAGTATCTGCCTGAAATGCAATCCCTGGGCCAGGGTGAAGGGAATGGCAACCCACTCCAGTATTCTTGCCTGGAGAATTCCATGGACAGAGGACCCTGGGGGGCTACAGTCCATGGGGTTGCAAAGAGTTGGACACAACTGAAGCGGCTCTCGCTGCACTAAATGCTCTGAAAGTTGTAGGGGTTGTGACTTCAGAGCACCCGACCCTGGAGAGAATAGCTGTCATCAGCGTTGACTGCAAGCTTGGCCCCCGCCACATCCACTCACTCATTCTTGACCAGTAAGAGCCCCTGATGTTTGCTTTGCCTCATGCTTTTACAAATAAAAGCCCAGAAGTCAGAGCCACATCATAACCAGGTGTGATCCTGTCTTAATGAATAGTATATATGAGGAGTTTTGTGTGTCCAAGTGTTTGCAGAAAAGTGTTTGCAGAAATATTTTGGATAAAAAGACATCTGGGGATTCCCTAGTGGACTAAGTGGTTAAGAATCTGCTGGCAATGCAGGTAACTACATATGAAAAATTAAAGTGTTGGTTGCTCAGTTGTGTCCGACTCTCTGCAACTTCACGGACTGTAGCCGTCCAGGCTCCTTTGTCCATGGAATTCTCAAGGGAAGAACACTGGAGTGGGTGGCCATTCCCTTTTCCAGGGATCTTCCCAACCCAGGGATGGAACCCCATCTACTGCATTGCAGGCAGGTAATTTACCATCTGAGCCACCAGGGAAGCCCATCTACATATAAAATAGAAGAATATAATGTTTCACTGTAACTGATGCCTGGCCTAAATTTCCAGTCATACTAGCCATTGTTTTAAAATATCCCTTATGGGCAGAGACACTGTAACTTACATTAAAATTAAACCAATTTTCTTGTGATTGTGAATTGGTTTCATAAAACAGCATCCTAGAGACCGCTCCCTCTGAGTTAAAACAGTTAATGTGCTCCAAAGTAAATGAAAACATAGTCTTAAAAGATGAAAATTCTGTAAAACCCTAATTACTAAAGGCATGATTATCCCCATTTCTCTGTTTAAGACCCGAACCTTGCCTGGCCTAAAATTTGGGGAAAAATTTAGGGCATTCCATACTGGATGACTACTAATAATACTGCAGCTTCATCGATTAGAGCCCCCAGACCCAATATCCAATACTGTCAAAACCACTGATTCTGTTCAATCAACAACTGGCACATATTTTCTTTTCTTCAGTGCCTGTGTCAACAGTCTCTCATCTAAGACAGCCTGCACTCCCAAAGGGACACAATTCCCCCTTTCCAGGCTTCCCACAGGTACCACAAGGGCTCGGCATCTCCATTGCACACCCTCTGGGCACACAATGTTTTAGCGGCATCCCCCTTTCTCCAGGAGCACAGGTATTGAAACAGGAGCAGAACCCTATGGTCCTTGCGCCCCATGCCCCGCCATGTGCCTGCCTTACTTCTATCTGAGGAAAACTTTAGTCAAAGAATGACTGCAATCAAAGAAGTGAGAGATGGGAAAGCAAAGGTGGAGTCAAAAGAGACTAATAATAACGTAGTCATTAAGCATAGTCAAGGATATTTAGCTGTTTCTGAAGGGCTATAGATAATATTCTGAGCTATAGCCTGTGAGCCACGTTATAGATACCAAAGGAACACGTGGAGATGTTAACTGCATGTTGGCCAGACTGAACCCAGGCTATAAGCTGCCACTGTTTTCCTTGGGAATGCAATTTATGTTGAAAAACTGTTACATGTTGGGAGGGACAGTCGATGTACAAAGAACTCAATAGCAAGTAGATAGTTTTAACCTTGTTTAGTCAGGCAACAAGTCTTAAGTAATGTTCTTTTCCTGTATTTTCTTGAGAAAATATAGCAGCTGACGGTGCTGTTTCAGCATATAGCAGCCCCCTCGCACTTTTGTCTGGAAAAGCTCTTGCCCCAATGGTTGCCAGGAAGGCTTTGGGTGGGGGAGCGGTCAGTCGGCCTTTCGACAGGTGTCCAGCATCCTCCCCCCGGCCCGCCGGCGTCTGAAATAAAGCAAACTTTCCTTCTGTCCACCAACCTGGCCGGTCTACTTGTTTGAGAGCGGAGCAGCCGCACCCACCACACTTCTTTGGGCAGCAGTGTGAGGTTTCAGGACGACATCCGCCTTCAAGGAGATGCAGTGGAAGCCCGTTTCATGTGCTAAGGACACAGACGTCTCACACCTTCTGGTCCTTTCCTGGGGTTCTGAGGCAACACACTGCTCATGTACACATCTTCCTTCCACATTAGAGTCAACAGACAGTCCCGTCAGCGCCCTCAGAGACGCCTGCACTCAAGGAGCTTCGGGAACTGTGTCTCCCGCCATCTGGAGTCTCTGCACGGCTTCTGATGGCCACAACGCGCCCAAGGATTCGGGTGCAATGACACTACCCCTAGCAAGCTTTCTCAGCCCTCTCGAGACACAAGTACCCCCATATTTGATTCTCACACACACGTAGCTCAGAGTCCCACGGTCCCGGGCCCCGGCTTCTCAGAGACTGCCTTCAGAGCTCCAAACACACTCGGCTTATTGAAAAAGGGATATGCCAGCAGCTGGCTTGGCTCCCCACCCCACTCCCCACTTCCTGGAGCCCTTTTTTCGTCTGCAAACCACCAGATCTCAGCTCAGGCTTTGACACGCTCCCTCAAACTTCCACAGGGCTTTAAAATCTGCGGCTTTCCCTAGGTGCCTGTACCCTGTGCGGGGCCTCTCCTCACTACGAGAGCGGTGAACGACTTTCAGCTTCTGTCTGTAGTGACCCTGGCCTCTCTGCAGAGACGCTCAGGCACCCCTGCGAATTAAGTCGCAGCCACCGCCTGACCGAAAGCAAGGCGATATTCATTATGTTTTGCGAGAGAGCCAGAACGACTTCCTTATGGAAGACCTCCTCCTGTGTTGTCTAAGGCACCTTGTGTGGACTTATCTCGAGGGTAAGATGATGCTCTTTCTGCCAAATGAATCACCCTACCAAGACGTGGTTAAGGAGTTTATTGAACTGGTTTGTCTGCGTGCAGTGAAACCTAGTTTGAACTGTTTGACAGGAAAGATTGCTGGTGCTACGAGAAACTGGTTTCTCGTTTCCGTTGCACCCAAGATGTCGTGTTGCTTTAAGAAAGAACGTGATGAAGCAATACGGACAAATCCGGTTTAAACGGCATTTGGAACGACTTGGCAACGATTTGCTGAGGGATACTTGACGTCCTTGTCGCGTCTCAAGGAAGACGATCAGCTGAACTATGAACGAGAATTGAAAGGATTTGAAAACGGCATGACTTCTACACCTGTTTTGTGTGTGTGTTTCCACATGTAGCTTCCCCATCCAGTTTGTGCTGACAAATTTAGTTACACGTCAGGAGGGACAGCCCCTGTGCAAAAGTACTCAATAGCAAGTAGATAGTTTTAACCTTGTTTAGTCAGGCAACAAGTCTTAAGTAATGTTCTTTTCCTGTATTTTCTTGAGAAAATATAGCAGCTGACGGTGCTGTTTCAGCATATAGCAGCCCCCTCGCACTTCTGTCTGGAAAAGCTCTTGCCCCACTGGTTGCCAGGAAGGCTTTGGGTGGGGGAGCGGTCAGTCGGCCTTTCGACAGGTGTCCAGCATCCTCCCCCCGGCCCGCCGGCGTCTGAAATAAAGCAAACTTTCCTTCTGTCCACCAACCTGGCCGGTCTACTTGTTTGAGAGCGGAGCAGCCGCACCCACCACACTTCTTTGGGCAGCAGTGTGAGGTTTCAGGACGACATCCGCCTTCAAGGAGATGCAGTGGAAGCCCGTTTCATGTGCTAAGGACACAGACGTCTCACACCTTCTGGTCCTTTCCTGGGGTTCTGAGGCAACACACTGCTCATGTACACATCTTCCTTCCACATTAGAGTCAACAGACAGTCCCGTCAGCGCCCTCAGAGATGCCTGCACTCAAGGAGCTTCGGGAACTGTGTCTCCCGCCATCTGGAGTCTCTGCACGGCTTCTGATGGCCACAACGCGCCCAAGGATTCGGGTGCAATGACACTACCCCTAGCAAGCTTTCTCAGCCCTCTCGAGACACAAGAACCCCCATTTTTGATTCTCACACACATGTAGCTCATAGTCCCACGGTCCCGGGCCCCGGCTTCTCAAAGACTGCCTCCAGAGCTCCAAACACACTCGGCTTATGGAAAAAGTGATATGCCAGCAGCTGGCTTGGCTCTCCCCCCCCAACTCCCCACTTCCTGGAACCCTTTTTTTGTCTGCAAACCACCAGATCTCAGCTCAGGCTTTGACACGCCCCCTCAAACTTCCACAGGGCTTTAAAATCTGCGGCTTTGCCTGGGTGCCTGCACCCTGTGCGGGGCCTCTCCTCACTACGAGAGCGGTGAACGACTTTCAGCTTCTGTCTGTAGTGACCCTGGCCTCTCTGCAGAGACGCTCAGGCACCCCTGCGAATTAAGTCGCAGCCACCGCCTGACTGAAAGCAAGGCGATATTCATTATGTTTTCCGAGAGAGCCAGAACGACTTCCTTTATGCAAGACCTCCTCCTGTGCTGTCTAAGGCACCTTGTGTGGACTTATCTCGAGGGTAAGATGATGCTCTTTCTTCCAAATGAATCACCCTACCAAGACGTGTTAAAGGAGTTTATTGAACTGGTTTGTCTGCGTGCAATGAAACCTAGTTTGAACTGTTTGACAGGAAAGATTGCTGGTGCTACGAGAAACTGGTTTCTCGTTTCCGTTGCACCCAAGATGTCGTGTTGCTTTAAGAAGGAACGTGATAAAGCAATATGGACAAATCCGGTTTAAACGGCATTTGGAACGACTTGGCAACGATTTGGTGAGGGATACTTGACGTCCTTGTCGCGTCTCAAGGAAGACGATCAGCTGAACTATGAACGAGAATTGAAAGGATTTGAAAACGGCATGACTTCTACACCTGTTTTGTGTGTGCGTTTCCACATGTAGCTTCCCCATCCAGTTTGTGCTGACAAATTTAGTTACACGTCAGGAGGGACAGCCCCTGTGCAAAAGTACTCAATAGCAAGTAGATAGTTTTAACCTTGTTTAGTCAGGCAACAAGTCTTAAGTAATGTTCTTTTCCTGTATTTTCTTGAGAAAATATAGCAGCTGATGGTGCTGTTTCAGCATATAGCAGCCCCCGCGCACTTCTGTCTGGAAAAGCTCTTGCCCCACTGGTTGCCAGGAAGGCTTTGGGTGGGGGAGCGGTCAGTCGGCCTTTCGACAGGTGTCCAGCATCCTCCCCCCGGCCCGCCGGCGTCTGAAATAAAGCAAACTTTCCTTCTGTCCACCAACCTGGCCGGTCTACTTGTTTGAGAGCGGAGCAGCCGCACCCACCACACTTCTTTGGGCAGCAGTGTGAGGTTTCAGGACGACATCCGCCTTCAAGGAGATGCAGTGGAAGCCCGTTTCATGTGCTAAGGACACAGACGTCTCACACCTTCTGGTCCTTTCCTGGGGTTCTGAGGCAACACACTGCTCATGTACACATCTTCCTTCCACATTAGAGTCAACAGACAGTCCCGTCAGCGCCCTCAGAGACGCCTGCACTCAAGGAGCTTCGGGAACTGTGTCTCCCGCCATCTGGAGTCTCTGCACGGCTTCTGATGGCCACAACGCGCCCAAGGATTCGGGTGCAATGACACTACCCCTAGCAAGCTTTCTCAGCCCTCTCGAGACACAAGTACCCCCATATTTGATTCTCACACACACGTAGCTCAGAGTCCCACGGTCCCGGGCCCCGGCTTCTCAGAGACTGCCTTCAGAGCTCCAAACACACTCGGCTTATTGAAAAAGGGATATGCCAGCAGCTGGCTTGGCTCCCCACCCCACTCCCCACTTCCTGGAGCCCTTTTTTCGTCTGCAAACCACCAGATCTCAGCTCAGGCTTTGACACGCTCCCTCAAACTTCCACAGGGCTTTAAAATCTGCGGCTTTCCCTAGGTGCCTGTACCCTGTGCGGGGCCTCTCCTCACTACGAGAGCGGTGAACGACTTTCAGCTTCTGTCTGTAGTGACCCTGGCCTCTCTGCAGAGACGCTCAGGCACCCCTGCGAATTAAGTCGCAGCCACCGCCTGACCGAAAGCAAGGCGATATTCATTGTGTTTTGCGAGAGAGCCAGAACGACTTCCTTATGGAAGACCTCCTCCTGTGTTGTCTAAGGCACCTTGTGTGGACTTATCTCGAGGGTAAGATGATGCTCTTTCTGCCAAATGAATCACCCTACCAAGACGTGGTTAAGGAGTTTATTGAACTGGTTTGTCTGCGTGCAGTGAAACCTAGTTTGAACTGTTTGACAGGAAAGATTGCTGGTGCTACGAGAAACTGGTTTCTCGTTTCCGTTGCACCCAAGATGTCGTGTTGCTTTAAGAAAGAACGTGATGAAGCAATACGGACAAATCCGGTTTAAACGGCATTTGGAACGACTTGGCAACGATTTGGTGAGGGATACTTGACGTCCTTGTCGCGTCTCAAGGAAGACGATCAGCTGAACTATGAACGAGAATTGAAAGGATTTGAAAACGGCATGACTTCTACACCTGTTTTGTGTGTGTGTTTCCACATGTAGCTTCCCCATCCAGTTTGTGCTGACAAATTTAGTTACACGTCAGGAGGGACAGCCCCTGTGCAAAAGTACTCAATAGCAAGTAGATAGTTTTAACCTTGTTTAGTCAGGCAACAAGTCTTAAGTAATGTTCTTTTCCTGTATTTTCTTGAGAAAATATAGCAGCTGACGGTGCTGTTTCAGCATATAGCAGCCCCCTCGCACTTCTGTCTGGAAAAGCTCTTGCCCCACTGGTTGCCAGGAAGGCTTTGGGTGGGGGAGCGGTCAGTCGGCCTTTCGACAGGTGTCCAGCATCCTCCCCCCGGCCCGCCGGCGTCTGAAATAAAGCAAACTTTCCTTCTGTCCACCAACCTGGCCGGTCTACTTGTTTGAGAGCGGAGCAGCCGCACCCACCACACTTCTTTGGGCAGCAGTGTGAGGTTTCAGGACGACATCCGCCTTCAAGGAGATGCAGTGGAAGCCCGTTTCATGTGCTAAGGACACAGACGTCTCACACCTTCTGGTCCTTTCTTGGGGTTCTGAGGCAACACACTGCTCATGTACACATCTTCCTTCCACATTAGAGTCAACAGACAGTCCCGTCAGCGCCCTCAGAGATGCCTGCACTCAAGGAGCTTCGGGAACTGTGTCTCCCGCCATCTGGAGTCTCTGCACGGCTTCTGATGGCCACAACGCGCCCAAGGATTCGGGTGCAATGACACTACCCCTAGCAAGCTTTCTCAGCCCTCTCGAGACACAAGAACCCCCATTTTTGATTCTCACACACATGTAGCTCATAGTCCCACGGTCCCGGGCCCCGGCTTCTCAAAGACTGCCTCCAGAGCTCCAAACACACTCGGCTTATGGAAAAAGTGATATGCCAGCAGCTGGCTTGGCTCTCCCCCCCAACTCCCCACTTCCTGGAACCCTTTTTTTGTCTGCAAACCACCAGATCTCAGCTCAGGCTTTGACACGCCCCCTCAAACTTCCACAGGGCTTTAAAACCTGCGGCTTTCCCTGGGTGCCTGCACCCTGTGCGGGGCCTCTCCTCACTACGAGAGCGGTGAACGACTTTCAGCTTCTGTCTGTAGTGACCCTGGCCTCTCTGCAGAGACGCTCAGGCACCCCTGCGAATTAAGTCGCAGCCACCGCCTGACTGAAAGCAAGGCGATATTCATTATGTTTTCCGAGAGAGCCAGAACGACTTCCTTTATGCAAGACCTCCTCCTGTGCTGTCTAAGGCACCTTGTGTGGACTTATCTCGAGGGTAAGATGATGCTCTTTCTTCCAAATGAATCACCCTACCAAGACGTGTTAAAGGAGTTTATTGAACTGGTTTGTCTGCGTGCAATGAAACCTAGTTTGAACTGTTTGACAGGAAAGATTGCTGGTGCTACGAGAAACTGGTTTCTCGTTTCCGTTGCACCCAAGATGTCGTGTTGCTTTAAGAAGGAACGTGATAAAGCAATATGGACAAATCCGGTTTAAACGGCATTTGGAACGACTTGGCAACGATTTGGTGAGGGATACTTGACGTCCTTGTCGCGTCTCAAGGAAGACGATCAGCTGAACTATGAACGAGAATTGAAAGGATTTGAAAACGGCATGACTTCTACACCTGTTTTGTGTGTGCGTTTCCACATGTAGCTTCCCCATCCAGTTTGTGCTGACAAATTTAGTTACACGTCAGGAGGGACAGCCCCTGTGCAAAAGTACTCAATAGCAAGTAGATAGTTTTAACCTTGTTTAGTCAGGCAACAAGTCTTAAGTAATGTTCTTTTCCTGTATTTTCTTGAGAAAATATAGCAGCTGATGGTGCTGTTTCAGCATATAGCAGCCCCCGCGCACTTCTGTCTGGAAAAGCTCTTGCCCCACTGGTTGCCAGGAAGGCTTTGGGTGGGGGAGCGGTCAGTCGGCCTTTCGACAGGTGTCCAGCATCCTCCCCCCGGCCCGCCGGCGTCTGAAATAAAGCAAACTTTCCTTCTGTCCACCAACCTGGCCGGTCTACTTGTTTGAGAGCGGAGCAGCCGCACCCACCACACTTCTTTGGGCAGCAGTGTGAGGTTTCAGGACGACATCCGCCTTCAAGGAGATGCAGTGGAAGCCCGTTTCATGTGCTAAGGACACAGACGTCTCACACCTTCTGGTCCTTTCCTGGGGTTCTGAGGCAACACACTGCTCATGTACACATCTTCCTTCCACATTAGAGTCAACAGACAGTCCCGTCAGCGCCCTCAGAGACGCCTGCACTCAAGGAGCTTCGGGAACTGTGTCTCCCGCCATCTGGAGTCTCTGCACGGCTTCTGATGGCCACAACGCGCCCAAGGATTCGGGTGCAATGACACTACCCCTAGCAAGCTTTCTCAGCCCTCTCGAGACACAAGTACCCCCATATTTGATTCTCACACACACGTAGCTCAGAGTCCCACGGTCCCGGGCCCCGGCTTCTCAGAGACTGCCTTCAGAGCTCCAAACACACTCGGCTTATTGAAAAAGGGATATGCCAGCAGCTGGCTTGGCTCCCCACCCCACTCCCCACTTCCTGGAGCCCTTTTTTCGTCTGCAAACCACCAGATCTCAGCTCAGGCTTTGACACGCTCCCTCAAACTTCCACAGGGCTTTAAAATCTGCGGCTTTCCCTAGGTGCCTGTACCCTGTGCGGGGCCTCTCCTCACTACGAGAGCGGTGAACGACTTTCAGCTTCTGTCTGTAGTGACCCTGGCCTCTCTGCAGAGACGCTCAGGCACCCCTGCGAATTAAGTCGCAGCCACCGCCTGACCGAAAGCAAGGCGATATTCATTGTGTTTTGCGAGAGAGCCAGAACGACTTCCTTATGGAAGACCTCCTCCTGTGTTGTCTAAGGCACCTTGTGTGGACTTATCTCGAGGGTAAGATGATGCTCTTTCTGCCAAATGAATCACCCTACCAAGACGTGGTTAAGGAGTTTATTGAACTGGTTTGTCTGCGTGCAGTGAAACCTAGTTTGAACTGTTTGACAGGAAAGATTGCTGGTGCTACGAGAAACTGGTTTCTCGTTTCCGTTGCACCCAAGATGTCGTGTTGCTTTAAGAAAGAACGTGATGAAGCAATACGGACAAATCCGGTTTAAACGGCATTTGGAACGACTTGGCAACGATTTGCTGAGGGATACTTGACGTCCTTGTCGCGTCTCAAGGAAGACGATCAGCTGAACTATGAACGAGAATTGAAAGGATTTGAAAACGGCATGACTTCTACACCTGTTTTGTGTGTGTGTTTCCACCTGTAGCTTCCCCATCCAGTTTGTGCTGACAAATTTAGTTACACGTCAGGAGGGACAGCCCCTGTGCAAAAGTACTCAATAGCAAGTAGATAGTTTTAACCTTGTTTAGTCAGGCAACAAGTCTTAAGTAATGTTCTTTTCCTGTATTTTCTTGAGAAAATATAGCAGCTGACGGTGCTTTTTCAGCATATAGCAGCCCCCTCGCACTTCTGTCTGGAAAAGCTCTTGCCCCACTGGTTGCCAGGAAGGCTTTGGGTGGGGGAGCGGTCAGTCGGCCTTTCGACAGGTGTCCAGCATCCTCCCCCCGGCCCGCCGGCGTCTGAAATAAAGCAAACTTTCCTTCTGTCCACCAACCTGGCCGGTCTACTTGTTTGAGAGCGGAGCAGCCGCACCCACCACACTTCTTTGGGCAGCAGTGTGAGGTTTCAGGACGACATCCGCCTTCAAGGAGATGCAGTGGAAGCCCGTTTCATGTGCTAAGGACACAGACGTCTCACACCTTCTGGTCCTTTCTTGGGGTTCTGAGGCAACACACTGCTCATGTACACATCTTCCTTCCACATTAGAGTCAACAGACAGTCCCGTCAGCGCCCTCAGAGATGCCTGCACTCAAGGAGCTTCGGGAACTGTGTCTCCCGCCATCTGCAGTCTCTGCACGGCTTCTGATGGCCACAACACGCCCAAGGATTCGGGTGCAATGACACTACCCCTAGCAAGCTTTCTCAGCCCTCTCGAGACACAAGAACCCCCATTTTTGATTCTCACACACATGTAGCTCATAGTCCCACGGTCCCGGGCCCCGGTTTCTCAAAGACTGCCTCCAGAGCTCCAAACACACTCGGCTTATGGAAAAAGTGATATGCCAGCAGCTGGCTTGGCTCTCCCCCCCAACTCCCCACTTCCTGGAACCCTTTTTTTGTCTGCAAACCACCAGATCTCAGCTCAGGCTTTGACACGCCCCCTCAAACTTCCACAGGGCTTTAAAATCTGCGGCTTTCCCTGGGTGCCTGCACCCTGTGCGGGGCCTCTCCTCACTACGAGAGCGGTGAACGACTTTCAGCTTCTGTCTGTAGTGACCCTGGCCTCTCTGCAGAGACGCTCAGGCACCCCTGCGAATTAAGTCGCAGCCACCGCCTGACCGAAAGCAAGGCGATATTCATTATGTTTTGGGAGAGAGCCAGAACGACTTCCTTATGGAAGACCTCCTCCTGTGTTGTCTAAGGCACCTTGTGTGGACTTATCTCGAGGGTAAGATGATGCTCTTTCTTCCAAATGAATCACCCTACCAAGACGTGTTAAAGGAGTTTATTGAACTGGTTTGTCTGCGTGCAATGAAACCTAGTTTGAACTGTTTGACAGGAAAGATTGCTGGTGCTACGAGAAACTGTTTTCTCGTTTCCGTTGCACCCAAGATGTCGTGTTGCTTTAAGAAGGAACGTGATAAAGCAATATGGACAAATCCGGTTTAAACGGCATTTGGAACGACTTGGCAACGATTTGGTGAGGGATACTTGACGTCCTTGTCGCGTCTCAAGGAAGACGATCAGCTGAACTACGAACGAGAATTGAAAGGATTTGAAAACGGCATGACTTCTACACCTGTTTTGTGTGTGCGTTTCCACATGTAGCTTCCCCATCCAGTTTGTGCTGACAAATTTAGTTACACGTCAGGAGGGACAGCCCCTGTGCAAAAGTACTCAATAGCAAGTAGATAGTTTTAACCTTGTTTAGTCAGGCAACAAGTCTTAAGTAATGTTCTTTTCCTGTATTTTCTTGAGAAAATATAGCAGCTGATGGTGCTGTTTCAGCATATAGCAGCCCCTGCGCACTTCTGTCTGGAAAAGCTCTTGCCCCACTGGTTGCCAGGAAGGCTTTGGGTGGGGGAGCAGTCAGTCGGCCTTTCGACAGGTGTCCAGCATCCTCCCCCCGGCCCGCCGGCGTCTGAAATAAAGCAAACTTTCCTTCTGTCCACCAACCTGGCCGGTCTACTTGTTTGAGAGCGGAGCAGCCGCACCCACCACACTTCTTTGGGCAGCAGTGTGAGGTTTCAGGACGACATCCGCCTTCAAGGAGATGCAGTGGAAGCCCGTTTCATGTGCTAAGGACACAGACGTCTCACACCTTCTGGTCCTTTCCTGGGGTTCTGAGGCAACACACTGCTCATGTACACATCTTCCTTCCACATTAGAGTCAACAGACAGTCCCGTCAGCGCCCTCAGAGACGCCTGCACTCAAGGAGCTTCGGGAACTGTGTCTCCCGCCATCTGGAGTCTCTGCACGGCTTCTGATGGCCACAACGCGCCCAAGGATTCGGGTGCAATGACACTACCCCTAGCAAGCTTTCTCAGCCCTCTCGAGACACAAGTACCCCCATATTTGATTCTCACACACACGTAGCTCAGAGTCCCACGGTCCCGGGCCCCGGCTTCTCAGAGACTGCCTTCAGAGCTCCAAACACACTCGGCTTATTGAAAAAGGGATATGCCAGCAGCTGGCTTGGCTCCCCACCCCACTCCCCACTTCCTGGAGCCCTTTTTTCGTCTGCAAACCACCAGATCTCAGCTCAGGCTTTGACACGCTCCCTCAAACTTCCACAGGGCTTTAAAATCTGCGGCTTTCCCTAGGTGCCTGTACCCTGTGCGGGGCCTCTCCTCACTACGAGAGCGGTGAACGACTTTCAGCTTCTGTCTGTAGTGACCCTGGCCTCTCTGCAGAGACGCTCAGGCACCCCTGCGAATTAAGTCGCAGCCACCGCCTGACCGAAAGCAAGGCGATATTCATTGTGTTTTGCGAGAGAGCCAGAACGACTTCCTTATGGAAGACCTCCTCCTGTGTTGTCTAAGGCACCTTGTGTGGACTTATCTCGAGGGTAAGATGATGCTCTTTCTGCCAAATGAATCACCCTACCAAGACGTGGTTAAGGAGTTTATTGAACTGGTTTGTCTGCGTGCAGTGAAACCTAGTTTGAACTGTTTGACAGGAAAGATTGCTGGTGCTACGAGAAACTGGTTTCTCGTTTCCGTTGCACCCAAGATGTCGTGTTGCTTTAAGAAAGAACGTGATGAAGCAATACGGACAAATCCGGTTTAAACGGCATTTGGAACGACTTGGCAACGATTTGCTGAGGGATACTTGACGTCCTTGTCGCGTCTCAAGGAAGACGATCAGCTGAACTATGAACGAGAATTGAAAGGATTTGAAAACGGCATGACTTCTACACCTGTTTTGTGTGTGTGTTTCCACCTGTAGCTTCCCCATCCAGTTTGTGCTGACAAATTTAGTTACACGTCAGGAGGGACAGCCCCTGTGCAAAAGTACTCAATAGCAAGTAGATAGTTTTAACCTTGTTTAGTCAGGCAACAAGTCTTAAGTAATGTTCTTTTCCTGTATTTTCTTGAGAAAATATAGCAGCTGACGGTGCTTTTTCAGCATATAGCAGCCCCCTCGCACTTCTGTCTGGAAAAGCTCTTGCCCCACTGGTTGCCAGGAAGGCTTTGGGTGGGGGAGCGGTCAGTCGGCCTTTGGACAGGTGTCCAGCATCCTCCCCCCGGCCCGCCGGCGTCTGAAATAAAGCAAACTTTCCTTCTGTCCACCAACCTGGCCGGTCTACTTGTTTGAGAGCGGAGCAGCCGCACCCACCACACTTCTTTGGGCAGCAGTGTGAGGTTTCAGGACGACATCCGCCTTCAAGGAGATGCAGTGGAAGCCCGTTTCATGTGCTAAGGACACAGACGTCTCACACCTTCTGGTCCTTTCTTGGGGTTCTGAGGCAACACACTGCTCATGTACACATCTTCCTTCCACATTAGAGTCAACAGACAGTCCCGTCAGCGCCCTCAGAGATGCCTGCACTCAAGGAGCTTCGGGAACTGTGTCTCCCGCCATCTGCAGTCTCTGCACGGCTTCTGATGGCCACAACACGCCCAAGGATTCGGGTGCAATGACACTACCCCTAGCAAGCTTTCTCAGCCCTCTCGAGACACAAGAACCCCCATTTTTGATTCTCACACACATGTAGCTCATAGTCCCACGGTCCCGGGCCCCGGCTTCTCAAAGACTGCCTCCAGAGCTCCAAACACACTCGGCTTATGGAAAAAGTGATATGCCAGCAGCTGGCTTGGCTCTCCCCCCCAACTCCCCACTTCCTGGAACCCTTTTTTTGTCTGCAAACCACCAGATCTCAGCTCAGGCTTTGACACGCCCCCTCAAACTTCCACAGGGCTTTAAAATCTGCGGCTTTCCCTGGGTGCCTGCACCCTGTGCGGGGCCTCTCCTCACTACGAGAGCGGTGAACGACTTTCAGCTTCTGTCTGTAGTGACCCTGGCCTCTCTGCAGAGACGCTCAGGCACCCCTGCGAATTAAGTCGCAGCCACCGCCTGACCGAAAGCAAGGCGATATTCATTATGTTTTGGGAGAGAGCCAGAACGACTTCCTTATGGAAGACCTCCTCCTGTGTTGTCTAAGGCACCTTGTGTGGACTTATCTCGAGGGTAAGATGATGCTCTTTCTTCCAAATGAATCACCCTACCAAGACGTGTTAAAGGAGTTTATTGAACTGGTTTGTCTGCGTGCAATGAAACCTAGTTTGAACTGTTTGACAGGAAAGATTGCTGGTGCTACGAGAAACTGTTTTCTCGTTTCCGTTGCACCCAAGATGTCGTGTTGCTTTAAGAAGGAACGTGATAAAGCAATATGGACAAATCCGGTTTAAACGGCATTTGGAACGACTTGGCAACGATTTGGTGAGGGATACTTGACGTCCTTGTCGCGTCTCAAGGAAGACGATCAGCTGAACTACGAACGAGAATTGAAAGGATTTGAAAACGGCATGACTTCTACACCTGTTTTGTGTGTGCGTTTCCACATGTAGCTTCCCCATCCAGTTTGTGCTGACAAATTTAGTTACACGTCAGGAGGGACAGCCCCTGTGCAAAAGTACTCAATAGCAAGTAGATAGTTTTAACCTTGTTTAGTCAGGCAACAAGTCTTAAGTAATGTTCTTTTCCTGTATTTTCTTGAGAAAATATAGCAGCTGATGGTGCTGTTTCAGCATATAGCAGCCCCTGCGCACTTCTGTCTGGAAAAGCTCTTGCCCCACTGGTTGCCAGGAAGGCTTTGGGTGGGGGAGCAGTCAGTCGGCCTTTCGACAGGTGTCCAGCATCCTCCCCCCGGCCCGCCGGCGTCTGAAATAAAGCAAACTTTCCTTCTGTCCACCAACCTGGCCGGTCTACTTGTTTGAGAGCGGAGCAGCCGCACCCACCACACTTCTTTGGGCAGCAGTGTGAGGTTTCAGGACGACATCCGCCTTCAAGGAGATGCAGTGGAAGCCCGTTTCATGTGCTAAGGACACAGACGTCTCACACCTTCTGGTCCTTTCTTGGGGTTCTGAGGCAACACACTGCTCATGTACACATCTTCCTTCCACATTAGAGTCAACAGACAGTCCCGTCAGCGCCCTCAGAGACGCCTGCACTCAAGGAGCTTCGGGAACTGTGTCTCCCGCCATCTGGAGTCTCTGCACGGCTTCTGATGGCCACAACGCGCCCAAGGATTCGGGTGCAATGACACTACCCCTAGCAAGCTTTCTCAGCCCTCTCGAGACACAAGAACCCCCATTTTTGATTCTCACACACATGTAGCTCATAGTCCCACGGTCCCGGGCCCCGGCTTCTCAAAGACTGCCTCCAGAGCTCCAAACACACTCGGCTTATGGAAAAAGTGATATGCCAGCAGCTGGCTTGGCTCTCCCCCCCAACTCCCCACTTCCTGGAACCCTTTTTTTGTCTGCAAACCACCAGATCTCAGCTCAGGCTTTGACACGCCCCCTCAAACTTCCACAGGGCTTTAAAACCTGCGGCTTTCCCTGGGTGCCTGCACCCTGTGCGGGGCCTCTCCTCACTACGAGAGCGGTGAACGACTTTCAGCTTCTGTCTGTAGTGACCCTGGCCTCTCTGCAGAGACGCTCAGGCACCCCTGCGAATTAAGTCGCAGCCACCGCCTGACCGAAAGCAAGGCGATATTCATTATGTTTTGCGAGAGAGCCAGAACGACTTCCTTATGGAAGACCTCCTCCTGTGTTGTCTAAGGCACCTTGTGTGGACTTATCTCGAGGGTAAGATGATGCTCTTTCTTCCAAATGAATCACCCTACCAAGACGTGTTAAAGGAGTTTATTGAACTGGTTTGTCTGCGTGCAATGAAACCTAGTTTGAACTGTTTGACAGGAAAGATTGCTGGTGCTACGAGAAACTGTTTTCTCGTTTCCGTTGCACCCAAGATGTCGTGTTGCTTTAAGAAGGAACGTGATAAAGCAATATGGACAAATCCGGTTTAAACGGCATTTGGAACGACTTGGCAACGATTTGGTGAGGGATACTTGACGTCCTTGTCGCGTCTCAAGGAAGACGATCAGCTGAACTACGAACGAGAATTGAAAGGATTTGAAAACGGCATGACTTCTACACCTGTTTTGTGTGTGCGTTTCCACATGTAGCTTCCCCATCCAGTTTGTGCTGACAAATTTAGTTACACGTCAGGAGGGACAGCCCCTGTGCAAAAGTACTCAATAGCAAGTAGATAGTTTTAACCTTGTTTAGTCAGGCAACAAGTCTTAAGTAATGTTCTTTTCCTGTATTTTCTTGAGAAAATATAGCAGCTGATGGTGCTGTTTCAGCATATAGCAGCCCCTGCGCACTTCTGTCTGGAAAAGCTCTTGCCCCACTGGTTGCCAGGAAGGCTTTGGGTGGGGGAGCAGTCAGTCGGCCTTTCGACAGGTGTCCAGCATCCTCCCCCCGGCCCGCCGGCGTCTGAAATAAAGCAAACTTTCCTTCTGTCCACCAACCTGGCCGGTCTACTTGTTTGAGAGCGGAGCAGCCGCACCCACCACACTTCTTTGGGCAGCAGTGTGAGGTTTCAGGACGACATCCGCCTTCAAGGAGATGCAGTGGAAGCCCGTTTCATGTGCTAAGGACACAGACGTCTCACACCTTCTGGTCCTTTCCTGGGGTTCTGAGGCAACACACTGCTCATGTACACATCTTCCTTCCACATTAGAGTCAACAGACAGTCCCGTCAGCGCCCTCAGAGACGCCTGCACTCAAGGAGCTTCGGGAACTGTGTCTCCCGCCATCTGGAGTCTCTGCACGGCTTCTGATGGCCACAACGCGCCCAAGGATTCGGGTGCAATGACACTACCCCTAGCAAGCTTTCTCAGCCCTCTCGAGACACAAGTACCCCCATATTTGATTCTCACACACACGTAGCTCAGAGTCCCACGGTCCCGGGCCCCGGCTTCTCAGAGACTGCCTTCAGAGCTCCAAACACACTCGGCTTATTGAAAAAGGGATATGCCAGCAGCTGGCTTGGCTCCCCACCCCACTCCCCACTTCCTGGAGCCCTTTTTTCGTCTGCAAACCACCAGATCTCAGCTCAGGCTTTGACACGCTCCCTCAAACTTCCACAGGGCTTTAAAATCTGCGGCTTTCCCTAGGTGCCTGTACCCTGTGCGGGGCCTCTCCTCACTACGAGAGCGGTGAACGACTTTCAGCTTCTGTCTGTAGTGACCCTGGCCTCTCTGCAGAGACGCTCAGGCACCCCTGCGAATTAAGTCGCAGCCACCGCCTGACCGAAAGCAAGGCGATATTCATTGTGTTTTGCGAGAGAGCCAGAACGACTTCCTTATGGAAGACCTCCTCCTGTGTTGTCTAAGGCACCTTGTGTGGACTTATCTCGAGGGTAAGATGATGCTCTTTCTGCCAAATGAATCACCCTACCAAGACGTGGTTAAGGAGTTTATTGAACTGGTTTGTCTGCGTGCAGTGAAACCTAGTTTGAACTGTTTGACAGGAAAGATTGCTGGTGCTACGAGAAACTGGTTTCTCGTTTCCGTTGCACCCAAGATGTCGTGTTGCTTTAAGAAAGAACGTGATGAAGCAATACGGACAAATCCGGTTTAAACGGCATTTGGAACGACTTGGCAACGATTTGCTGAGGGATACTTGACGTCCTTGTCGCGTCTCAAGGAAGACGATCAGCTGAACTATGAACGAGAATTGAAAGGATTTGAAAACGGCATGACTTCTACACCTGTTTTGTGTGTGTGTTTCCACCTGTAGCTTCCCCATCCAGTTTGTGCTGACAAATTTAGTTACACGTCAGGAGGGACAGCCCCTGTGCAAAAGTACTCAATAGCAAGTAGATAGTTTTAACCTTGTTTAGTCAGGCAACAAGTCTTAAGTAATGTTCTTTTCCTGTATTTTCTTGAGAAAATATAGCAGCTGACGGTGCTTTTTCAGCATATAGCAGCCCCCTCGCACTTCTGTCTGGAAAAGCTCTTGCCCCACTGGTTGCCAGGAAGGCTTTGGGTGGGGGAGCGGTCAGTCGGCCTTTGGACAGGTGTCCAGCATCCTCCCCCCGGCCCGCCGGCGTCTGAAATAAAGCAAACTTTCCTTCTGTCCACCAACCTGGCCGGTCTACTTGTTTGAGAGCGGAGCAGCCGCACCCACCACACTTCTTTGGGCAGCAGTGTGAGGTTTCAGGACGACATCCGCCTTCAAGGAGATGCAGTGGAAGCCCGTTTCATGTGCTAAGGACACAGACGTCTCACACCTTCTGGTCCTTTCTTGGGGTTCTGAGGCAACACACTGCTCATGTACACATCTTCCTTCCACATTAGAGTCAACAGACAGTCCCGTCAGCGCCCTCAGAGATGCCTGCACTCAAGGAGCTTCGGGAACTGTGTCTCCCGCCATCTGCAGTCTCTGCACGGCTTCTGATGGCCACAACACGCCCAAGGATTCGGGTGCAATGACACTACCCCTAGCAAGCTTTCTCAGCCCTCTCGAGACACAAGAACCCCCATTTTTGATTCTCACACACATGTAGCTCATAGTCCCACGGTCCCGGGCCCCGGCTTCTCAAAGACTGCCTCCAGAGCTCCAAACACACTCGGCTTATGGAAAAAGTGATATGCCAGCAGCTGGCTTGGCTCTCCCCCCCAACTCCCCACTTCCTGGAACCCTTTTTTTGTCTGCAAACCACCAGATCTCAGCTCAGGCTTTGACACGCCCCCTCAAACTTCCACAGGGCTTTAAAATCTGCGGCTTTCCCTGGGTGCCTGCACCCTGTGCGGGGCCTCTCCTCACTACGAGAGCGGTGAACGACTTTCAGCTTCTGTCTGTAGTGACCCTGGCCTCTCTGCAGAGACGCTCAGGCACCCCTGCGAATTAAGTCGCAGCCACCGCCTGACCGAAAGCAAGGCGATATTCATTATGTTTTGCGAGAGAGCCAGAACGACTTCCTTATGGAAGACCTCCTCCTGTGTTGTCTAAGGCACCTTGTGTGGACTTATCTCGAGGGTAAGATGATGCTCTTTCTTCCAAATGAATCACCCTACCAAGACGTGTTAAAGGAGTTTATTGAACTGGTTTGTCTGCGTGCAATGAAACCTAGTTTGAACTGTTTGACAGGAAAGATTGCTGGTGCTACGAGAAACTGTTTTCTCGTTTCCGTTGCACCCAAGATGTCGTGTTGCTTTAAGAAGGAACGTGATAAAGCAATATGGACAAATCCGGTTTAAACGGCATTTGGAACGACTTGGCAACGATTTGGTGAGGGATACTTGACGTCCTTGTCGCGTCTCAAGGAAGACGATCAGCTGAACTACGAACGAGAATTGAAAGGATTTGAAAACGGCATGACTTCTACACCTGTTTTGTGTGTGCGTTTCCACATGTAGCTTCCCCATCCAGTTTGTGCTGACAAATTTAGTTACACGTCAGGAGGGACAGCCCCTGTGCAAAAGTACTCAATAGCAAGTAGATAGTTTTAACCTTGTTTAGTCAGGCAACAAGTCTTAAGTAATGTTCTTTTCCTGTATTTTCTTGAGAAAATATAGCAGCTGATGGTGCTGTTTCAGCATATAGCAGCCCCTGCGCACTTCTGTCTGGAAAAGCTCTTGCCCTACTGGTTGCCAGGAAGGCTTTGGGTGGGGGAGCAGTCAGTCGGCCTTTCGACAGGTGTCCAGCATCCTCCCCCCGGCCCGCCGGCGTCTGAAATAAAGCAAACTTTCCTTCTGTCCACCAACCTGGCCGGTCTACTTGTTTGAGAGCGGAGCAGCCGCACCCACCACACTTCTTTGGGCAGCAGTGTGAGGTTTCAGGACGACATCCGCCTTCAAGGAGATGCAGTGGAAGCCCGTTTCATGTGCTAAGGACACAGACGTCTCACACCTTCTGGTCCTTTCCTGGGGTTCTGAGGCAACACACTGCTCATGTACACATCTTCCTTCCACATTAGAGTCAACAGACAGTCCCGTCAGCGCCCTCAGAGACGCCTGCACTCAAGGAGCTTCGGGAACTGTGTCTCCCGCCATCTGGAGTCTCTGCACGGCTTCTGATGGCCACAACGCGCCCAAGGATTCGGGTGCAATGACACTACCCCTAGCAAGCTTTCTCAGCCCTCTCGAGACACAAGTACCCCCATATTTGATTCTCACACACACGTAGCTCAGAGTCCCACGGTCCCGGGCCCCGGCTTCTCAGAGACTGCCTTCAGAGCTCCAAACACACTCGGCTTATTGAAAAAGGGATATGCCAGCAGCTGGCTTGGCTCCCCACCCCACTCCCCACTTCCTGGAGCCCTTTTTTCGTCTGCAAACCACCAGATCTCAGCTCAGGCTTTGACACGCTCCCTCAAACTTCCACAGGGCTTTAAAATCTGCGGCTTTCCCTAGGTGCCTGTACCCTGTGCGGGGCCTCTCCTCACTACGAGAGCGGTGAACGACTTTCAGCTTCTGTCTGTAGTGACCCTGGCCTCTCTGCAGAGACGCTCAGGCACCCCTGCGAATTAAGTCGCAGCCACCGCCTGACCGAAAGCAAGGCGATATTCATTGTGTTTTGCGAGAGAGCCAGAACGACTTCCTTATGGAAGACCTCCTCCTGTGTTGTCTAAGGCACCTTGTGTGGACTTATCTCGAGGGTAAGATGATGCTCTTTCTGCCAAATGAATCACCCTACCAAGACGTGGTTAAGGAGTTTATTGAACTGGTTTGTCTGCGTGCAGTGAAACCTAGTTTGAACTGTTTGACAGGAAAGATTGCTGGTGCTACGAGAAACTGGTTTCTCGTTTCCGTTGCACCCAAGATGTCGTGTTGCTTTAAGAAAGAACGTGATGAAGCAATACGGACAAATCCGGTTTAAACGGCATTTGGAACGACTTGGCAACGATTTGCTGAGGGATACTTGACGTCCTTGTCGCGTCTCAAGGAAGACGATCAGCTGAACTATGAACGAGAATTGAAAGGATTTGAAAACGGCATGACTTCTACACCTGTTTTGTGTGTGTGTTTCCACCTGTAGCTTCCCCATCCAGTTTGTGCTGACAAATTTAGTTACACGTCAGGAGGGACAGCCCCTGTGCAAAAGTACTCAATAGCAAGTAGATAGTTTTAACCTTGTTTAGTCAGGCAACAAGTCTTAAGTAATGTTCTTTTCCTGTATTTTCTTGAGAAAATATAGCAGCTGACGGTGCTGTTTCTGCATATAGCAGCCCCCTCGCACTTCTGTCTGGAAAAGCTCTTGCCCCACTGGTTGCCAGGAAGGCTTTGGGTGGGGGAGCGGTCAGTCGGCCTTTGGACAGGTGTCCAGCATCCTCCCCCCGGCCCGCCGGCGTCTGAAATAAAGCAAACTTTCCTTCTGTCCACCAACCTGGCCGGTCTACTTGTTTGAGAGCGGAGCAGCCGCACCCACCACACTTCTTTGGGCAGCAGTGTGAGGTTTCAGGACGACATCCGCCTTCAAGGAGATGCAGTGGAAGCCCGTTTCATGTGCTAAGGACACAGACGTCTCACACCTTCTGGTCCTTTCTTGGGGTTCTGAGGCAACACACTGCTCATGTACACATCTTCCTTCCACATTAGAGTCAACAGACAGTCCCGTCAGCGCCCTCAGAGACGCCTGCACTCAAGGAGCTTCGGGAACTGTGTCTCCCGCCATCTGGAGTCTCTGCACGGCTTCTGATGGCCACAACGCGCCCAAGGATTCGGGTGCAATGCCACTACCCCTAGCAAGCTTTCTCAGCCCTCTCGAGACACAAGTACCCCCATATTTGATTCTCACACACACGTAGCTCAGAGTCCCACGGTCCCGGGCCCCGGCTTCTCAGAGACTGCCTTCAGAGCTCCAAACACACTCGGCTTATTGAAAAAGGGATATGCCAGCAGCTGGCTTGGCTCCCCACCCCACTCCCCACTTCCTGGAGCCCTTTTTTCGTCTGCAAACCACCAGATCTCAGCTCAGGCTTTGACACGCTCCCTCAAACTTCCACAGGGCTTTAAAATCTGCGGCTTTCCCTAGGTGCCTGTACCCTGTGCGGGGCCTCTCCTCACTACGAGAGCGGTGAACGACTTTCAGCTTCTGTCTGTAGTGACCCTGGCCTCTCTGCAGAGACGCTCAGGCACCCCTGCGAATTAAGTCGCAGCCACCGCCTGACCGAAAGCAAGGCGATATTCATTGTGTTTTGCGAGAGAGCCAGAAAGACTTCCTTATGGAAGACCTCCTCCTGTGTTGTCTAAGGCACCTTGTGTGGACTTATCTCGAGGGTAAGATGATGCTCTTTCTGCCAAATGAATCACCCTACCAAGACGTGGTTAAGGAGTTTATTGAACTGGTTTGTCTGCGTGCAGTGAAACCTAGTTTGAACTGTTTGACAGGAAAGATTGCTGGTGCTACGAGAAACTGGTTTCTCGTTTCCGTTGCACCCAAGATGTCGTGTTGCTTTAAGAAAGAACGTGATGAAGCAATACGGACAAATCCGGTTTAAACGGCATTTGGAACGACTTGGCAACGATTTGCTGAGGGATACTTGACGTCCTTGTCGCGTCTCAAGGAAGACGATCAGCTGAACTATGAACGAGAATTGAAAGGATTTGAAAACGGCATGACTTCTACACCTGTTTTGTGTGTGTGTTTCCACCTGTAGCTTCCCCATCCAGTTTGTGCTGACAAATTTAGTTACACGTCAGGAGGGACAGCCCCTGTGCAAAAGTACTCAATAGCAAGTAGATAGTTTTAACCTTGTTTAGTCAGGCAACAAGTCTTAAGTAATGTTCTTTTCCTGTATTTTCTTGAGAAAATATAGCAGCTGACGGTGCTGTTTCTGCATATAGCAGCCCCCTCGCACTTCTGTCTGGAAAAGCTCTTGCCCCACTGGTTGCCAGGAAGGCTTTGGGTGGGGGAGCGGTCAGTCGGCCTTTGGACAGGTGTCCAGCATCCTCCCCCCGGCCCGCCGGCGTCTGAAATAAAGCAAACTTTCCTTCTGTCCACCAACCTGGCCGGTCTACTTGTTTGAGAGCGGAGCAGCCGCACCCACCACACTTCTTTGGGCAGCAGTGTGAGGTTTCAGGACGACATCCGCCTTCAAGGAGATGCAGTGGAAGCCCGTTTCATGTGCTAAGGACACAGACGTCTCACACCTTCTGGTCCTTTCTTGGGGTTCTGAGGCAACACACTGCTCATGTACACATCTTCCTTCCACATTAGAGTCAACAGACAGTCCCGTCAGCGCCCTCAGAGACGCCTGCACTCAAGGAGCTTCGGGAACTGTGTCTCCCGCCATCTGGAGTCTCTGCACGGCTTCTGATGGCCACAACGCGCCCAAGGATTCGGGTGCAATGACACTACCCCTAGCAAGCTTTCTCAGCCCTCTCGAGACACAAGTACCCCCATATTTGATTCTCACACACACGTAGCTCAGAGTCCCACGGTCCCGGGCCCCGGCTTCTCAGAGACTGCCTTCAGAGCTCCAAACACACTCGGCTTATTGAAAAAGGGATATGCCAGCAGCTGGCTTGGCTCCCCACCCCACTCCCCACTTCCTGGAGCCCTTTTTTCGTCTGCAAACCACCAGATCTCAGCTCAGGCTTTGACACGCTCCCTCAAACTTCCACAGGGCTTTAAAATCTGCGGCTTTCCCTAGGTGCCTGTACCCTGTGCGGGGCCTCTCCTCACTACGAGAGCGGTGAACGACTTTCAGCTTCTGTCTGTAGTGACCCTGGCCTCTCTGCAGAGACGCTCAGGCACCCCTGCGAATTAAGTCGCAGCCACCGCCTGACCGAAAGCAAGGCGATATTCATTGTGTTTTGCGAGAGAGCCAGAAAGACTTCCTTATGGAAGACCTCCTCCTGTGTTGTCTAAGGCACCTTGTGTGGACTTATCTCGAGGGTAAGATGATGCTCTTTCTGCCAAATGAATCACCCTACCAAGACGTGGTTAAGGAGTTTATTGAACTGGTTTGTCTGCGTGCAGTGAAACCTAGTTTGAACTGTTTGACAGGAAAGATTGCTGGTGCTACGAGAAACTGGTTTCTCGTTTCCGTTGCACCCAAGATGTCGTGTTGCTTTAAGAAAGAACGTGATGAAGCAATACGGACAAATCCGGTTTAAACGGCATTTGGAACGACTTGGCAACGATTTGCTGAGGGATACTTGACGTCCTTGTCGCGTCTCAAGGAAGACGATCAGCTGAACTATGAACGAGAATTGAAAGGATTTGAAAACGGCATGACTTCTACACCTGTTTTGTGTGTGTGTTTCCACCTGTAGCTTCCCCATCCAGTTTGTGCTGACAAATTTAGTTACACGTCAGGAGGGACAGCCCCTGTGCAAAAGTACTCAATAGCAAGTAGATAGTTTTAACCTTGTTTAGTCAGGCAACAAGTCTTAAGTAATGTTCTTTTCCTGTATTTTCTTGAGAAAATATAGCAGCTGACGGTGCTGTTTCTGCATATAGCAGCCCCCTCGCACTTCTGTCTGGAAAAGCTCTTGCCCCACTGGTTGCCAGGAAGGCTTTGGGTGGGGGAGCGGTCAGTCGGCCTTTGGACAGGTGTCCAGCATCCTCCCCCCGGCCCGCCGGCGTCTGAAATAAAGCAAACTTTCCTTCTGTCCACCAACCTGGCCGGTCTACTTGTTTGAGAGCGGAGCAGCCGCACCCACCACACTTCTTTGGGCAGCAGTGTGAGGTTTCAGGACGACATCCGCCTTCAAGGAGATGCAGTGGAAGCCCGTTTCATGTGCTAAGGACACAGACGTCTCACACCTTCTGGTCCTTTCTTGGGGTTCTGAGGCAACACACTGCTCATGTACACATCTTCCTTCCACATTAGAGTCAACAGACAGTCCCGTCAGCGCCCTCAGAGACGCCTGCACTCAAGGAGCTTCGGGAACTGTGTCTCCCGCCATCTGGAGTCTCTGCACGGCTTCTGATGGCCACAACGCGCCCAAGGATTCGGGTGCAATGACACTACCCCTAGCAAGCTTTCTCAGCCCTCTCGAGACACAAGAACCCCCATTTTTGATTCTCACACACATGTAGCTCATAGTCCCACGGTCCCGGGCCCCGGCTTCTCAAAGACTGCCTCCAGAGCTCCAAACACACTCGGCTTATGGAAAAAGTGATATGCCAGCAGCTGGCTTGGCTCTCCCCCCCAACTCCCCACTTCCTGGAACCCTTTTTTTGTCTGCAAACCACCAGATCTCAGCTCAGGCTTTGACACGCCCCCTCAAACTTCCACAGGGCTTTAAAACCTGCGGCTTTCCCTGGGTGCCTGCACCCTGTGCGGGGCCTCTCCTCACTACGAGAGCGGTGAACGACTTTCAGCTTCTGTCTGTAGTGACCCTGGCCTCTCTGCAGAGACGCTCAGGCACCCCTGCGAATTAAGTCGCAGCCACCGCCTGACTGAAAGCAAGGCGATATTCATTATGTTTTCCGAGAGAGCCAGAACGACTTCCTTTATGCAAGACCTCCTCCTGTGTTGTCTAAGGCACCTTGTGTGGACTTATCTCGAGGGTAAGATGATGCTCTTTCTTCCAAATGAATCACCCTACCAAGACGTGTTAAAGGAGTTTATTGAACTGGTTTGTCTGCGTGCAATGAAACCTAGTTTGAACTGTTTGACAGGAAAGATTGCTGGTGCTACGAGAAACTGTTTTCTCGTTTCCGTTGCACCCAAGATGTCGTGTTGCTTTAAGAAGGAACGTGATAAAGCAATATGGACAAATCCGGTTTAAACGGCATTTGGAACGACTTGGCAACGATTTGGTGAGGGATACTTGACGTCCTTGTCGCGTCTCAAGGAAGACGATCAGCTGAACTATGAACGAGAATTGAAAGGATTTGAAAACGGCATGACTTCTACACCTGTTTTGTGTGTGCGTTTCCACATGTAGCTTCCCCATCCAGTTTGTGCTGACAAATTTAGTTACACGTCAGGAGGGACAGCCCCTGTGCAAAAGTACTCAATAGCAAGTAGATAGTTTTAACCTTGTTTAGTCAGGCAACAAGTCTTAAGTAATGTTCTTTTCCTGTATTTTCTTGAGAAAATATAGCAGCTGATGGTGCTGTTTCAGCATATAGCAGCCCCCGCGCACTTCTGTCTGGAAAAGCTCTTGCCCCACTGGTTGCCAGGAAGGCTTTGGGTGGGGGAGCGGTCAGTCGGCCTTTCGACAGGTGTCCAGCATCCTCCCCCCGGCCCGCCGGCGTCTGAAATAAAGCAAACTTTCCTTCTGTCCACCAACCTGGCCGGTCTACTTGTTTGAGAGCGGAGCAGCCGCACCCACCACACTTCTTTGGGCAGCAGTGTGAGGTTTCAGGACGACATCCGCCTTCAAGGAGATGCAGTGGAAGCCCGTTTCATGTGCTAAGGACACAGACGTCTCACACCTTCTGGTCCTTTCCTGGGGTTCTGAGGCAACACACTGCTCATGTACACATCTTCCTTCCACATTAGAGTCAACAGACAGTCCCGTCAGCGCCCTCAGAGATGCCTGCACTCAAGGAGCTTCGGGAACTGTGTCTCCCGCCATCTGCAGTCTCTGCACGGCTTCTGATGGCCACAACACGCCCAAGGATTCGGGTGCAATGACACTACCCCTAGCAAGCTTTCTCAGCCCTCTCGAGACACAAGAACCCCCATTTTTGATTCTCACACACATGTAGCTCATAGTCCCACGGTCCCGGGCCCCGGCTTCTCAAAGACTGCCTCCAGAGCTCCAAACACACTCGGCTTATGGAAAAAGTGATATGCCAGCAGCTGGCTTGGCTCTCCCCCCCAACTCCCCACTTCCTGGAACCCTTTTTTTGTCTGCAAACCACCAGATCTCAGCTCAGGCTTTGACACGCCCCCTCAAACTTCCACAGGGCTTTAAAATCTGCGGCTTTCCCTGGGTGCCTGCACCCTGTGCGGGGCCTCTCCTCACTACGAGAGCGGTGAACGACTTTCAGCTTCTGTCTGTAGTGACCCTGGCCTCTCTGCAGAGACGCTCAGGCACCCCTGCGAATTAAGTCGCAGCCACCGCCTGACCGAAAGCAAGGCGATATTCATTATGTTTTGCGAGAGAGCCAGAACGACTTCCTTATGGAAGACCTCCTCCTGTGTTGTCTAAGGCACCTTGTGTGGACTTATCTCGAGGGTAAGATGATGCTCTTTCTTCCAAATGAATCACCCTACCAAGACGTGTTAAAGGAGTTTATTGAACTGGTTTGTCTGCGTGCAATGAAACCTAGTTTGAACTGTTTGACAGGAAAGATTGCTGGTGCTACGAGAAACTGTTTTCTCGTTTCCGTTGCACCCAAGATGTCGTGTTGCTTTAAGAAGGAACGTGATAAAGCAATATGGACAAATCCGGTTTAAACGGCATTTGGAACGACTTGGCAACGATTTGGTGAGGGATACTTGACGTCCTTGTCGCGTCTCAAGGAAGACGATCAGCTGAACTACGAACGAGAATTGAAAGGATTTGAAAACGGCATGACTTCTACACCTGTTTTGTGTGTGCGTTTCCACATGTAGCTTCCCCATCCAGTTTGTGCTGACAAATTTAGTTACACGTCAGGAGGGACAGCCCCTGTGCAAAAGTACTCAATAGCAAGTAGATAGTTTTAACCTTGTTTAGTCAGGCAACAAGTCTTAAGTAATGTTCTTTTCCTGTATTTTCTTGAGAAAATATAGCAGCTGATGGTGCTGTTTCAGCATATAGCAGCCCCTGCGCACTTCTGTCTGGAAAAGCTCTTGCCCCACTGGTTGCCAGGAAGGCTTTGGGTGGGGGAGCAGTCAGTCGGCCTTTCGACAGGTGTCCAGCATCCTCCCCCCGGCCCGCCGGCGTCTGAAATAAAGCAAACTTTCCTTCTGTCCACCAACCTGGCCGGTCTACTTGTTTGAGAGCGGAGCAGCCGCACCCACCACACTTCTTTGGGCAGCAGTGTGAGGTTTCAGGACGACATCTGCCTTCAAGGAGATGCAGTGGAAGCCCGTTTCATGTGCTAAGGACACAGACGTCTCACACCTTCTGGTCCTTTCCTGGGGTTCTGAGGCAACACACTGCTCATGTACACATCTTCCTTCCACATTAGAGTCAACAGACAGTCCCGTCAGCGCCCTCAGAGACGCCTGCACTCAAGGAGCTTCGGGAACTGTGTCTCCCGCCATCTGGAGTCTCTGCACGGCTTCTGATGGCCACAACGCGCCCAAGGATTCGGGTGCAATGACACTACCCCTAGCAAGCTTTCTCAGCCCTCTCGAGACACAAGTACCCCCATATTTGATTCTCACACACACGTAGCTCAGAGTCCCACGGTCCCGGGCCCCGGCTTCTCAGAGACTGCCTTCAGAGCTCCAAACACACTCGGCTTATTGAAAAAGGGATATGCCAGCAGCTGGCTTGGCTCCCCACCCCACTCCCCACTTCCTGGAGCCCTTTTTTCGTCTGCAAACCACCAGATCTCAGCTCAGGCTTTGACACGCTCCCTCAAACTTCCACAGGGCTTTAAAATCTGCGGCTTTCCCTAGGTGCCTGTACCCTGTGCGGGGCCTCTCCTCACTACGAGAGCGGTGAACGACTTTCAGCTTCTGTCTGTAGTGACCCTGGCCTCTCTGCAGAGACGCTCAGGCACCCCTGCGAATTAAGTCGCAGCCACCGCCTGACTGAAAGCAAGGCGATATTCATTGTGTTTTGCGAGAGAGCCAGAACGACTTCCTTATGGAAGACCTCCTCCTGTGTTGTCTAAGGCACCTTGTGTGGACTTATCTCGAGGGTAAGATGATGCTCTTTCTGCCAAATGAATCACCCTACCAAGACGTGGTTAAGGAGTTTATTGAACTGGTTTGTCTGCGTGCAGTGAAACCTAGTTTGAACTGTTTGACAGGAAAGATTGCTGGTGCTACGAGAAACTGGTTTCTCGTTTCCGTTGCACCCAAGATGTCGTGTTGCTTTAAGAAAGAACGTGATGAAGCAATACGGACAAATCCGGTTTAAACGGCATTTGGAACGACTTGGCAACGATTTGCTGAGGGATACTTGACGTCCTTGTCGCGTCTCAAGGAAGACGATCAGCTGAACTATGAACGAGAATTGAAAGGATTTGAAAACGGCATGACTTCTACACCTGTTTTGTGTGTGTGTTTCCACCTGTAGCTTCCCCATCCAGTTTGTGCTGACAAATTTAGTTACACGTCAGGAGGGACAGCCCCTGTGCAAAAGTACTCAATAGCAAGTAGATAGTTTTAACCTTGTTTAGTCAGGCAACAAGTCTTAAGTAATGTTCTTTTCCTGTATTTTCTTGAGAAAATATAGCAGCTGACGGTGCTGTTTCTGCATATAGCAGCCCCCTCGCACTTCTGTCTGGAAAAGCTCTTGCCCCACTGGTTGCCAGGAAGGCTTTGGGTGGGGGAGCGGTCAGTCGGCCTTTGGACAGGTGTCCAGCATCCTGCCCCCGGCCCGCCGGCGTCTGAAATAAAGCAAACTTTCCTTCTGTCCACCAACCTGGCCGGTCTACTTGTTTGAGAGCGGAGCAGCCGCACCCACCACACTTCTTTGGGCAGCAGTGTGAGGTTTCAGGACGACATCCGCCTTCAAGGAGATGCAGTGGAAGCCCGTTTCATGTGCTAAGGACACAGACGTCTCACACCTTCTGGTCCTTTCTTGGGGTTCTGAGGCAACACACTGCTCATGTACACATCTTCCTTCCACATTAGAGTCAACAGACAGTCCCGTCAGCGCCCTCAGAGATGCCTGCACTCAAGGAGCTTCGGGAACTGTGTCTCCCGCCATCTGGAGTCTCTGCACGGCTTCTGATGGCCACAACGCGCCCAAGGATTCGGGTGCAATGACACTACCCCTAGCAAGCTTTCTCAGCCCTCTCGAGACACAAGAACCCCCATTTTTGATTCTCACACACATGTAGCTCATAGTCCCACGGTCCCGGGCCCCGGCTTCTCAAAGACTGCCTCCAGAGCTCCAAACACACTCGGCTTATGGAAAAAGTGATATGCCAGCAGCTGGCTTGGCTCTCCCCCCCAACTCCCCACTTCCTGGAACCCTTTTTTTGTCTGCAAACCACCAGATCTCAGCTCAGGCTTTGACACGCCCCCTCAAACTTCCACAGGGCTTTAAAATCTGCGGCTTTCCCTGGGTGCCTGCACCCTGTGCGGGGCCTCTCCTCACTACGAGAGCGGTGAACGACTTTCAGCTTCTGTCTGTAGTGACCCTGGCCTCTCTGCAGAGACGCTCAGGCACCCCTGCGAATTAAGTCGCAGCCACCGCCTGACTGAAAGCAAGGCGATATTCATTATGTTTTCCGAGAGAGCCAGAACGACTTCCTTTATGCAAGACCTCCTCCTGTGTTGTCTAAGGCACCTTGTGTGGACTTATCTCGAGGGTAAGATGATGCTCTTTCTTCCAAATGAATCACCCTACCAAGACGTGTTAAAGGAGTTTATTGAACTGGTTTGTCTGCGTGCAATGAAACCTAGTTTGAACTGTTTGACAGGAAAGATTGCTGGTGCTACGAGAAACTGTTTTCTCGTTTCCGTTGCACCCAAGATGTCGTGTTGCTTTAAGAAGGAACGTGATAAAGCAATATGGACAAATCCGGTTTAAACGGCATTTGGAACGACTTGGCAACGATTTGGTGAGGGATACTTGACGTCCTTGTCGCGTCTCAAGGAAGACGATCAGCTGAACTATGAACGAGAATTGAAAGGATTTGAAAACGGCATGACTTCTACACCTGTTTTGTGTGTGCGTTTCCACATGTAGCTTCCCCATCCAGTTTGTGCTGACAAATTTAGTTACACGTCAGGAGGGACAGCCCCTGTGCAAAAGTACTCAATAGCAAGTAGATAGTTTTAACCTTGTTTAGTCAGGCAACAAGTCTTAAGTAATGTTCTTTTCCTGTATTTTCTTGAGAAAATATAGCAGCTGATGGTGCTGTTTCAGCATATAGCAGCCCCTGCGCACTTCTGTCTGGAAAAGCTCTTGCCCCACTGGTTGCCAGGAAGGCTTTGGGTGGGGGAGCGGTCAGTCGGCCTTTCGACAGGTGTCCAGCATCCTCCCCCCGGCCCGCCGGCGTCTGAAATAAAGCAAACTTTCCTTCTGTCCACCAACCTGGCCGGTCTACTTGTTTGAGAGCGGAGCAGCCGCACCCACCACACTTCTTTGGGCAGCAGTGTGAGGTTTCAGGACGACATCCGCCTTCAAGGAGATGCAGTGGAAGCCCGTTTCATGTGCTAAGGACACAGACGTCTCACACCTTCTGGTCCTTTCCTGGGGTTCTGAGGCAACACACTGCTCATGTACACATCTTCCTTCCACATTAGAGTCAACAGACAGTCCCGTCAGCGCCCTCAGAGACGCCTGCACTCAAGGAGCTTCGGGAACTGTGTCTCCCGCCATCTGGAGTCTCTGCACGGCTTCTGATGGCCACAACGCGCCCAAGGATTCGGGTGCAATGCCACTACCCCTAGCAAGCTTTCTCAGCCCTCTCGAGACACAAGTACCCCCATATTTGATTCTCACACACACGTAGCTCATAGTCCCACGGTCCCGGGCCCCGGCTTCTCAGAGACTGCCTCCAGAGCTCCAAACACACTCGGCTTATTGAAAAAGGGATATGCCAGCAGGTGGCTTGGCTCCCCCCGCCCCACTCCCCACTTCCTGGAGCCCTTTTTTTGTCTGCAAATCACCAGATCTCAGCTCAGGCTTTGACACGCCCCCTCAAACTTCCACAGGGCTTTAAAATCTGCGGCTTTCCCTGGGTGCCTGCACCCTGTGCGGGGCCTCTCCTCACTACGAGAGCGGTGAACGACTTTCAGCTTCTGTCTGTAGTGACCCTGGCCTCTCTGCAGAGACGCTCAGGCACCCCTGCGAATTAAGTCGCAGCCACCGCCTGACCGAAAGCAAGGCGATATTCATTATGTTTTCCGAGAGAGCCAGAACGACTTCCTTATGGAAGACCTCCTCCTGTGTTGTCTAAGGCACCTTGTGTGGACTTATCTCGAGGGTAAGATGATGCTCTTTCTGCCAAATGAATCACCCTACCAAGACGTGTTAAAGGAGTTTATTGAACTGGTTTGTCTGCGTGCAATGAAACCTAGTTTGAACTGTTTGACAGGAAAGATTGCTGGTGCTACGAGAAACTGGTTTCTCGTTTCCGTTGCACCCAAGATGTCGTGTTGCTTTAAGAAAGAACGTGATGAAGCAATACGGACAAATCCGGTTTAAACGGCATTTGGAACGACTTGGCAACGATTTGGTGAGGGATACTTGACGTCCTTGTCGCGTCTCAAGGAAGACGATCAGCTGAACTATGAACGAGAATTGAAAGGATTTGAAAACGGCATGACTTCTACACCTGTTTTGTGTGTGTGTTTCCCCCTGTAGCTTCCCCATCCAGTTTGTGCTGACAAATTTAGTTACACGTCAGGAGGGACAGCCCCTGTGCAAAAGTACTCAATAGCAAGTAGATAGCTTTAACCTTGTTTAGTCAGGCAACAAGTCTTAAGTAATGTTCTTTTCCTGTATTTTCTTGAGAAAATATAGCAGCTGACGGTGCTGTTTCAGCATATAGCAGCCCCCTCGCACTTCTGTCTGGAAAAGCTCTTGCCCCACTGGTTGCCAGGAAGGCTTTGGGTGGGGGAGCGATCAGTCGGCCTTTGGACAGGTGTCCAGCATCCTCCCCCCGGCCCGCCGGCGTCTGAAATAAAGCAAACTTTCCTTCTTTCCACCAACCTGGCCGGTCTACTTGTTTGAGAGCGGAGCAGCCGCACCCACCACACTTCTTTGGGCAGCAGTGTGAGGTTTCAGGACGACATCCGCCTTCAAGGAGATGCAGTGGAAGCCCGTTTCATGTGCTAAGGACACAGACGTCTCACACCTTCTGGTCCTTTCCTGGGGTTCTGAGGCAACACACTGCTCATGTACACATCTTCCTTCCACATTAGAGTCAACAGACAGTCCCGTCAGCGCCCTCAGAGATGCCTGCACTCAAGGAGCTTCGGGAACTGTGTCTCCCGCCATCTGGAATCTCTGCACGGCTTCTGATGGCCACAACGCGCCCAAGGATTCGGGTGCAATGACACTACCCCTAGCAAGCTTTCTCAGCCCTCTCGAGACACAAGTACCCCCATATTTGATTCTCACACACATGTAGCTCATAGTCCCACGGTCCCGGTCCCCGGCTTCTCAGAGACTGCCTCCAGAGCTCCAAACACACTCGGCTTATTGAAAAAGGGATATGCCAGCAGGTGGCTTGGCTCCCCCCCCACCCCCCCCACTCTCCACTTCCTGGAGCCCTTTTTTTGTCTGCAAACCACCAGATCTCAGCTCAGGCTTTGACACGCCCCTTCAGACTTCCACAGGGCTTTAAAATCTGCGGCTTTCCCTGGGTGCCTGCACCCTGCGCGGGGCTCTCCTCACTACGAGAGTGGTGAACGACTTTCAGCTTCTGTCTGTAGTGACCCTGGCCTCTCTGCAGAGACGCTCAGGCACCCCTGCGAATTAAGTCACAGCCACCGCCTGACCGAAAGCAAGGCGATATTCATTATGTTTTGGGAGAGAGCCAGAACGACTTCCTTATGGAAGACCTCCTCCTGTGTTGTCTAAGGCACCTTGTGTGGACTTATCTCAAGGGTAAGATGATGCTCTTTCTGCCAAATTAATCACCCTACCAAGACGTGTTAAAGGAGTTTATTGAACTGGTTTGTCTGTGTGCAATGAAACCTAGTTTGAACTGTTTGACAGGAAAGATTGCTGGTGCTACGAGAAACTGGTTTCTCGTTTCCGTTGCACCCAAGATGTCGTGTTGCTTTAAGAAAGAACGTGATGAAGCAATACGGACAAATCCGGTTTAAACGGCATTTGGAACGACTTGGCAACGATTTGGTGAGGGATACTTGACGTCCTTGTCGCGTCTCAAGGAAGACGATCAGCTGAACTATGAACGAGAATTGAAAGGACATGAATATGGCATCACCTCTACACCTGTTTTGTTTTTTTTGTTTCCCCCTATAGCTTCCCAATTCAGTTTATGTTGACAAATTTAGTTACCTATTAGGAGGGTCAGTCCCCATAGAAAAATAGTCAATACCAAGTTGTTATTTTTACCCTAAATATTTCACCTTCATTCTTTTCCAGTATTGTTTCAGAAAATTCTCCATTTGTAAATTCTAATTTGGCCCTTTTGAGAGTCTTCTGACTCAGCATTTTGAACACTTCCATTTTCTTGTGTTGGTAGAGCCTTGGAGTTTCTCCTTGCTCTTTTTTTTTGCCTCTCAAATTCTTGTTTCTTTGCTGCACGTGTAGCTTTCTCATATTGTTCTTGTGCCTTTGGTTTGATGTTTTCTTTTGCTTTGGAATGTTTCATAGAGTATATTCTCGTGCTGCAGTGCGCTTCTGGCAGAAGCGGTTCAGTGCTGCAATGTCCTTCAGACAAAGCCTCGTCAGGGGTACCTTGGTCTTCTGGCAAAGACAGCTCACCTTGTTCTAATGAGGACTGGTCAGCTTTTCTCAGCTGCTTGCTGACTCTTTCCTCTCCAGCTAAATAGAGATGGTTCCAGTGACCAGGGTTTTAGGGCAAGTGCACTGATTGAAACCATCCACCCTGGCCAGGCACCAGAGTAACATTTTGCAGGAGTTGTTTTATGACAGGACCTTCTGGCAAGGAACACGGAACTACTAAGCCTCCACTTATTAGAAGAAGAAGTTTGGGAGAGGTCCAAAGGAGACCCCACATATCCGACCACCTCCCAGAATCCTTCTCTCTGGCATCCATCTGGCCTGAAGTAGGCGTGCACCACCAGGAAGGACTCTGAATCAGAATGATTGGCTAAAGACAACCCGGAAACTAATCCCATCACCATAACACCCGTGACTGCTAGCCATGTAACAGAGCTGTTCTCCTGGGTTCCATTACCCTATGGCTCTCCACCCAGGTACCCTTTCCCAAGAAAAATCTCTTGCTTTGTCAGCACATGTGTCTCCTCCAACAATTCATTTCTGAGTGTTAGACAAGAGCCCAGGTTCCGGTCCTGGAAGGGGTCCCCGCTCCTGCAACAAGGGTACAGATCTATGCACTGGGATTTGCCTGAGCTCATCTCACATGCTAGTAAAGTAATGCTCAAGATTCTCCAAGCCAGGCTTCAGCAATACATGAACCATGAACTTCCAGATGTTCAAGCTGGTTTTAGAAAAGGCAGAGGAACCAGAGATCAAATTGCCAACATCTTCTGGATCAAGGAAAAAGCAAGAGAGTTCCAGAAAACCATCTATTTCTGCTTTATTGACTATGCCAAAGCCTTTGACTGTGTGGATCACAATAAACTGTGGGAAATTATGAAAGAGATGGGAATACCAGACCACTTGATCTGCCTCTTGAGAAATTTGTATGCAGGTAAGGAAGCAACAGTTAGAACTGGACATGGAACAACAGACTGGATCCAAATAGGAAAAGGAGTACGTCAAGGCTGTATATTGTCACCCTGCTTATTTAACTTATATGCAGAGTACATCATGAGAAACGCTGGACTGGAAGAAACAAGCTGGAATCAAGATTGCCAGGAGAAATATCAATAACCTCAGATATGCAGATGACATCACCCTTATGGCAGAAAGTGAAGAGGAACTGAAAAGCCTCTTGATGAAAGTGAGAGTGGAAAAGTGGGCTTAAAGCTCAACATTCAGAAAACGAAGATCATGGCATCCAGTTGCATCATTTCATGGGAAATAGATGAGGAAACAGTGGAAACAGTGTCAGACTTTATTTTTTTGGGCTCCAAAATCATTGCAGATGGTGACTGCCACCATGAAATTAAAAGACGCTTGCTCCTTGGAAGAAAAGTTATGACCAACCTAGATAGCATATTCAAATCTGAGACATTACTTTGCCAACAAAGATCCATCTAGTCAAGGCTATGGTTTTTCCAGTGGTCATGTATGGATGTGAGAGTTGGACTGTGAAGAAGACTGAGCGCCAAAAATTGATGCTTTTGAACTGTGGTGTTGGAGAAGACTCTTGAGAATCCCTTGGACTGCATGGAGATCTAACGAGTCCATTCTGAAGGAGATCAGCCCTGGGATTTCTTTGGAAGGAATGATGCTACAGTTGAAACTCCAGTACTTTGGCCACCTCATTGGAAGAGTTGACTCATTGGAAAAGACTCTGATGTTGGGAGGGATTGGGGGCCGGAGGAGAAGGGGACGACAGAGGATGAGATGGCTGGATGGCATCACTGATTCGATGGACGTGAGTCTGAGTGAACTCTGCGAGATGGTGATGGACAGGGAGCCCTGGCTTGCTGTGATTCATGGGGTCGCAGAGTCAGACACGACTGAGGGACTGAACTGAACTGAACTGAGCCTTATTTTCCCTCCAGAGCAATATCTTGGACATTTGCTGAATCTTTAGTTTTCTTTGAAATGGGAAGCCTCATCCCTCGTGAATGCTCCCCATGAAGGGCTGCAGATGGTTATTACATCACTATGTGCTCCGCTTCACATTCTCATTTCTGAATCCCTCCGATGAGACTCCTTCTTGCATCCCAAAACACCCTGTCCACGCCCCTCTCCCCCAACCCATGGTGCCCTCCATCTACAACTTAAAAAAAAAAAAATCGAAACCTGATACCTGAGTAAAATAAAGATATAAGTAAATGCAGTGCAGTGGACGGTCTGTTTCTTTGGTGTGATTTGCCTGATGTCCAGCCCAGGGCCTCTCCCATGGACCCTAGAGTGGGAGCGGGTCTCCAGCAGGAGAAAGTGCAGGGGTGGGGGTAGGAGTCGACAGGAGCCCTCTGTGGGGGGTGGAGGCTAGGGTGCTGGGGTGCAGATGTGGTCCAGAGAAACGGGAAGGGGAGTGGAGGTCCACCTGCTCAAATTGTGGACTTGAGACCAGACAGGTTTTGAGAAAATCCTGCCTCAGTAGCCGAATATGCAGAGAGGCTGCGGTGGCGCTGGATGGTTTGAGAAGGCAATTTCTGACGTCAAATCACATCCCAATCAGGATGTATACCAATGGAGCCCAGAGGAGAAATTGGAGCCTAGAAGATAAAGTGCGCACATGAAAAGGGTGCATAGAAACCTTCCAATGGCTTCCTGATGTGAACGTTTTGTCCGTGGGACAAAAAGACCCAGATCTGGCCTTTCTTAATATATTGTTATGGCTTTCTGAATATTAGAATATTATATTAATATTATATTATATTAGTATAATATAATGATATTATAGTAATTAAGTGTTAATATAAACTATAATTTATATAATCTATATTTTTAAATTTTACATGAATTTTTAAATTTATATATAATATAAAATTTATTTTTATTACAATTGAATTAATATATTATTAATGATAATAAGTAAGATATATTCTATTACTATAATATATTATTTAAATATATATTATATTTAATGTTTTAATTATATTATATATTATAGTAAAAATTATTTTATATATCAATCATATATAAAATTGTATAAATTGTAAGGTAGAATAATAGATTATTCTAAAGAATGTATTATATATAATATATAATGTTTGATATAATGACATATATATAAATATATATTTTAGTAATGTGTAAAAATTATATATATGTTATATATAATATTTAGCAATATATAATATATGTTACATAATGTATAATAAGAATATATACAATATATAATATGTATTATAAATGTACATTGTACATTATATGTAAAGCATATATTTTATCTAAAATTGATTTAACTCTTCAATGAATTCTCATCATGGAACTTAATTTAACAAACTCTAATGGTTTAAATTCCTGAGAATCCAGAAAAACAAAAGATAATTCTTTTAAGGAGCTTACCCTAAAGGCTTTTCTACCATTTATCTCAGTTATTTATGACAATACATCAGTGTGGGTCAACTTCTGTGCTGACAAACTTTGCAACAGCTGTGACCTACTGACTGGCAGTAGAACTAGGTACAAGGAAAGTGGTGCTGAGGCTGAATGTTGGTGTCTCGTGCCTCTAGTCATCAGACATAATTAAACAAGCTAAACTGACATCAGTACCAGACACAGACTTAATATTGAACATTTCTCAGATTTTGTGAGTCTTAGAAATTTGTAAGCACTTATTTTTCTTTAAGTCAATGGAATAGAGCTCATTTAGAAGTTAACCTCAGGAATATTTTTTAAAGATAAAGACACTCACTGAGACATACACACGAGCGGAGATCTGTTTCATCATTTTACATTTCATGAATCAGGTACTGCATTTAAATTTGTCGGTTTATGAAAAACAATGAGAATAACAAATGTACACACTTGAGGTCAAAGGCTTCTTTTTCTTCCCTCCTTCCACCCCTCTCCCCCTGCTCAGTTTCAATCCTAAGTAAGCCAAGGCTGAAACGCAGGCAACGTGGCCTGTGTTTTTATTAATACTTCAGGGACATGGTGAGGCTTAACATCAACTTTTCTCCTAAGAATATCTTTATTCTCTAAGGGTGAGTCTTCTGGAAAACACAAACCTTCAGCCTTTTACTTGGCCAATCTAGTTTGACTTCTAAAGGAATTACTGTTCACCCTGGAGCAATTGATTCAGATTATAAAGCAGAAATTCAAATTAGGATGTCATCTCAGATTTTATGGCAATTCAAAAGGGGGGGATAAAATTGCTCAATTACTCCTTTTACCTTACATTTCTATTAACTTCTATTTCTATTAACTCCTCTAATGATGTATGGATGGGCGGATTTGGCAGTACAGATCAAAAACAGTCCTCTTGGACATCATTAGTATCTGAATTTGCCTGACTGACTATAAATATCAAAATTAATGGTAAAAGATTTTCTGGTCTTCTCGACACTGGATCTGATATTACTATTATTTCCAAACATTTATGGCCCCAAATCCTGGCCTGTACAAAAAATTTCTTGCCAGATTGCAAGGATTTCTCAAACCAAAGTACAAGATGTTTATCAGAGTACTCAAATTTATCCATGTGAAGAACCAGAAGGCCAACCCCTTAATCTAATAGGAAGGGACTTATTTATGCAATGGAAAACTCAGATATACATTCCACATTTTTCCTAGGGGCCACTGCTTATTGAACAAACAATACAATTATTAAAATAACTTGGAAGAATGATGAGCCTTTTTGGACAGAGCAGTGGCCCTTCATGAAAGAGAAATTACAGGCGGCTAAGGAACTTATAGATACGCAACTAGAATTAAAGCATATTGAGGAATCTTGTTCTCCTTGGAACTCTCCAATTTTTGCTATAAAAAAGAAATCTAACAAATAGCATCTCCTAACAGACCTTAGAAAAGTTAATGCATCTATGAAACCTATGGGTGAATTACAACCAGGAATCCCATCATCTACCACTATTCCTCAAAAATGACATATTATTATTATTATTGATTTACAAGATTGCTTTTTAAATATACCTTTACACCCTTTAGACCGAGAGAGATTCGCTTTCTCTCTCCCTTATCCTAATCATATTGGACCTCATAAACGGTACCAATGGAAGGTACTGCCACAAGGAATGATGAATTCTCCCACCAGGTGTCAGTACTACGTAACCAAAGCCCTTGAGTCTGTGAGAAAGCAATTTCTTACTTTCTTGTTATTCACTACATGGATGATATATTGTTTTCGGCTCTATCTAGCTTAGAAACTCAACACATGTTTGATATAGCTCAACTATGCTTAAAAAACTCTGGATTAATCATTGCCCCTGAAAAAATTCAAACCTCTACACCTTACCATTACTTGGGGTTTGTTGTTAATAGACAATGTATTACTCCCCAACTCACTCAGATCCTTACTGATAAATTATCAACCTTAAATGATTTTCAAAAGCTCTTAGGTGATATAAATTGGATTAGACCTTCTTCAGGCATTGCTAATTATCAACTGAATAACCTATTTAATACTTTAAAAGGAGATCCTGATTTAAATAGCCGTCGTTCACTTTCTCAAGAGGCACGAGAGGAACTCTATTTGGTGCAAAATAAATTACAAAAACAATTTCCTACTCGCATGAAACTAGATTTACCGCTAGAATTGTTTATACTCCCCTCTCCTCTTTCTCCCACAGGACTTCTTGCCCAACAAGAACACCCAGTAGACTGGATCTACACCCGTTTTAGGGGAATAAAGTCACTTACACCCTACCTTGATTTAATTGCTCTAATCATTATCAATGGAAGAAATAGGACTAAAACTCGAATTGGCTCTGATCCTCATAAAATTATAATACCTATCAACAAATCTCAATTTGAGAACTCATTACAAACTTCTACCAATTTCCAAATAGCTTTTCTGGAATATTTTGGAGAAATTTCATTTCATTATCCTTCTGGTAAGCTGTGGAACTTCTTCAAAACTACTGAATTTATTATTTCTCGCATTATCAGCTCACAGCCTATATACCACAGGCCGAGGTTTTTTTCTATAGAAGGGACTAAAAATGGAATGATGCTAAAGCAGTACTTTGGCCACCTCATGCGAAGAGTTGACTCATTGGAAAAGACTCTGATGCTGGGAGGGATTGGGGGCCGGAGGAGAAGGGGACGACAGAGGATGAGATGGCTGGATGGCATCACTGACTCGATGGACGTGAGTCTGAGTGAACTCCGGGTGTTGGTGATGGACAGGGAGGCCTGGCGTGCTGAGACTCATGGGGTCGCAAAGAGTCAGACACGACTGAGCGACTGAACTGAAAAACGCCAAAGCTTCATTCTGGTCTCTTAAAGAATATAAAGCCTTTTATACTGAATTTCATTCTGCTCAACAAAATGAATTATATGCTCTTATTCAAGTTATTTGCCTACATCCTTGCCCCATTAATATAGTCTCTGACTCTATATATTGTTTTTGTATTAAAAAATATAGAAACCTTCACCATAAACTCCAATCAACCTATTATTCAGCAACTCTTTTTCGAACTAAAATCTGTTGTTAGAAACCGCAATTCTCCCATTTATATTACACATATTCGAGCACATTCTTGTCTTCCTGGCCCATGACTTATGGTAATGAGCAAGCTGATGAAACGGTTTCCTTTGCTACTCCAGAGGAGCAGCATGCTCTGTTGTAGAACAATGCTGGCTCCCTACACCAGCTACAGAAAGTCCCATACCGCCAGGCTAAAGAAATTGTTAGTGATTGCTCTACTTGTAGACCTCTACATCTGACCCATCGCACAAGGTATTAATCCTCGTGGTTTGCAACCTAATGAACTATGGCAAATGGATGTAACTCATTGCCCGGAACTTTCTCCATCTTCTTTCTTGCATGTCTGTATCAACATTACACAACACGTTATAACTCACTTATTAGCTAGCTTTGCTGGAATGGGAACTGCTGCTGCTGCTGCTGCTGCTGCTGCTGCTGCTGCGTCCCTTCAGTCGTGTCCGACTCTGTGTGACTCCATAGATGGCAGCCCACCAGGCACCGCCGTCCCTGGGATTCTCCAGGCAAGAATACTGGAGTGGGTTGCCATTTCCTTCTCCAATGCATGAAAGTGAAAAGTGAATATAACTCACTTATTAGCTTGTTTTGCTGGAATGGGAACTCCTAGTTCTCTAAAAACAGACAATGGTCCTGCCTATATTTCTAGACACTTTAAACAATTTTTACAATCTTTTTCTATTAAACATATTACAGGTATTCCTTATAATCTACAGGCACAAGGCATAGTCGAACGAGCACATCACACACTAAAATTGCAAATAAAAAAGTTAAAAAAGGGGGAATACACAGCAACACTACTATCTTCCTTATTTAAAGCAGACTTTACTAGATTCCAACAAAAGACATTTTCTAAACCTATAACTACTGTTAATACAGCTTCATTTGTTTTAAATTTTTTAAACTTAACACAGGGAAATATGCAGAAAAGCATTTCAAGGAATTGAAGGACACTTCTCATACTCTGCCCATTTGGTACCAAGATGGGTTAACGAAAAAATGGAAATCGGGGAACTATTCTTACAGGGAAAAGGGTACGCTTGTATTTCCCCAGTTGGATCCAAAGAACTCCCATGGTTTCCTCTTCCGAAGATTCGACCCAAGGGGGCCCCCGGCCTTCAAAATGGAGACAAGTCAACAAGGACCCCAGGAGGAAGACATTCGACTACAGGCCATGGCGGCTCTAAAGATCTCCAGGAAGCACCATCCTCGGCGGCATCACCTTTATGATCTCCCCACTTGGGGACAAATAAAAACACTTACTATTCGAGCTGAAAATTTGGTCTCTCAACAGGGAATGCTTCGGAGTCCTGAATACATTCTCCTGGCAATGCTCAGTCTTTTGGCCTGTATCTCCCCTTGCTCGAGCTCTGACTAATCAAGTTTACATACCCAGATCAGATCAGATCAGTTGCTGAGTCGTGTACGACTCTTTGCGACCCCATCAATCGCAGCACGCCAGGCCTCCCTGTCCATCACCAACTCCCGGAGTTCACTCAGACTCACAGCCATCGAGTCAGTGATGCCACCCAGCCATCTCATCCTCTGTCGTCGCCTTCTCCTCCTGCCCCCAATCCCTCCCAGCATCAGAGTCTTTTCCAATGAGTCAACTCTTCGCATGAGGTGGCCAAACTACTGGAGTTTCAGCTTTAACATCAATCCTTCCAAAGAAATCCCAGGGCTGATCTCCTTCACAATGGACTGGTTGGATCTCCTTGTAGTCCAAGGGACTCTCAAGAGTCTTCTCCAACACCACAGTTCAAAAGCATCAATTCTTCGGCGCTCAGCCTTCTTCACAGTCCAAGTCTCACATCCATACATGACCATAGGAAAAACCATAGCCTTGACTAGACAAACCTTTGTTGGCAAAGTAATGTCTCTGCTTTTGAATATGCTATCTAGGTTGGTCACAACTTTCCTTCCAAGGAGTAAGCGTCTTTTAATTTCATGGCTGCAGTCACTATCTGTAGTGATTTTGGAGCCCCCCAAAATAAAGTCTGACACTGTTTCCAGTGTTTCCCCATCTATTTCCCATGAAGTGGTTGGACCGGATGCCATGATCTTCGTTTTCTGAATGTTGAGCTTTAAGCCAACTTTTTCACTCTCCACTTTCACTTTCATCAAGAGGCTTTTGAGAACCTCTTCATTTCTGCCATAAGGGTGGTGTCATCTGTATATCTGAGGTTATTGGTATTTCTCCCGGCAATCTTGATTCCAGCTTGCGTTTCTTCCAGTCCAGCCTTTCTCATGATGTACTCTGCATAGAAGTTAAATAAGCAGGGTGGCAATATACAGCCTTGACGTACTCCTTTTCCTATTTGGAACCAGTCTGTTTTTCCATGTCCAGTTCTAACTGTTGCTTCCTGACCTGCATACACATTTCTCAAGAGGCAGATCAGGTGGTCTGCTATTCCCATCTCTTTCAGAATTTTCCACAGTTTATTGTGATCTACGCAGTCAAAGGCTTGGGCATAGTCAATAAAGCAGAAATAGATGCTTTTCTGGAACTCTCTTGCTTTTTCCATGATCCAGCGAATGTTGGCAATTTGATCTCCGGTTCCTCTGCCTTTTCTAAAACCAGCTTGAACATCAGGCAGTTCACGCTTCACATATTGCTGAAGCCTGGCTTGGAGAATTTTGAACATTACTTTACTAGCATGTGAGATGAGTGCAATTGTGCAGTAGTTTGAGCACTCTTTGGCATTGCCTTTCTATGGGATTGGAATGAAAACTGACATCTTCCAGTCCTGTGGCCACTGCTGAGTTTTCCAAATTTGCTGGCATATTGAGTGCAGCACTTTAGCAGCAGCATCTTTCAGGATTCGGAATAGCTCAACTGTAATTTCATCACCTCCACTAGCTTTCTAAGGTCCACTTGACTTCACATTCCAGGATGTCTTGCTCTAGGTCAGTAATCACACCATCGTGATTATCTGGGTCGTGAAGATCTTTTTGGTACACTTCTTCTGTGTATTCTTGCCATCTCTTCTTAATATCTTCTGCTTCTGTTAGGTCCATACCATTTCTGTCCTTTATCGAGCTCATCTTTGCATGAAATGTTGCTTTGGTATCTCTGATTTTCTTGAAGAGATCCCTAGTCTTTCCCATTCTGTTGTTTTCCTCTATTTCTTTCCATTGATCGCTGAAGAAGGCTTTCTTATCTCTTCTTGCTATTCTTTGGAACTCTGTATTCAGATGTTTATATCTTTCCTTTTCTCCTTTGCTTTTCACTTCTCTTCTTTTCACAGCTCTTTGTAAGGTCTCCCCAGACAGCCATTTTGCTTTTTCGTATTTCTTTTCTATGGGAATGGTCTTGATCCCTGTCTCCTGTATAATGTCACGAACCTCAGTCCATAGTTCATCAGGCACTCTGTCTATCAGATCTAGGCCCTTAAATCTATTTCTCACTTCCACTGTATAATCATAAGGGATTTGATTTAGGTCATACCTGAATGGTCTAGTGCTTTTCCCTACTTTCTTCAATTTCAGTCTGAATTTGGCAATAAGGAGTTCATGGTCTGAGCCACAGTCAGCTCCTGGCCTTGTTTTTGCTGACTGTATACAGCTGCTCCACCCATGGCTGCAAAGAATATAATCAATCTGATTTCGGTGTTGACCATCTGGTGATGTCCATGTATAGAGCCTTCTCTTGTGTTGTTGGAAGAGGGTGTTTGTTATGACCAGTGCATTTTCTTGGCAAAACTCTATCAGTCTTTGCCTTGCTTCATTCTGTATTCCAAGGCCAAATTTGCCTGTTACTCCAGGTGTTTCTTGACTTCCTACTTTAGCATTCCAGTCCCCTATAATGAAAAGGACATCTTTTTTGGGTGTTAGTTCTAAAAGGTCTTGTAGGTCTTCATAGAACCGTTCAACTTCAGCTTCTTCAGCGTTACTGGTTGGGGCATAGACTTGGATTACTGTGATATTGAATGGTTTGCCTTGGAAACGAACAGAGATCATTCTGTCGTTTTTGAGATTGCATCCAAGTACTGCATTTCGGACTCTTTTGTTGACCATGATGGCCACTCCATTTCTTCTGAGGGATTCCTGCCCACAGTAGTAGATATAATGGTCATCTGAGTTAAATTCACCCATTCCAGTCCATTTTAGTTGGCTGATTCCTAGAATGTCGACATTCACTCTTGCCATCTCTTGTTTGACCACTTCCAATTTGCCTTGATTCATGGACCTGACATTCCAGGTTCCTATGCAATATTGCTCTTTACAGCATCGGACCTTGCTTCTATCAACCAGTCACATCCACAGCTGGGTATTCTTTTTGCTTTGGCTCCATCCTTTCATTCTTTCTGGAGTTATTTCTCCACTCATCCCCAATAGCATATTGGGTACCTACTGACCTGAGGAGTTTCTCTTTCAGTATCCTATCATTTTCCCTTTTCATACTGTTCATGGGGTTCTCAAGGCAAGAATACTGAAGTGGTTTGTCATTCCCTTCTCCAGTGAACGACAGTCTGTCAGATCTCTCCACCATGACCCGCCCGTCTTGGGTTGCCCCACGGGCATGGCTTAGTTTCATTGAGTTAGACAAGGCTGTGGTCCTAGTGTGATTAGATTGACTAGTTTTCTGTGAGTATGGGTTCAGTGTGTTTGCCCTCTGATGCCCTCTTGCAACACCTACAGTCTTACTTGGGTTTCTCTTACCTTGGGCGTGGGGTATCTCTTCTCGGCTGCTCCAGCAAAGTGCAGCCATTGCTCCTTACCTTGGACGAGGGGTATCTCCTCACCGCCACCCTTCCTGACCTTCAACGTGGGATAGCTCCTCTAGGCCCTCCCCCTTCTATTGCAGGTCATAGAATGGACAGAGAAAAGACCGATCTTATCAACCAATGACTCCACCCATATGCCCGCTCCCTAGAACCTGAAAGGGCTCTCACACCCTGGGGAGGAGGGAAAACTAATTAACATCCCTTTAGGCTCTGAAGTCATTCCCTTGTGCACGGGCCCAGCAGAATTGTTGACAAACAGCCGACAAATTTGGGCTTTCGACCTGCGTGCCATAAAGGATTATCCGACATTGCTTGGATTATTTACTGCCCTTTCTTTGTCTGTGAACCACGTTTATACTACTGAGACTTTAGGGAAAGTGCTAGGGAAAGAACAAAGAACATTATGCAAAGGGTTTACTTTTAAGAACTTTACACATAGTCCTGTTCGTTGGGACTAATGTCAAGCCAAATCAGTAAAATTAATGTTTGTGGCTAATCACATAATTCTTGATTGGGGACCCCATGGTATGTGGTTCTCTAACTGCTCAGAAGAGGTTAATAGCACGGTGTGTGATTATGTTACACAAGTGACATGGAAGGTCACTGACACTACAATGGAACATTACCATGGCAAAGGACTTCTTGGGTGGCTTGACGGTGGATTAACCCCACTTCGTCCTAGGATAGTCCTCGATAAACAGAGTGGGCCTGAACAATGACACATTTGGAAACTTGCTGTGAGCACAGAAGAACTTGGAACTTGGACCGGACATTTCACAGGAACCAGTCCTGGTCATAGTAACTATTTCTTTCACTATAATCAGTCATATTTATACAGGCCTGTGTCCCACTTCATTTTGTTATCACCATAGGAAATTTACAATTTAATAAGACTTTATGTTCTGTAACTTGTATTAATTGCAAACTATATACTTGTCTTAACTCCTCTATCTCTTTAAGAAATGATTCCCTTTTGATTCTTCCATCTCGACATAGTTTGTGGTTACCAGTAAATCTCCAACGAGCCTGGGAAGAAGGTCCCATGGCTGGACTTGTTTCCAGATGACTTCAATTTTGTGTTACTCCTGTTCCTGTTAATCATAGTGCCTACAACTGGGAACAAATCAAATTTCATTTTACAAACATAATAAAATCGGGAGAATTGTCAGGAAGCATTTAACAGGAGGCTTCCTGTGTGCTGTTTTGGGTCTGTCATGAATTCTCTGTCCCTTATTAATTCCTGAATATTCAGGAATTAAATGGAGTAGCAAACTACTCCCGGGGGCTTAGGAATGCATGCATTTCCGTCGTTAGTTTTTCCACACGGTGATAAGTAACTATTACGACCCTCTTCCCTTTTATGAACCATACAGTAAAAGTGATTATGTACAACCCTCTCTCTTTCATATGGATGACCTCATGTTCCTTGAGAACTTGTAAGTTTTGATTTTATCTCTGCTGAAAATAGCTATCTTGTAAGACAGTATAAATACCCACACAATGTTGAATAAAACACCTTTGCTCCACCAAAGCTTTCGTCCCCATGTCTTTCTTTCTCTCTCTCTCAGGCTAATTCTCTGGAGCACAGAGACCCGTCGTGCTCACTCTCCTGCCCGGGCTTCTAAGACCCTCTTGAGAAGGCGCCCTGTCCCTTCACCCCGCTCGAGAGGGTGCCAGGTGCCTTCATGAGTGACGCAAGCACTGTGTCAAAGGATTTTATTGGTTTTCTGTATAAACCAAGGAATATCAGCCTCTTTCTCTCTTTTACTTTCTTATCATCGACTCCAGACCACCAGGTTCCGGTCTATTAAAGGACCTTAACATATTACTCATTTGATAATACTGCCCATGTAATTTAACCCACCCAATGAATCTAATTAGCTTAATATCTCTCTTTGTCCTGTTTCAGGGGCCCTTTGAAGCATCCCAGAGTTAGCTAGGGGTCAAGAAGACTTCATTAGAATTTGATTTAGGAAGTTTTGTTGAAAATATCAAAAGGGGTTCAAACACTAAATCAGATAGAGTCATAGATCAGTGTGAAACAATGGTTATTCACTTTGCCAACTGTGGTGGATGGTCACTTAGCTTGCTGATATGTTACAATGAGCATATACTGAGGCTCAGGGCCTAGTGGAAGTCGACTCTGCCATTTTGGCCTTAGTTGGTTCTATCAGGCGAGCGTATGCTCCTCGGTTCTGTCTCGTCACAACAAAGATGTGGAGTGATGGACATTAAAGCCCCCTCGGCGTGTCACAGCTCTCGGGTCTTGGAGAGATCGTGTTATAGCTCTCAGGTCTCAAACGGACCGTGTTATAGCTCTTACACAAATCAGTGTTACAGCTCAATGTTACAGCTCTATTTTATTTAGAAGATAGCAGGAAAATCCATCTGTGAGGCGTGAGGGCACGTTGATCCAAAGACACGAAGAGATGAGCGCCCCAGCATGCGGGAGAGAGCGAGTGAGCTAGCTTCGGCTCCTCTTTTTGTATGTTTTTTTCCTGGGCCTGTCCTATGTCAATTGGGCCAGTCAGGAGTGGTGTTTGTTTTACCTCAGGTCCTCACTCTGGTCCTCAGACCTTCTTTTGTTGCATTTTCACGGGCTTTTCTGTTCCTCATCTTTTAGACACCGCCATTCTGGACTCCTTTTCCCTATTCTAACTACCTAACATTACCCCCTCAAGAGATGGAAGGCCCAATTCTTTGGGAATAGGGGCATCGACGTCTTTCTGGCTACTTCCTGCTGAACTGGGACGGCGAGGGGTATTGGGCCTCCCCCTCTTGCTAGTCTCAAGCCTCAGAGTCCTTATAGCGGTGTCCATCTCAGGGTGAGTGATATTTTCCATGGTCGGCTGTAGTTTTATATCTTTGTTGAACTGGCACTGCATGTTGTAGCTGGTTGACTTAGGAAGAGAAAAAACAGGTTAGACAATTGACAGTACATGGAACAATCATAAGCATCATCAATATGGCAGAACATGGACTAGTAGGGGCATCAGTCAATTTTAAATTCACATGGCCAGGATGGCTCAAGTCCCTCCTTATTGAGGGATCAGAAGATCTATCTCCTGTCTGTTTTGGAGTACAGTCTCTACCAAGCTGTGTTGGCTCTTTAGAGCTATCCTGAGAAATCTCATCCCCAGAAACCAGATTTTGGGGGTGTTCATTAGAATGGCACTCACTGGTAGTCCTCCATAGGTATCTGAGGTCTCCCAGGGGCTCACAGGTGTATTGAGTGTACTCTTCTGTTTTTTTCCACGGCCTGACTCAGGTTCTTGATGTCTCATCACAGAAAGAATCCAGTGAGAGACAAAGTGATAGGTAAGAAGTGGATTTATTCATGGAGAAACACTCCCCACAGACAAGAGTGTGAGCCATTACAGAGGGCGAGCACAACAGCCTGGAAATCTGGTGTGGTTAGTTTCTATGGGCTGGGTAATTTCATAGACTACTAAGTGGGAGGATTATTCCAACAGTTTTGAGGAAGGGGAAGGGATGTCCAGGAGTTGGACCACGGCCCACTTTTTGGTCTTTGATGTTTGACCTCAGAACTGTCATGGCACCTTTGAGTGTGCCATTTAGCTTGCTGATGTGTTACAATGAGTTATACCAAGGATCAAGGTCTAGTGAAGATGACTTGTCGGCCATCTTGGACCCATTTGATGTTAATTCATTTATGTTGTGCCCTTGGGATATGTCAAAGGTTGTGCCCTGCCCTTTCCCCTCCTGTTTCAAAGGAGCCTCAGGAGAATATTCACCTGGGGACTTACCCAGATGCTGGCCAAGGTGTCTCCATGTCCCCGATTCTTTCTCCTTCCTCCAAACAATTCTTTGGAGCAGAAACATTCAGGCTGACATAGGCTGGAGAAACTTCTTTAAGGTGAAGGTGGCCTCCCCAGCTTCTAGGGTGGTCCTCCTTCACCCTCCACTTCTGACTCAGAGCCCCCACTGCCTGGATGCAGTACCTGGTGGGACTGGAGCTCAGCCTTCATGACAAGGGTCCCAGGCCACCTGGCCTCTGAAGGAATCTTCCAACCCTCTGCCTTCTCAAAAGAGCCTGGCGTGGAGGAATGACCTCGGAGAGTCTGATCAAGCCAGGGGACCCCCGTGGGGCTACCCCTAAGTCAACCTCACACCGACCGCCCAATTTGTTGCCAAAATCCGGCCTCTGTACAGTGGTGCAGGATGAAACCTTTAAGGCAGAGTTGGGTGAAGTAGAAAGAAATTAGCTGTACTGTTTGGCCAGGCAAAGAGGGCCACAGCAGGCAATGCCTTAAGACTGTGTGTCCCAGCCTGGTGGTGGTAGTGAGGAGTCTCCCACTGTTTACTGAGCCGTGGTCGGTGGTGAGGTAATGAAGAGGCAGCGTCATCAACCTTTTGCTTCCAAATGGTCTGGGGTTGACTTGCTTGTGGGCAACATACAGTTAACTTCCTCCACCTGGTAGGGGTTTGAGTATCTGCTAAACAGTTCACATATAAGGCACAGAACAATATCTGTAGACCTTGAGGAAAAACTAAATAAAGGTCCTTGACTTTGTCTAATGCCTGAAGTATTATTATTTTGGCTTGTTTGACTGTTTTCCTTTGCTTTCTGCATTTTCTCACTTCTCTGATTAAATTTATTCTTTAAAAAAATTTTTTATTTTTTATTTTCTGACCGCGTCGCAAGCAAGTAGGATTCTCGTTCCCCAACCAAGATCAAACCTGCGTTCCCTGCAGTGGAAGTTCAGAGTCTTCACCCACTGGACCCCCAAGGAAGTCCCCAAGTTTATTCTTTGATGAAAGATTTTCTACAGACAAAAGGCAGGCGGAAGACTCGGCTGGGGCTTTATTCTGGGAAAGCCTCCTAGGGTCCTGCCCGGTCACCATCTGGCCCTTCCCCTGCTCTGCGCCTGGTTGGAGTCTCGGTCAGCACAAAACCAGGCAGAAGACGACATGACAGTTTGGTAATCCTTTATCTCCAGGGTCAAGTCTATTCATTGCCAGGAAGGCACAGTTGGTGTCTTGCTTATAACAGCAAAAGTTTGATTTCTTAATGTTTGCCATTGTTGGAGGAAATCACAGTTTAGCGGCCACCACAGGAAGCCAAGCTGGTAATCTGTGTCTCTTGAAATCTGTTATCATGTTAGGGATGTCCTATGGTCATGTATGGATGTGAGCGCTGGACTGTGAAGAAGGCTGAGCACTGAAGAATTGATGCTTTTGAACTGTGGTATTGGAGAAGACTCTTGAGAGTCCCTTGGACTGCAAGGAGATCCAACCAGTCCATTCTGAAGGAGATCAGCCCTGGGATTTCTTTGGAAGGAATGATGCTAAAGCTGAAACTCCAGTACTTTGGCCACCTCATGCTAAGAGTTGACTCATTGGAAAAGACTCTAATGCTGGGAGGGATTGGGGGCAGGAGGAGAAGGGGACGACAGAGGATGAGATGGCTGGATGGCATCACTGACTCGATGGACGGACGTGAGTCTGAGTGAACTCCGGGAGTTGGTGATGGACAGGGAGGCCTGGCGTGCTGCGATTCATGGGGTCACAAAAGTCGGACACGACTGAGCGACTGATCTGATCTGATCTCTCTTAGACAGAGGAGTCAGTATTTATAATTAATAAGGATATCCAAATCTCTACTGTTAACTTCCTTCAATGATGCGGCTTCTTTAACAATAATATATGACGTCGTCTTCAAAGATTTCACAAAGATAGCATAGATTCCGAACAAATACATAAAAAGAAATTAACCGCAATGGCTTCTGCTATTTGGCGACCAAACATCTTTTTAAAGATATATATGATATTGTTTTATGAACGATTCACGTTTAACGAGTTGCTATCTTGTGTATTACAAGTATCAGCATCCCTTGGACTGGGCAACCCAAGAGTTCAAGGGTTTCAGGGCTTGTTTCGTTCTATATATCATTAATTTATCTATTAGAAACCCAAAGAAAATATATATTATGCATACAAACATAATATATATATCTACTATATATTGTATTATTCATTATATATTATATAATATGATATATATCATGTATATTATATACGTGTGCGTGTGCACACTCAGTCGCGTCCAACTGTGACCCCAGAGACTATATAGTAGGTTAGGTTCCTCTGTCCATGGAATTTTCCAGGCAAGAATAATGGAGTGGGTTGTCATTTCCTACTCCAGGGGATCTTCGTGACCCAGAGATTGAACTTGCATCTCTTGCATCTCCTGTGTTGGCAGGCGGATTCTTTAGTACTGTGTCACTTGGGAAGCCCCATATATATGTATTATGTATATATATTTTCAGTATACATATTATAATATATACCAGACACTGGTATGTATCTGGTACACGTATATTGCTTTGACTTTCATTTTCTTTTCCATTAAGAGTTTTGTTCTTTTCCTTCCTTAAAAATCTTTTTTTCTAGGGGTATAGGTGATTTACAGTGTTGTGTTAGTTTCAGTTATATTGCAAAGTGAGTCATACATATATCCACTCTTTTCTAGATTCTTTTTCCATATAGGTCATTACAGAGTACTGAGTAGAGTTCCCTGTGCTATACAGAAGGTCGTTATTCCTCATCTATTTTATATATAGTCGTGTATACATGTCAACCTCAGTCTTCCAGTTTATCCCTCCCCTCCTTACCCCAGGTAACCATCAGATTGCTTTCTACATCTGTAATTTTATTTGTTTTGTAGGTAAGTTCATTTGTATCCCTTTTTCATTTCTCAGTTGGTGTGCTTTAGATGCTTTTGGTTAGATAAAAGAGTAAACATAATTAAGTGGGAGAAGACAGTGGCAAATACTATATGATATCACTTCCATGAGGAATTTAACAAAATACCACAAACTAGTATATGTAACAAAAAAGGGAATGTCCATCTCTGGGCTTCAAATGTGCTTCCGCTGAGCTTGTGTGAGGCTGAGATGTGTGAGCAAGTGAAGACCGCTATGAGACCACAGCGGAGGCTGAAGAGGAGCCAGAGCCAAGGGAGGGGAGGGGAGCGCGGCAGAAGAATCTAGAACACGAGGGCACAGGATGAGTAAGAATGAGGAAGACTGTGGTAGGCAGAGCCCAGAAGGAGCTAGAAAAGCCGGGAAGCGGCACGAGTTTAGGGGGCAGGGAAAGAAGAGCGGGTTACTGCCCTGGGGGAAGGGAAGGGAAAGCGGATGTGAGGGCGGGGCTGCTTGTGCAGTTTCAGTTCTTGAGGCAAAAAGAGGCCTCAGTCACATCTCCCGCTGTTGGAACTGCCAGCCTCCAGGCCCGCCTTCGGAAGCACAGAGCTTGTTGGGGTCCACACCGTCCACACTTCCCTTCCCAGAACGGTCCTTACACTTGGAGGGCTCCTCGGTGGCGTGGAGCTTCTCCTTCCCTCTGTTCTCACCCAATTCTCTCCCTTGCCCGGGCCCCCGCGCACCCCTGACTCCTCTCAAGGCCCCATGGCTCCTCGCCCTCCCCTCAGGTCGGGATCAGCCCGCCCCAAACTCCCAAGTTGGCACCCACAGGGCAGATGCCCATTAAAGGTTCAGTTGGCAGATCCCCTCTGTTGACCAGATCCCCAGATAGAGTGGGCAACTTCTTGGCCAGCCAGGTGCCCTTCCCCAGCCGACTGGGGAACCCTGCTGGGTAAGAGCATCCAGTCCAGGACATCACGGGAAATTTTCTTACCTTCTGTGTGAGAAATTTAGCCGGCACCCACTCTCGGACTTCCAAGACCTTGTCCACGATCAGCAAAAGAAGTGAAGACATGGCGAAAGCTCGAGTTGTGGGTGTTCCTCTCAGAACACACCCTGAATTTACGTCCTCCAGGAGACGTCGTGGGAGGTGCCCGCTTCACAGAGGAAGCCCAGGGGGCGGGGTTTTCAGAGAAGAGCTCCATGCCAATCAATCAAGGCCTTGGTGCGGGAGATCTGTGGGTTGAGTGTGTGTGTGTGTGTGAATATGTATCCATATATGTCTATTTGTGTGTATGTATGTAGCTATGTGCCTACATACGTGTGTGTACACGGGTGTGTGTGTGTCTGTGTATTTGTGTATTTATATCTATTTGTATGTGTGTGTATGTTTGTATGTGTTTTGCATCTGTTTGTGAAGGGAGTTAGCGACACGCAGGCACAAATCTCCTGACACAAAGGAGTCCCAGGGAAGAGGAGTGGGTGGAGAAAGGGTCCAGGAAACCAGGTGGAGAAGGAGATTGGAAGGCAGACTTTGAGCAGGAGTTGGGGGATGTCAGGACCTTGGAGGAGACAGAAGTCTTGAGCTGAGGGTGCAGGCGATTCAAAAACTGAAGGACATGAGCAGTGGAGATGGGGGCCAGAATAGGGTTCCTGGACTCCAGCCCTGGGGAAGTGAGGGAATGGCTTGGGGTAGGGCCTAAAATGTAGGACAAGAGGGCAGGGTTTCCAGGTTCCAGCTGGAACCAGGCTGAGAAGGGCAGGGTTGCTCTCAGAGGGGGTCTGGTTGGGGCCTCCAGCGTCTGGGGGAAGCCCTGCAGGAAAATGAATGTCCACGTGGGGGCGCCAAACGTTCTTCCATGGAGTTTGCGAGATGGTGAAATGTGTGAGTCGGTGAAACTGAGGCCACATGGAGGCTGAAAAGGATCCAGGACCCAGGGAGCGGAGGGTATAGTGGGCAGAAGAATCTAGAATACAAGAAGTGGGAAGGGGAGGAAATGGAGGATGGGGCAGGCCTAGGAGTGTGCAGAGCCCAGAATGATCTAGAAGAGCGGGGGAAGGGGGACGAGTTTAGGGGGCAGGGAAAGAGGAGAAAGTTGCTGTCCTGGGGGATGGGAGGGGGAAAGTCGGGGTGAAGAATGACTCTGCAGAGATGAGATTACTTGTGTAGTTTCTGTTTTTCAGGCAAAAAGAGGCCTCAGGCGCATCCTGCCCTTTGGAACCGCCAGCCTCCCTTGGGAAGCTCAGAGCTTGTTGGTGTCCACACCATCCACATGCTTCCCTTGTGGGGATGGTCCTTCCACTGGGAGGGTTCCTCTGTGGTGCAGAGCTCCTCCTTCCCTCTGTTCTGACCCTATTCTATCCCTTGAAGACTGGCTCCCGGGCCCTGTGCCCCCCACCCTCCTCTCAAGGCCGCCCTGGAGCCTCTGGGCCCTCTGCTCATATGGGGAGCCTGCCTCCCAAGCTCCCAAGTCCACACTGTTCAAGCAGTCTGAGCACAGGTCGGAAAAGAATTTCCAGACACAGGGCATTTCAGAATGGAGTGAGTTTATTAAAAACAAAGAGCAGAGAGAGAGTGGGCACCGCGAGCGCAGCTGGCTGACAACTGCTGACAGACCAGGGAGAGTTGACAGCGTTCATGAGTTAATAGCCACCTTTTTTAGCCTTAAAACAAAGAAAATTCGTGCTGACAGGTAGGCATTAGGTGAGTGGTTGGGATGCTATTGGGTGTTTACTGGAGTGGGCATCTGCCGAATTGGGAGTCAGGCAGCTTTTTAGTTACTATTAGGGGGTTTTTCGGAGAAGGCAATGGCACCCCAATCCAGTACTCTTGTCTGGAAAATCCCATGGACAGAGGAGCCTGGTGGGCTGCAGTCCATGGGGTCGCTAAGAGTCGGACACGACTGAGCGACTTCCCTCTCACTTTTCACTTTCATGCATTGAAGAAGGAAATGGCAACCCACTCCAGTGTTCTTGCCTGGAGGATCCCAGGGACGGGGGAGCCTGGTGGGCTGCTGTCCATTGGGTCGCACAGAGTCAGACATGACTGAAGCGACTTAGCAGCAGCAGCAGGGGGTTTTTGGCAACAGTTATAAAGTGGACAGTCAGCTTTCGAGGTGACTTTGGTTCTGGGCTCTGCTTCTGTGGCCTTGGTGCAAGACCTCACACCTGTGCCCTGGGGTTCAGGATTCAGTGTTCCTCCCTCTTATTAATGGGCCAAATCTTTGGCCCCTTTATACCCTGCTCATGTCTAACTACCTGCCTATCCTCTCTTGCGACGTGGGGACCCGAGTCATTGGGGAAAGGGGCAGAAACTGCTCTGGCTTCTTCCTGCTGGACAGGAGGGTCGTGGGGTCGTGGGGTCCTGGTCCCAATGCCCACACTGTCAGTGTGCATTTTTGGAGGGAGATGAGCGTCTGTGGAATGAGAAAGCCGCTTGTTCTCGCATAGTCCGTGTGTCAACCAGCTGGTATCCTTGTTGCATCAGCATCTGGAGATTTTATTTGTATTCTAGAAGAAACAAACTTAACAAGAAGGTTAGAGATACACGGCCTGAAGATTAATACAAGTAGAAAAACTGCCGAGGGGCCTAAAAGAGGGGCTAGTCAGGAGAACCAAGGCCAGACACTGGTCTGTGATGTTGGGGCTTCTCTAGGTAAGAGAAGATGCAAGAATTGGGGTTCATGAAAATCTTTACTTGAAAACGTCTAACTATCTGAAGGCCTGTCCTGCCAGTTTTTCTTAGAGCACAGAATGCCTCATTCATCATTTCCACCCTGAATTCCTTTCTGCAGCTGTAGAAGGTCAGCAGCTGTAGTGGCTCCTGATTCATCTTTGTAGAGGCAGATGGCAAGTGCCAGCTTCCAGCCTCAGACTCCCTTCATGGCCATAGATTTGAGCATGGTTTTGGGGGCATATTGTGATCACTTTGTCCCATGATGTTAGGAATGCTCGTCTAGCGAAGATATATTAGGAATGCTCGTTCCCAGGTCTAGCGAAGATGTTTTGATTGTCCACTCAATGTGCTGTTACTGGACTAGGCTACGAAAGTAGCAAAAGTCCTGGATCATATCTGCCTTACTAGTAGTCTCTTATATTGCATGAAAATATTCTGTCTTTTTGCTTCTTCTCATACCTAGAGTTACATTATTATAATCATTGATCTCATATGGAACTATAGATCATCCTTTATCAGAGACTCAGTCACACAATTGGTAATGCAAAAGACAACAATTCTGTATGATAGGCAATATAGAAAGCAATATAGCTAGCAGTAATAGTAATGCCACAAGGAAGAATTTAAGAACTTTTATTAGGGGTAGCCCAGTATTTACCTTGTCGTCTGACGTAGTTTGTTGAATGACTATCAGCTGGTGTTAATCCTCTGGTTGTAGATCATGGAGCCTCTGCTCTTTATCCAAAGGTTGATTATGAAGTTAGTCTTCTGAAACAAACTTAGAATGTCCTCTTATTAACTTAATTAAATTTTATAATAACAAATAATTATTTCAGAAGTGAATCTTAATAAACACTAACCTTAATTAACAACAGTAGGATTTAATATTCAGTGAGACAAATTTTTTTCTACAATTACCCTAATTTTTATTAAACACATCCAAGGTAAGGAGCAATGGCTGCACTTTGCTGGAGCAGCCGAGAAGAGATACCCCACGCCCAAGGTAAGAGAAACCCAAGTTAGATGGTAGGTGTTGCAAGAAGGCATCAGAGGTCAAACACACTGAACCCATACTCACAGAAAACTAGTCAATCTAATCACACTAGGACCACAGCCTTGTCTAACTCAATGAAACTAAGCCATGCCCGTGGGGCAACCCAAGACGGGCGGGTCATGGTGGAGAGATCTGACAGACTGTGGTCCACTGGAGAAGCGAATGGCAAACCACTTCAGTATTCTTGCCTTGAGAACCCCATGAACAGTATGAAAAGGCAAAATGATAGGATACTGAAAGAGGAACTCCCCAGGTCAGTAGGTGCCCAATATGCTATTGGAGATCAGTGGAGAAATAACTCCAGAAAGAATGAAGATTTGGAGCCAAAGCAAAAACAATACCCAGCTGTGGATGTGACTGGTGATAGAAGTGAGGTCCGATGCTGTAAAGAGCAATATTGCATAGGAACCTGGAATGTCAGGTCCATGAATCAAGGCAAATTGGAAGTGGTCAAACAAGAGCTGGCAAGAGTGAATGTTGACATTCTAGGAATCAGCGAACTGAAATGATCTGGAATAGGTGAATTTAACTCAGATGACCATTATATCTACTACTGCGGGCAGGAATCCCTCAGAAGAAATGAAGGGGCCATAATGGTCAACAAAAGAGTCTGAAATGCAGTACTTGGATGCAATCTCAAGAACGACAGAATGATCTCTGTTCATTTCCAAGGCAAACCATTCAACATTACAGTAATCCAAGTCTATGCCCCAACCAGTTACGCTGAAGAAGCTGAAGTTGAACGGTTCTATGAAGACCTACAAGACCTTTTAGAACTAACACCCAAAAAAGATGTCCTTTTCATTATAGGGAACTGGAATGGGAAAGTAGGAAGTCAAGAAACACCTGGAGTAACAGGCAAATTTGGTCTTGGAATACGGAATGAAGCAGGGCAAAGACTAATAGAGTTTTGCTGAGAAAATGCACTGGTCATAACAAACACATTCTTCCAACAACACAAGAGAAGACTCTACACATGGACATCACCAGATGGTCCACACCGAAATCAGATGGATTATATTCTTTGCAGCCAAAGATGGAGAAGCTCTATACAGTCAGCAAAAACAAGACCAGGAGCTGACTGTGGCTCAGACTATGAACTCCTTATTGCCAAATTCAGACTGAAATTGAAGAAAGTAGGGAAAACCACTAGACCATTCAGGTATGACCTAAATAAAATCCCTTATGATTATACAGTGGAAGAGAGAAATAGATTTAAGGGCATAGATCTGATAGACAGAGTGTTTGATGAACTATGGACTGAGGTTCGTGACATTGTACAGAAGACAGGGATCAAGACCATCCCCATGGAAAAGAAATGCAAAAAAGCAAAATGGCTGTCTGGGGAGGCCTTACAAATAGCTGTGAAAAGAAGAGAAGCGAAAAGCAAAGGAGAAAAGGAAAGATATAAACATCTGAATGCAGAGTTCCAAAGAATAGCAAGAAGAGATAAGAAAGCCTTCTTCAGCGAACAATGGAAAGAAATAGAGGAAAACAACAGAATGGGAAAGACTAGGGATCTCTTCAAGAAAATCAGAGATACCAAAGGAACATTTCATGCAAAGATGGGCTCGATAAAGGACAGAAATGGTATGGACCTAACGGAAGCAGAAGATATTAAGAAGAGATGGCAAGAATACACAGAATGTACAAAAAAGATCTTCACGACCCAGATAATCACGATGGTGTGATCACTGACCTAGAGTCAGACTTCCTGGAATGTGAAGTCAAGTGGGCCTTAGAAAGCATCACTACAAACAAAGCTAGTGGAGGTGATGGAATTCCAGTTGAGCTATTCCAAATCCTGAAAGATGCTGCTGCTAAAGTGCTGCACTCTATATGCCAGCAAATTCGGAAAACTGAGCGGTGGCCACAGGACAGGAAAAGGTCAGTTTTCATTCCAATCCCAAAGAAAGGCAATGCCAAAGAATGCTCAAACTACTGCACAATTGCACTCATCTCACATGCTAGTAAGGTAATGCTCAAAATTCTCCAAACCAGGCTTCAGCAATACATGATCCGTGAACTTCCTGATGTTCAAGCTGGATTTAGAAAAGGCAGAGGAACCAGAGATCAAATTGCCAACATCCGCTGGATCATGGAAAAAGCAAGAGAGTTCCACAAAAACATCTATTTCTGCTTTATTGACTATACCAAAGCCTTTGACTGTGTGGCTCACAATAAACTGTGGAAAATTCTGAAAGAGATGGGAATGCCAGACCGCCTGATCTGCCTCTTGAGAAACTTGTATGCAGGTCAGGAAGCAACAGATAGAACTGGACGTGGAACAACAGACTGGTTCCAAATAGGAAAAGGAGTTTGTCAAGGCTGTATATTGTCACCCTGCTTATTTGACTTTATATGCAGAGTACATCATGAGAAACGCTGGACTGGAAGAAACACAAGCTAGAATCAGGATTGCCGGGAGAAATATCAATAACCTCAGATATGCAGATGACACCACCCTTAAAGCAGAAAGTGAAGAGGACCTCAAAAGCCTCTTGATGAAAGTGAAAGTGGAGAGTGAAAAAGTGGGCTTAAAGCTCAACATTCAGAAAACGAAGATCAAGGCATCCGGTCCCATCACTTCTTGAGAAATAGATGAGGAAACAGTGGAAACAGTGTCAGACTTTATTTTTCTGGGCTCCAAAATCACTACAGATGGTTACTGCAGCCATGAAATTAAAAGACACTTACTCCTTGGAAGGAAAGTTATGACCAACCTAGATAGCATATTTAAAAGCAGAGACATTACTTTGCCAACAAAATTCCGTCTAGTCAAGGCTATGGTTTTTCCTGTGGTCATGTATGGATGTGAGAGCTGGACTGTGAAGAAAGCTGAGTGCCGAAGAATTGATGCTTTTGAACTGTGGTGTTGGAGAAGACTCGTGAGAGTCCCTTGGACTGCAAGGAGATCCAACCAGTCCATTCTGAAGGAGATCAGCCCTGGGATTTCTTTGGAAGGAATGATGCTAAAGCTGAAACTCCAGTAGTTTGGCCACCTCATGCGAAGAGTTGACTCATTGGAAAAGAGTCTGATGCTGGGAGGGATTGGGGGCAAGAGGAGAAGGGGACGACAGAGGATGAGATGGCTGGATGGCATCACTGACTCGATGGCCGTGAGTCTGAGTGAACTCCGGGAGTTGGTGATGCACAGGGAGGCCTGGCGTGCTGCGATTCATGGGGTTGCAAAGAGTCGGACACGACTGAGCCACTGATCTGATCTGATCTGATCTTATTAAACACAGCCAAGACTAATTTGCTTTTAATATGTTTGGTCCGTTGACTGTAGATGTCATAGGTCTGTCATCAGTTTTCTTTTTCTTTCTTTTTTTTTTTTTTTGTCATCAGTTTTTGTTGAGGTGGATTTTTTCTTCTAATGGTCCCCACTATATTTGAGATTTCTTTGAGACAGGCTTTTTATTTACCTGATAAGGTTGTTCCGGATATCTGGCTCTAGGTGAGTGATCACACCATCATGGTTATCTGAATCATGAAGATCTTTTTTGTACAGTTCTTCTTTGTTTTGTTGCCACCTCTTCTTAATAGTGTCTGCATCTGTTATGTCCACACCATTTCTGTCCTTTATTGTGCCCATATTTGCATGACATGTTCCCTTGGTATCTCCAATTTTCTTGAAGAGATCTCTAGTCTTTCCCATTCTGTTGTTTTCCTCTATTACTTTGCATTGATCACTGAGGAAGGCTTTCTTATCTCACCTTGCTATTCTTTGAAATTCTGCATTCAAATGGGTATATCTTCATGACCCAGATAACCATGATGGTGTGATCACTCACCTACAGCCATCTTGGAATGCGAAGTCAGTGGGTCTTAGGAAACATCACTACAAAAAAAGCTAGTGGAGGTGATAGAATTCCAGTTAAGCCATTTCAAATCCTAAAAGATGATGCTGTGAAAGTGCTGCACTCAATATGCCAGCAAATTTCGAAAACCCAGCAGTAACCACAGGACTGGAAAAGGTCAATTTTCATTCCAATTCCCAAGAAAGGCAATGCCAAAGAATGTTCAAACTAGCGCACCATTGCACTCATCTCAATCGCTAGCAAAGTCATCATCAAAATTCTCCAAGCCAGGATTCAACAGTACGTGAACCAAGAACTTCCATATGTTGAAGCTGGATTTAGAAAAGGCAGACAAACCAGAGATCAAATTGCCAGCATCAGTTGAATCATTGAAAAGACAAGAGAGTTCCAGAAAAACATCTACTTCTGCTTTATTGACTATGCCAAGGCCTTTTACTGTGTGGATCACAGGAAACTGTGGAAAATTCTGAAAGGGATGGGAATATCAGACCACCTTACCTACCTCCTTAGTAATCTGTATGCAGGTGAAGACGCAGCAGTTAGAACCGGACATGGAACAACAGACTGGTTCCAAATTGGGAAAGGAGCCTGGCGTGCTTCAGTCCATGGCGTTGCCAAGAGTCAGACACGACTGAGCAACTGAACTGAACTGATTAACGTAATAGTGAATATTTCCCAGTTTACATGAGCCTGAAATTCATATAGTTTACTTTTTCTTGAATTCAGAATCGCTTGATTTGTAAGCGCTTACTTTAGTGTATGTGTTTTAGTCGCTCAGTTGTGTCTGACTCTTCGCAACCCCATGGACTGTCGCCCGCCATGCTCCTCTGTCCATGGAATTCTCCAGGCAAGAATACTGGAGGGGGTAGCCATTCCCTTCTCCAGGGGATCTTCCCGACCCAGGGATTGAACTTGGCTCTTCTGCATTGCAGGCAGATTCATTACTTTCTGAGACACCAGGGAAGCCCAATAGAAAATTAAAGTTAGCCAGAAAAAACCACCACCACCACCACCACCACCACCCAGTGTGGAGCATGAAGAAATGCTGCCGCCTTGTGGCCGCTTTTGGTAACAACAATGGAAACCTCTGTGCTAATGGGTACTTAAAAGTCAGTCACCAAGCCTGAGGGGATGTGGGAAAAAACACCTATCCTTAACAACTGTCCTTGGGGAGGTTCTGGAAAAAGATTTCAGATGAGGGCAGATGGTCAAGAAGACAATCTCGAGAGATCGTTTTTGCTCACAGTGTTGTTTCTTTTTAATCACACCAAAAACTTTCAACATCATGAATCTTATAAAAATGCAAAGCAAACTACAACGAGGTATCAGCTCATACCTGTCAGAACGGCCTTTGTCAAAAGGTCTACAAGCAATAAATTCTGGAGAGGTTGTGGAGAAAAGGGAACACTCCTACACTGATGCCGCCAATGCATGTTGTGAACAGCCAGGATGCAGGAGAGGGTGGAGGTTCCTTAAACAGAGAAAAGTGAAAGAATTTACATCTGTCCCTAACCACTTGCGGAAAAAGAAACTCCAAATCAATGAAAGAGCTAAATGGAGGGACTACGCTAAACCGCTGGAGGAAAATACACGCAGAACATGCTTTGACATAAATCGCAGCAAGTTCTTTTTGGATCAACTCTTACAAGAGGGAAAATGAAAGCAAAACTCAACAAAAGGGACCTCATTAACCTCAAAAGCTTTTCAACAGCACGGAAAACCCTGAAGGAAAGAAGGCAAACCTCAAAATGGGGGAAAAAATGTTTGCCACCAAATTTAAAAACAAGGAATTCATCTCCAAAACATGCAAACAGTTCATACAGCTCAATACATATACATATATATATAACAATCAACCCAATAGAATACGGGCCAAAGATCTAAACCGACATTTGTCCAAAGAAACTATCCAGATGGACATAAGCACATGAAAAGATGCTCAGGATCACTGTTAGTGAAATGCCACTCAACCGCAATGAAGTGTCAACTTACCCCTCTCAGAATGACCATCTTTGAAAAGTGAAAGTGTTAATCACTCAGTCGTGTTTGACTCTTTGCAACCCCATAGACTGTAGCCTGCCAGGCTCCTCTGTCCATGGGAATGCTCTAGGCAAGAATACTAGAGTGGGTTGCCGCTTCCTTCTCCAGGGGATCTTCCCAACCTAGGGACTGAACCCAGGTCTCCCGCCTTGCAAGCAAATGCTTTACCATCTGAGCCACCGGGGAAGCCCTTAATCTTCAAAAGAGCTATAAAAAATTAAGTGCAGCTGAGGGCAAGGGGAATAAGGAATCCTCCTATACTGTTTCAGAGATGTATATGGGTGGGTGCAGCCACGAAGGAGAACGGTGTGGAGATTCCTTAAAACACCAAATACAGACTTACCGCCTGATCTGGCAAGCCCACTCCTTGTCTTAAATCCAGAGAAACTCATAATTTAAAATGATACCCGAACCTCTGTTTTCAAGGCAGCAGTATTGACAACCTCCAAGACAGACCATCCACCAAAATGTTCATCAATAGAGAAATAAAGGGTAACTGGTCCATCTATATACTGGAATACACTCAGCCATCAAAAAAACCAAAGGAAAGAAGGCCATTGGCAGCAGCATAAATGGACCCACAGATGATCATAAGTAAGTGAAAGACAAATATCCTAAGATATCACTTCTAGATGGAATCTAAACATGGATACAATAAACTTCTTGACAAAACAGAAACAGCCTCCCAGACTTAGAAACAGTTCTTATGGTTACTAAAAAATGAAAGTGTGGAGGCAGGGAGAAATTAGGAACATGAGAATAACAGATACACTAGTGTTTATAAAATAATCCACAAGGACCCACTGCAAAGCACAAGGCACCCTACTCAACATTCTGTAATGACCTACATGGGGAACGAAGCTGAAAAAGAACATATAAGTCATGTGTGAATTATTCAAGTTGCTGTACACCTAAAACAAAAACAAAAAACACACCACAGTGTAAGTTATCTATATATTCCAATTCAAAATAAGTGGCAAAAATAGAAAGACAAAAATAATTTAAAAAAGAACTGAAGACTCTATTCTGCTCAGGCCTTGGGACCTGGGCTGATGTCACATCCCTGGAGCCTGAGTAGGCTTGGGTCCCCAGACTGGACTGTCGTGGGGCTGAGTGTATGGGGAGGGTGCGCCAGGCAATAAGCCCCCCACCACGACAGACATGAACTTCCTTTTCCCCTTTGTATGAGCCCACAGTCTCCAAATCCAGGCAGGTCCTCCTGCAGCGGAACCAACCATAGTGCCCCCAAGGATGGTGGAGTCTCTAGACTGGAAGAAGTTTGCAAAGTCCCCTGGGCTCTGCATCTCCTGGTGGTGGGGTTGGGGTTTCCACCTCCAGCTTCCTTCCTTAGCGTCACCCCACCTGTGGATGACACCCCCTTCTGCAGAGTGGTGTTGCAATCGGGATCTGTCTTGGGAATGGAGGGTATGGGGGAGGAAGTAAGGAGACACAAGTCTTAAGCATAGCCACTCTCACTGACAACCCAGAAATAGGACTTGCCCTAAGGCTCTGGTTGCCCAGGTACCAAGAGTTGGGCATGACGAAATGCTGCCACCTTGTGGCCATTTCCCACAACAACCTCTTGGAAGCCGGGGCTGATGGCTATTCACAAGCCTGCCCTTAAGAAATGCCCTGGGGTAAATCACCAGAAAAGAATTCAAAACAGGGCAGACCTTCAAAAAGCTAATTGCAAGAGGTAAGTTATACTCACAGTGTAGAAGATAAACAAGGACCCGGAAAGATACTCAACATCACAAATTATCAGTTCAGTCCAGTTCAGTTCAGTTGCTCAGTCGTGTCCGACTCCTTGCGACCCCATGAATCGCAGCACGCCAGGGCTCCCGGTCCATCACCAACTCCCGGAGTTCACTCAGACTCACGTCCATTGAATCAGTGATGCCATCCAGCCATCTCATCCTCTGTTGTCCCCTTCTCCTCCAGCCCCGAATCCCTCCCAGCATCAGAGTCTTTTCTAATGAGTCAACCCTTCGCATTAGGTGGCCAAACTACTGGAGTTTCAGCTTTAGCATCATTCCTTCCAAGGAAATCCCAGGGCTGATCTCCTTCACAATGGACTGGTTGGATTTCCTTGCAGTCCAAGGGACTCTCAAGAGTCTTCTCCAACACCACAGTTCAAAAACATCAATTCTTCGGCGCTCAGCCTTCTTCACAGTCCAACTCTCACATCCATACGTGACCACAGGAAAAATCATAGCCTTGACTAGATGAACCTTTGTTGGCAAAGTAATGTCTCTGCTTTTAAATATGCTATCTAGGTTGGTCATAACTTTCCTTCCAAGGAGTAAGCGTCTTTTAATTTCATGGCTGCAGTCACCATCTGCAGTGATTTTGGAGCCCCCCAAAATAAAGTCTGACACTGTTTCCCCATCTATTTCCCATTAAGTGATGGGACCGGATGCCATGATCTTCATTTTCTGAATGTTGAGCTTTAAGCCCACTTTTTCACTCTCCACTTTCACTTTCATCAAGAGGCTTTTGAGTTCCTCTTCACTTTCTGCTTTAAGGGTGGTGTCATCTGCATATCTGAGGTTATTGATAGTTCTCCCAGCAATCTTGATTCCAGCTTGTGTTTCTTCCAGCCCAGTGTTTCTCATGATGTACTCTGCATATAAGTTAAATAAGCAGGGTCACAATATACAGCCTTGATGCACTCCTTTTCATATTTGGAACCAGTCTGTTGTTCCATGTCCAGTTCTAACTGTTGCTTCATGACCTGCATACAGATTTCTCAAGAGGAAGGTCAGGTGGTCTGGTATTCCCATCTCTTTCAGAATTTCCCACAGTTTATTGTGAGCCACACAGTCAAAGGCTTTGGCATAGTCAATAAAGCAGAAATCAATGTTTTTCTGGAACTCTCTTGCTTTTTCCATTATCCAGCTGATGTTAGCAATTTGATCTCTGGTTCCTCTGCCTTTTCTAAAACCAGCATGAACATCTGGAAGTTCATGGTTCATGTATTGCTGAAGCCTGGCTTGGAGATTTTTGAGCATTACTTTACTAGCATGTGAGATGAGTGCAATTGTGCGGTAGTTAGAGCATTCTTTGGCATTGCCTTTCTTTGGGATTGGAATGAAAACTGCCCTTTTCCAGTCCTGTGGCCACTGCTAAGTTTTCCAAATTTGCTGGCATATTGAGTGCAGCACTTTCACAGCATCCTCTTTCAGGATTTGAAATAGCTCAGCTGGAATTCCATCACCTCCACTAGCTTTGTTCGTAGTGCTGCTTTCTAAGGCCCACTTGACTTCACATTCCAGGATGTCTGGCTCTAGGTCAGTGATCACACCATCGTGATTATCTGGGTCGTGAAGATCTTTTTTGTACAGTTCTCCTGTGTATTCTTGCCACCTCTTCTTAATATCTTCTGCTTCTGTTAGGTCCATACCATTTCTGTCCTTTATCGAGCCCATCTTTGCATGAAATATTCCCTTGAAATCTCTAATTTTCTTGAAGAGATCTCTAGTCTTTCCCATTCTATTGTTTTCCTCTATTTCTTTCCACTGATTGCCGAGGAAGGCTTTCTTATCTCTTCTTGCTATTCTTTGGAACTCTGCATTCAGATGCTTATATCTTTCCTTTTCTCCTTTGCTTTTCACGTCTCTTCTTTTCACAACTATTTGTAAGGCCTCCCCAGACGGCCATTTTGCTTCTTTGGATTTCTTTTCCATGGGGATGGTCTTGATCCCTGTCTCCTGTACAATGTCACAAACCTCAGTCCATAGTTCATCAGGCACTCTATCTATCAGATCTAGGCCTTTAAATCTATTTCTCACTTCCGCTGTATAATCATAAGGGATTTGATTTAGGTCACACCTAACCTAAATCTTCTCTTATTGTGGTCTAGTGGTTTTCCCTACTTTCTTCAATTTCAGTCTGAATTTGGCAATAAGGAGTTCATAGTCTGAGCCACAGTCAGCTCCTGGTCTTGTTTTTGCTGACTGTATAGAGCTTCTCCATCTTTGGCTGCAAAGAATATAATCCATCTGATTTTGGTGTTTACCATCTGGTGATGTCCATGTATAGAGTCTTCTCTTGTGTAGTTGGAAGAGTGTGTTTGTTATGACCAGTGCATTTTCTTGGCAAAACTCTATTAGTCTTTGCCATGTTTCATTCCATATTCCAAGGCCAAATTTGCCTGTTACTCCAGGTGTTTCTTGACTTCCCACTTTTGCATTCCAGTCCGCTATAATGAAAAGGACATCTTTTTTGGGTGTTAGTTCTAAAAGGTCTTGTAGGTCTTCATAGAACCGTTCAACTTCACCTTCTTCAGCGTTACTGGTTGGGGTGTAGACTTGGATTACTGTGATATTGAATGGTTTGCCTTGGAAACAAACAGAGATCATTCTGTCATTTTTGAGATTGCATCCAAGTACTGCATTTAGGACTCTTTTGTTGACCATGATGGCTACTCCATTTCTTCTGAGGGATTCCTGCCCACAGTAGTAGACATAATGGTCATCTGAGTTAAATCCACCCATTCCAGTCCATTTGAGTTCACTGATTCCTAGAATGTCGACATTCACTCTTGCCATCTCTTGTTTGACGACTTCCAATTTGTCGTGATTCATGGACCTGACATTCCAGGTTCCTATGCAATATTGCTCTTTACAACATTGGACCTGGCTTCTACTACCAGTCACATCCACAACTGGGTATTGTTTTTGCTTTGGCTCCATCCCTTCATTCTTTCTGGAGTTATTTCTCCACTGATCTCCAGTAGCATATTGGGCACCTACCGACCTGGGGAGTTTCTCTTTCAGTATCCTATCATTTGCCTTTTCATACTGTTCATGGGGTTCTCAAGGCAAGAATACTGGTTTGCCATTCCCTTCTCCAGTGGACCACATTCTGTCAGAGCTCTCCACCATGACCCACCCGTCTTGGGTGGCCTCACGGGCATGGCTTAGTTTCATTGAGTTAGACGAGGCTGTGGTCCTAGTGTGATTAGATTGACTAGTTTCTGTGAGTATGGTTTCAGTGTGTCTGCCCTCTGATGCCCTCTTGCAACACCTACCGTCTTACTTGGGTTTCTCTTACCTTGGACGTGGGGTATCTCTTCACAGCTGCTCCAGCAAAGCGCAGCCGCTCCTCCTTACCTTGGAATAGTGGTATCTCCTCACCGGTGCCCGTCCTGACCTTGAACATGGAATAGTTCCTCTAGGCCCTCCTGCGCCTGGGCAACCACCACTCCTTGGACATGGGGTTGCTCCACCCGGCTGCCGCCCCTGGCCTCAGGCATGGGGTTTGTCCACCTGGCCACCGCCCATGGCCTCGGTCGTGGGGTAGCTCCTCCTGGCCACTGCCCCTGACCTCGGACCTGGGGTAGCTCCTCTTGGCCGCTGCCCCTCGGGCATGGGGTCCTCCTGGCTTCTGCCCCTGACCTCGGACATGGGGTAGCTCCTCTCAGCTGTGCTAAGTGCACAGGTCATGCTAAGTGCGCTGGTCGCAGCTGCCCACACTCATATCCTCAGCATCCCCTTTCTCACCTACAGCTTCCTAGTCTCTGTCTCCAATCCCTGCCCACAGTATGCCCTCCTGGGGTCCATGTTGAAGCCTCCCCTAGTCTCAGCCTACTCTTTCCTATCCCACCTATCATATTGTCTAGGCCGTCGACAGCCCTTCTCTGCTTGCTGAGCTCCTGATGAACCACCTGGGAAAAGGCAGGGCAGAAGTGGGAGCTGTCTGTGGTGCTGGAGTGGATCAGCTCAGAAATCTTCCTAGGAAAGGAGGGCCCCAGGAAGGATTTACAAGGCAGATCACACTTGTGCTCTGTAGTGTTTTTGGTTTCTTCAACAGGACCACCATGCCTAAAAGTTCAAAATTTCTCCAGCAGGTGTGTTTACTCCATCTGCAGCCCAGATTCTCACCCGAGTGGTCTAACCACAAATGAACATTCCTCACATCATTTCCTGTTATTGCAATATGTTTTCCCGGTTTTATTTTATTTATTTATTTATTTATTTTTTTGGTGCAGTAGGTCTTTGTTGCTGTGTGAGGGCTTTCTCTCTGCTGTGAGTGGAGGCTACTCTCTAGTTGGAGGACGCACGCTTCTTGTTGTGGTGGCTTCTCTTATTGTGGAGCATGGGCTCTAGGCAGGCAGGCTTCAGTAGTTGTGGAGTGCCGGGGTCCAGCCCCGGCTGATCCAGGGTATTTGAAGGACAGACGGCTAGGCGACCTATTCAAATGTTAATTAGAGATAATAAAGAGGAATAGAATGAGGATAGCTCAGTAGGAAAATTCAGTGGAGAAAAGAAGCTGAGTGGCTTGGTTTACGCGGAAAATCAATATAACCCGTGACACCAGGTTAACTCTGACCACGGAGGCCGCAGGCGCCCTCTCGAATAGCGGAAGGTGCCCCACCTTAGACACCTTCTCGAGTGGGTCTTAGAAGCCCAGGCAAATAAATGGTCGCAGAGGATATCCACGCTCCAGATGGACACTCAGCTGGAAGTTAAAGGGAAGAATGACATGGGGAGACCAAGCGTTGGTGAGCAAGGCCCATAGCTTTATTTTCAACAGGGGCTTTTATACCCTAAGTTACACATAGAGGATAATAGGGGATGCAAAGCCAGCAGTCTTTGATGCTTATCAAAAACCAGGGTTTCTTTCCTGCAGATTTATCGTATACAAATGGTTTAGGTGATTTACATCATCTTCTGGCCAGAGGCCTATTAACATTTTATGACTCTTGACAAGGACTTATCAACAAAGACTTATTTTCTCTAAGAGTAATTATTTTAAGGTTTGGCGCCATCTTCCGAAGATAAGATTACGTTCCTATAGGGTGGATGTGTAATGGGTTTACAAAGGAAAGAATTTACTACCTTAAGGGTCTAAAGTTACTAACACCAGGCCACTACTTATTTTTTCTACATACCAACTATATTAATTAATGCACATTCAAGGATACAATTCAGGGGATGTGAAAACTTGGCAACAAACATTGGCTCATCAATGAAATCTTTTACTAGTTTTATTCTGACAGTTTCTAATTCTCTGAGAGGCTCTAAGCTATTTGAATATCTTAAGCTTCCCATGCCTCTGGAGGCTGGGAGACTGTAAACAATCGTATGCATAGCTGTAGGTGTCCGGGTAAACTTGTCAGGCGAGTTAGAGAGCCATCTGAGGGGTTTGGATTTAAACACTCCTAATTGCCCAGGAACTTTATTAATTGGAGCTGTAAGTTAACTCTTTGACAGAGAGAGTGAGATGGTGGTGGGGGACAGCCCCCAGTAAAGTCAGAGGTGAGAGCACAAAGCAATAAAGTAGGCAGACTCTGGTTTTTTTGGGGGTAGATGCTCGAGAATATCCGGGGGCACTCCCGAGGCTCGATCCCGCCTTTGCATATGCCGAGCCCCCTTCCTCATGACCTTTGTCATGAGTGGAATGTCTCTCGCCGGCTCCCGGCATCTCCCCCTTTTTTATTTCTTAAAACAGCCAGATGTAGCTCAGTCGCGAGCCTCTGAATGCTCTGCCGAAGAATCCTGACAATACAAGGAAGAATGATTATGAGAAGCAGAATTAAAACAGCCACCGTAGCATAGCTAAGGAAGGTAGACAGCATATTTTTTCCTGAAATGTAGTTAGAGAAAGTATGGAAGAAATCATTTGCTGTTCCAGCGGCAGTAAAATCTAATCGGGAGTGTTCCATGGTTGCTATTTGATTGTGAAGTTTCCCTAAGTCTAGACCAATGTCAGAGCTGTTCCAGATACCTGAAATATGGTTTTTAATCTTTTCCCATTCAAAATCTGTCTCATTTACTTTCAGGGGTGTTACACATATCCACCGATAGTCAGCATGACAGGACAATGCCATTTTCACCTTTAAAGCCTGCAATTCAGTCCCAATATGTATTACTGCTTCCTCTAGGGCGTCTACCCTCATTTCTAATTTCCTGTCTATAGCTTCCTGTGTTGCCAATGCTAAAGAAACATTTTTGGACATAGAATCAACATATTGAGCAGTATGTACTTGTTGAGTCAATGATATTGCTGCCACAGTAACAGAAGTGATTGCACTTATCAAAGCTGCTATTCCCAAGATAAGTAAGCCCACAAACCGTCGTGTTCGCATTAAATCCTGCAGTTGTTGTAATACAGCCAAACCGTAATTATCATACCAATAAGAATGCACAGATACAGGTATCATGAGATAGGGTGGGCGTTTCAACACAACAAAAGAACAAACATTATATTGGGGGGTCAAACAAGATGAAAGCATACATTGTTCACAAGTTACTATATTAGGTCCACCTGAATAATTCATGTGTACATTTAATCTTTTGGAGTCATTAGTAAAGAGAAAAACATAAGGTGAGGGTACACAAGCTAAAACAGAATAAGTAGAATTGCTATTTGGACGGAATAAGGAAATGGGAGCAGTGGCAGCAAGGGCCCTCCAGATTTCTGGCTGCCAAGAAGTTCTGTTCTTAGTAGTATAAGACAATATGGGTGACACAAATCGATTATTATGCCATCTAGTAATGTTTAATGGCCAGGAAATCAAATCTTTCTTCCAATTATAAAATCTGCTGGGAAAGTCATCAAGGGGCAATGGGCTCCTACCTAGGTCTGAGTTACTCCAGTCTTGAATCATGTAATTCCCTCTTCCCGGTATTCTATAATCAGCTCTTAAACGATAAGTACAAGATTTCCAAATTGGATACCCTGTACGATCATCTATGGTGTTCCATACGGCATCTGAAGGCTCAGTATTATAACAACTTGGATATCCAGGAGGGGGTCTATGGAATATAAATTCGTGGGGATCAAGGGCCCCGGGCATACGAGCCTGTAAGACCCAAAGCGCTAGACGCCCTCTATGTTCAATACCTGAGGCTGGAGAATGAGTCAGAACTGCCTTTTTAGAGGCTCCGACACATCCTTCTTTAGGGGGAATAATAAAGCTTTCTATATCACTGGGAAAGTTAAAGCAAACAGGAAGGTCGTCTGCTAATCCCCTGAAGGTAAAGTTGAAATTAATAGGATATTCGTCTGTGGTATAAGAAGCATATGACCCTCCCAGTAACTTAGGCTGGTTTGTGTGGACCCGTAGGGGGTCATTGTTCCAGGTAACAACTTGAAAGGTTGGAGGATCTGGGAAGTAGGCCCAATACTTTTCAGGAGCAGGGGAGGAGGCGCTTACCTGGCAAGATAATAAGGCAAGCATAGCAATAAACATCTTCTCAGGGGAGGTTGGAGAGACCTGCAAAGAGGTTATTCCCCCTGCCTGATGGCAGAGTGTTTTTATTTGTCCCCAAGTAGGTATGGAGGCATTCCGGGTCGCCTGAGTCAGGCGGCCTGACCCCCTCTTGTGAGACAAAGGATCGGGGGGAGCGATATCCTGTATGTGAAGTTGAGACATCTGTTTGGTGGGTGGATCCGTTCCCTGCTCATCCGGGATCCCTGATGTCAGTTGCTCCGATGTCAGTGGTGTTTCCCGTGCTGGCGTGGGGAGCGAAGGCAGAGGAGGCCCTTTCCTCTTTCGGGGTCGCGGCGGCCGTGAAACCCGGTATCCGAGAGGCTGAGACATGGCGAATTAATCTATCTGGAACCCAAATTGGAGAATCTGCGTCCTGTGGAAAAATACAAGCATATCCTCGACCGCCGGTTAACAATGGGTCGGGACCTTTCCATTGTCCGGAAAGGAGGTCCTTCCGTCTAACTAATGGTTTTGCATTCAGTTGCTCCGGGCACCAATGGCGAAGCATTGCAGTCATTCCAGCTGAATCAGTATTTAAAATATTTATTACAAAAAGAGCATGTTGCAAGAGGTGATGGGGAGAACTATATTTAAACTCCCCTTCTTTTAGTTTTTGAATTTGGGTTTTTAACGTTTGATGTGCTCTTTCCACAATGGCTTGTCCTTGTGGATTATAAGGGATGCCTGTGTTATGTTTAATTTGAAACTTTAGGCAAAATTCTTGAAAAGACTTAGATGTGTAAGCAGGAGCATTATCAGTTTTCAAGGCTTTTGGCAGACCCATATATGAGAAACAAGTAAAAAGATGTTGTATTACATCTTTAACTGCTTCCCCTGTGCGAGCAGTTGCAATAATAACATGAGAAAAGGTATCTACTGTTACATGAACAAAAGACAATTTTGCAAATGAAGAGATGTGAGTTACATCCATCTGCCAGAGCGCATTAGGTTTAAGACCGCGAGGGTTAACTCCCATAGGTAAACTAT